>NC_092728.1:61106505-61412811 GCF_047496885.1 Scyliorhinus torazame
GACCAAGCTCGGCCCCGGACACTCCAGACGACGACGACAACGGTGCTGATAAACGGGCATGAGACACCATGCCTAGTCGACTCCGGGAGCACGGAGAGCTTTATCCACCCCGACATAGTAAGGCGCTGTTCTTTGACCACACAGCCCAGCGCACAAAAGATTTCCCTAGCTGCAGGATCCCACTCCGTACAGATCAAAGGCTTCTGCATAGTTACCCTAACGGTGCAAGGGAGGGAGTTCAAAAACTACAGGCCCTACGTCCTTCCCCAACTCTGCGCCCCCACATTACTGGGATTAGACTTCCAGTGCAATCTACAGGGCCTAACCTTCAAATTCGGCGGCCCAATACCCCCACTCACTATCTGCGGCCTCGCAACCCTCAAGGTGCAACCCCCGTCCTTGTTTGCAAACCTCACCCCGGATTGCAAACCCATCGCCACTAGGAGCAGACGGTACAGCGCCCAGGACCGGACCTTCATTCGGTCCGAAGTCCAGCGGCTACTAAAGGAAGGCATAATCCAGGCCAGCAATAGTCCCTGGAGAGCACAGGTGGGAGTAGTAAAGACAGGGGAGAAGCAAAGGATGGTCATAGACTATAGCCAGACCATCAACAGGTACACACAACTCGACGCGTACCCTCTCCCCCGCATATCCGACATGGTCAATCGGATTGCCCAATATAAGGTCTTCTCCACCGTGGACCTCAAGTCCGCCTACCATCAGCTCCCCATCCGCCCAAGTGACCGCAAGTACACAGCCTTCGAGGCAGACGGGCGATTATACCATTTCCTAAGGGTCCCATTTGGCGTCACAAACGGGGTCTTGGTCTTCCAACGAGAGATGGACCGAATGGTTGATCAACACGGGTTGCGGGCCACGTTCCCGTATCTCGACAATGTAACCATCTGCGGCCACGATCAGCAGGACAACGATGCCAACCTCCAAAAATTCCTCCAGACCGCTAAAGCCTTGAACCTCACGTACAACGAGGACAAGTGCGTTTTTAGCACCAACCGGCTAGCCATTCTGGGCTACGTAGTGCGCAATGGGATAATAGGCCCCGACCCCGAACATATGCGCGCCCTCATGGAATTTCCCCTCCCGCACTGCTCAAAAGCCTTAAAACGCTGCCTGGGGTTCTTTTCATACTACGCCCAGTGGGTCCCCCAGTACACAGACAAGGCCCGCCCCCTAATACAGACCACGACCTTCCCTCTGTCGACAGAGGCTTGCCAGGCCTTCAGCCGCATCAAAGCGGATATCGCAAAGGCCACAATGCGCACCATCGACTAGTCCCTCCCCTTCCAGGTCGAGAGCGACGCCTCCGACGTAGCTCTAGCGGCCACCCTTAACGAAGCGGGCAGACCCGTGGCCTTTTTCTCCCGAACCCTCCACGCTTCAGAAATCCGCCACTCCTCAGTGGAAAAGGAAGCCCAAGCCATAGTGGAAGCTGTGCGACATTGGAGGCATTACCTGGCCGGCAGGAGATTCACTCTCCTCACGGACCAACGGTCGGTAGCCTTCATGTGCGATAATGCACAGCGGGGCAAAATCAAAAACGACAAGATCTTAAGGTGGAGGATCTAGCTCTCCAACTTCAACTACGAGATCTTGTATCGTCCCGGAAAGCTGAACGAGCCGTCCGATGCCCTATCCCGCGGCACATGTGCCAACGCACAAATTAACCACCTCCAAACCCTCCACGAGGACCTCTGCCACCCGGGGGTCACTCGGTTTTACCACTTTATCAAGTCCCGCAACCTCCCATACTCTTTAGAGGAGGTCCGTACAGTCACAAGGAACTGCCACATCTGCGCAGAGTGCAAACCGCATTTTTTCAGGCCGGATGGTGCGCACCTGATTAAGGCTTCCCGCCCCTTTGAATGCCTTAGTCTGGATTTCAAAGGACCCCTCCCCTCCACCGACCGCAACATATACTTCCTTAATGTGGTGGACGAGGACTCCCACTTCCCATTCGCCATCCCCTGTTCTGACATGACCGCGGCCACAGTCATTAAAGCCCTGAACACCATATTCACACTGTTCGGTTGCCCCGCATACGTCCACAGCGACAGGGGGTCCTCCTTCATGAGTGACGAGCTGCGCCAGTTCCTGCTCAGCAACGGTATAGCCTCGAGCAGGACGACCAGCTACAACCCCCGGGGGAACGGGCAAGTAGAGAGGGAGAATGGCACGGTCTGGAAGACCGTCCTACTGGCCCTACGGTCCAGGGACCTCCCAGTTTCACGGTGACAGGAGGTCCTCCCGGACGCCCTCCACTCCATCCGGTCGCTACTGTGCACTAGCACTAACCAAACGCCTCATGAGCGCCTCCTTGTCTTCCCCAGGAAGTCCTCCTCTGGAACGTCGCTGCCGACCTGGCTGGCGGCCCCAGGACCCATCTTGCTCCGAAAGCATGTGCGGACGCACAAGTCGGACCCGTTGATCGAGAGGGTTCACCTCCTCCACGCGAACCCGCAGTACGCTTACGTGGAGTACCCCGACGGCCGACAGGACACGGTCTCCCTGTGAGATCTGGCGCCCGCCGGCAACACACACACCCCCCCGACACCAATCACCCAACCCCCCCCCTTCCTGCCACCGTCGCACCCCGCGACCGCCCCCTTCCCAGGAGGATCAGTCCTCCTCCCAGGCCCGACCAGGAATGAAGCCCAAGCTGAAACCGTAAGGCTCACGGAGACGACAACATCGGAACAAGCACCACCACCACCGCCATGGCCGAGGCGATCGACACGGACGACCAGACCGCCCGACCGACTCGTGGCGTCGATCTAACAGTACAATATGTGGACTTTTAACGAGAACATTTTGTCTTTTCCTGACAATTACTGTAAATAGTTTGAAACAAAAAAAACCTTGTACATACTGTAATAACGTGCGAAAGTTTTCCTCCCAGGACCAGCCTTGTAAACCCTTACCACCATACGAAGCATCACCCCGCCGGGTTCATTTTTAACAAGGGGTGAATGTGGTAGTATGCATTAGGGGTCATGTGGGACTGTGAAGCCATGATGTCATTGGCTGACAGATCCCGGGTCCTGGTTGGACGTTGACCTCTAGCTCCGCCCTGAAGGCGGAGTATAAGTACCTGGAGACCTCCCCCGCAGGCAGTCTACTACTGAACTGCGGGGGAACAGTCACGTTTAATAAAGCCTCATCGACTTCACTCTATTCGTCTCTCGGAGTCTTTGTGCGCTACAATTTATTAAGCGTGACTAAAGGACTATGGAGCTCAGGATCATCCCAGAATGCCTGAGGATCAGCCCCCACGCAGTGAACGCGGCAGCAGCTTTCAAGCACTGGCAGACTTGTTTTGAGGCCTACCTCAGAACGGCCACCGGCCGGGTCACAGAAGACCAAAAACTACAGGTCCTGCACTCGAGGTTAAGCACGGAGATTTCCTCTCTCATCGAAGACGCAGAGGATTTCCAGACGGCGTTCGCAGCACTAAAAAGTCTCTATGTCCGCCCAGTAAACCAGATCTACGCTCGCTATCAACTCGCAACGAGACGGCAAAGTCCCGGAGAATCGATAGATGAATTCTACGCCGCGCTACTAATTTTGGGATGAGCCTGCAGCTGCCCGTCGGTGAACGCAAATGAACACACGGACATGTTAATGCGCGATGCTTTTGTGGCAGGTATGAACTCCTCCCAAATCCGCCAAAGACTTCTAGAAAAAGAGTCGCTAGGACTCTCAGAGGCACGGGCCCTAGCAGCCTCCCCAGACGTGGCCGCGCGAAATACCCGCGCCTACGGCCCCGACCGCGCGGCAGCCCATTGGGCTCCGTACGTACCCGTCGCGACAAACCCCCCCCCCCGGACACCCCACAGGCTTGCGCGGTCCAAACGCGAAGTCGCACCGGGGGCGCCCGCTGCTATTTCTGCGGCCAGGCGAAACACCCCCGGCAGCGCTGCCCGGCCCGCGCAGCGATCTGTAAGAGTTGCGGGAAAAAGGGCCATTTCGCCCTTGGTAGGTGGTAGATGGGAGGTAGGTCCGTTTGACGGTCAGGGCTTTGTTCACAACCATCTGAAGTTTCTTGCGGTCTTAGGCCGAGCAGTTGCCATACCAGGCTGTGACGCAGCCCGATAGGATGTTTTCTATGATGCATCTGTAAAAGTTGGTAAGCGACAACGTGGACATGCCGAATTTCCTTAATTTCCTCACCAAAAATCTGTCCTGGTCCATCCACGATGCCGGTACTGCCAAGAAAGCACAACAGCATCAATACTGCCTCAGGAAATTAAGGAAATTTGGCATGTCCACGCTGTCGCTTACCAACTTTTACAGATGCATCATAGAAAGCATCCTATCGGGCTGCGTCACAGCCTGGTATGGCAACTGCTCGGCCTAAGACCGCAAGAAACTTCAGATGGTTGTGAACAAAGCCCTGACCGTCAAACGGACCTACCTCCCATCCATTAACGATCTACACCTCCGTTGCCTGGGGAAACCGGGAAGCATAATTAAAGATCCTTCTCATCCGGCTTACTCACTCTTCCAACTTCTTCCATCGGGCAGGAAATACAAAAGTCTGAAAACGTGATTCATAAACAGCTTCTTCCCCGCTGTTACCAGACTCCTAAACAACCCATGGACTGACCTGATCAATACTACACTCCTGTATGATTCACCCCTTGCCGGTGTCCATGAATTCACATTCTGGACCTTGTGTTGCCCTTTTATGTATTTTCTTTTCATTTTATTTTATTTTCATGTACTAAATGATCTGTTTAAGCTGCTCAGTACATGTGACAACAGACAAAACCAATCCAATCCAATTCTGCTCCAGTCGTTCTGCCTTCACAAACGCTTCCGACGCTTCCTCCGTCTCAAAATAAAAGTCTTAGGTTTAGGTCACCCTCAACTTTACTGGGTACACTATGCCAAACAGTACACTGCTGTTATACAGTGCTGTCTTCACTCGACCGAAGGCCGCCTGCCTCCTCGCCAACTCCAAGGTTAAGTCCTGGTATATACGTATACCAGCTCCAGCACACTGCACTTCTGTTTTGCCCAACTCAGGAGCTTTTCCTTCACGTGGTAACTGGGGAACCAAATAATCACTGCTCTTGGCAGCTCATTCGCTTTGGTTTAGGCCTCAATGACCGATGGGCCCGATGCAGTTCTTACCAGAAAGGATCTTCCCCTTCCCCCCACAGCTCCGGCAACACCTTGGCAAAGTACTCCGTCGGCCTTGGGCCCTCCACCCCTTCGGGCAGGCCCGTGATCCTCAGATTTTGCCACCTAGATCTGTTTTCCAGGTCCTCCATCTTGGCTCACAGACCTTTGTTGGCCTCCACCACCCTCTGCAACCCCTCAGCCATCGAGGTGTGACAAGGCCTCCTCCACCCCTTTCAGTTTCTGACCCTGCTCCCACACCTCGACCGATGTCTTCGACACCATCACCTTAAGCGGGGCAATCGACTCCTCCACCAGCACCTTCAATGCCGCCATCATCGCCCGCCTCATCACCTCCATGTGCTTTGCAAACTGCTCTTCAAATTCCCAA
Organism: Scyliorhinus torazame; assembly: GCF_047496885.1. Taxonomy (NCBI): domain Eukaryota; kingdom Metazoa; phylum Chordata; class Chondrichthyes; order Carcharhiniformes; family Scyliorhinidae; genus Scyliorhinus; species Scyliorhinus torazame. Next base: position 61,112,039 of record NC_092728.1, read on the forward strand.
ACCATCACCTTGGTTATTCTTTCTGCTGTGAACAGTGCGGCCCCACCCAGCGACCCAGCCTCCGCCATCTTTCCAGTTGCCGAGAGCTGACCCTTTCACTCGACGGCGACCCCCCCGGCCCCCCCTGCGCTCTTCAAGGCAGCTTTCTTTTGGGTTTTGGACATCCTCCTCCTTCCTTCTATCTTCCCTCACTCATTTAATAACAAAATTACCTCTGTGACCGTGCATTAAATTCTAAAAAATCAAGCCTCGAGCAGGAGCCACCCAACGTGCGACCACCTTCTACATGACGCCACCGCAAGTCCACAGACGATTACAGTTAACCCTTCATGGGACTTTGTCCAACATAGAGTCATGGAGTTATACATGTTTACAACATGGAAACAGGCCCGTCGGCCCAGCTGGTCCGTGCCGCCCAGTTTCTATCACTAAGCTACTCCCACTTGCCCGTATTTGGCCCATATCCCTCTATCCCCCACCCTGCCCGTGTAACTGTCTAACTGCTTTTTAAAGGACAAAATTGTACCCACCCCTACCACTGTCTCTGGCAGCACGTTACAGATGCTCACCACCTTCTGTGTGAAGAAATTTCCCCTCTGATTTCTATTGTATCTCTCTCCTCTCACCTTAAACCCTTGAGCTACACGCACCATTTTGCACTAATGTAGTGTACATCAATGAACATAGACTTCATGAATATGGATCTTATCTTTCTGAAAAGTAAAATAAATGTGTCTTTCTCCCTGGTATGATTTTTGTCTCAGTGAGTCACCTCTGTTTTCTTCTCAACAAATTATGAATGATAATGTTCGAGTAATGTGATTTTAAAAGAGTCAACCTGGACGGCCAATCCAATGATTTTTAGAAAATGACATGAACTGCTCCTTGATTGTTGCAAGGTTTCCACATGTTGATTTATTCCTTGCGTGGGTTAACTGAGATTGACTTCTCATAACGTTGGAAGAGGTATTGAAATTCAGTGATGGTAGTGACATTGGCAGTGTGTCCTGCTTTTGTGTCTCGGGTTGTAAAACATTGTTTTCCACACTGCGTTTCTGAGTGATTTCTCTTTCTTCCCTCCCTTTCAGCCTCATTGACAAGAATGCCAAAAGGTATATTTCCCTATGTTCAGACGAGATGGGAAAATAACTTGACCAGTTCAAGACGTAAGTGCTGAACTGCAAAGTTTAAAAACCGAGCTGATGTTAGATCAGGTTCATCAAGGAATATGGAGCTGATTGGGCAGATGAGGTTATACACAGTTCGGGCGTGATCTAAATGAATAGTGGAACAGGCGCAAGGAGCTGAATGACTTGACCCTGTTCAAACGCATATCTATTCTCAAGGCTGAAAAGCTTCATGGCTTTGTTGAATGTCTTTAATTGAGAAATAATGGGGTGGGGGTTGGGTGTGGGCGCTTGCAGTGAGAAACTTTAATTGGCTGAAATTCAAAACTACAAGGAATACATGTGGAACCAATATTGTGACAGTCTTTGAAGCAAGTTAGAGATACTTATATTTCCCGACTGATGAAAAAATCAGTGGTGCTGATCGTAAATGTTTACAAGGGACATTTAATGGGTTAGATATGTTTTCACATCATCACAATTGATTTAAATTCTTCCCTTGTGTTTCAATGATTGATTTTTGTTTCTTTCAAATAGTGCATTATTCAAAGATCAAAGTCCGAGGTTTATGGTTGAGACCTGCAGATGGCCATAAATAAGGAAGGATCAGCTTTCAATTCTTAACTAATGCTGAACTGGATCTCCAGCAGATATATTATCCCGAATGTACTCTTGTAGAATCCGTCTGATTGATCCTAGTTTAGTCGAAGTGCACAACATTGTTCAACCTGGCGCACAGTGGTGGAGTGGAGATATAATTAATAATAATCTTTATTATTGCCACAAGTAAGCTTATATTAACACTGCAATGAAGTTACTGTGAAAATTCCCCAGTCGCCACACTCCGGTGCCTGTTCGGGTACAGTGGGGGAGAATTCAGAATGTCTAAATTACCTAACAGCACGGGCACAATTCTCCCATCGGGAGTCTAAATGCCAACGCCAGAGTGAAAACCGGAGTGTTTCACTCCGGCGTGGGAGCCCGCTCCCAGCCCCCTTTTCTCCCGCCCCTGGAGGGCTAGGAGCAGCGTCGCGTCATTTACGCGCGCTGGGTCTTGGCGCCACGTAAAAGCAGCGCCACGTAAATGTCACGGCCGGCACCACGTAAATGACGTCACCCGCGCATGCACGGGTTGGCCAGTGCCAACCTGTGCATGCACGGTTGCCATCCTCCCCGAGGCCGCCCCGTAAGAAGATGTCGGATGGATCTTGCGGGGTGGTGGAGGAAACGAGGTCCTCCTTCAGAGAGGCCGCCCCACCGATCGTGGGCCAGACCCCATTTGAGGCCCCCCTCCCCCCCAGTGCAGGAACCCCCCTCCTGCCCCACAGGCTGCCCCCCCAGCATTCCCGCGCTGTTCTTGCCGGCAGCGACCAGGCGTGGACGGCGCCGGTGGGAACCTGTCGTATTGGGCCCATCCGGGCCGGAGAATCGCCGCTCGCCCGTTTGCAACGGGCGAGCGGCGATTCTCCCAGCGGCCAGCCGTGATTCTCGCCGCGCCGGTCTGGGGGGGGGGGGGGGGGGGGGGGGGGTGGGGGTGGGGTGGGGGAATCGCGTGCGGGTGTCGGGGTGGGGTGGCGGGACATGCGCGGTGCCCCGGCGATTCTCCCACCCGGCATGGGGGAGGAAAATTCTGCCCCATGTTTTTGGGGATTTGTGGGAGGAAACCAAAGCACTCGATGGGAAGTGGGCACCGTGGTGACCTAGTCAACATGCACCCACCCTTCTCTGCAGTATGATTCCAGCATACTCAGGTGTGAAATAATCAACCGCAGATCAGAGTGTAATGTGAAGCAAACAAATACTGCTACTATTACAATCAAAAGCAAGTTTTTATGATGACATCCTCAACTCTGAAACTGAAGGAAAACAGCTCTTTTTACCTAACGTCTAAATTGGGATACAGTGTCAATATAACGCATTTCAGTTTGCAATTGGCAGTATTTCTCCATTCAGTGCCAATCAGAGAAAGGGCCAGGAGGACGAGTTGGCCTTAGGCCCCAAACTCAAAGGGGGCCTCAAATTGAGACACTTGTTAGTTTTTTGGCATTTGGTACGTTTTCTAACTTATTTTAATGCGCATAAGGAAATAATACAGGAAAAGAAAGTGGGCTGGATTCTCCCTGGGCAGGATCGTCCGTTTCGCCAGCAACGCACTCACGCCCGCAGATTTCCCGATGGCATGGGGGTGCCCACAATAGGAAACCCCATTGGCCGGCTGGCGAGACAGAGGATCCCGCTGCCGGTGGAGGAGTGGAGGGGGAGGGGGGCATGCCGCACCAGTAAATATGTGTGGCAGGACGGAGAATCCCTCCAGGTAAGTTTTGCTGTTCCATGTTGGACATCAAGAAACCCCTGCGCAGCCTATCATACTGGCGGGTGAAGGAAGGTGTAAATATGTGCACACACTTAAGGTAGCAGGGCTAGCAAGCTAGCACACAGTCAAAGCGACCATTCAAAGCTTTTGGGATCTTCAAATTTATTGTGTACCATTAAAAATAGTAAAAATACTGTTGAACCACAAAATCCCAGAAACATTCCAAAATGTTTACCACCAGGTAAACATTGTACTGGGTTCACGTTTTCTGCAAGGTCAGATTGACTTAAAGAAAAGACGAATAGGTGATATATTTCTTGTGCCTTGATCACTCAATGAAACCAACAGATTTGAAAAAACTGGAAACCACCCTTATTCCTTAATTATAAATTCCACATTCACAAAGCCATTTTGTACATGCCCGGCATTTGCTCAGAAGTTTTGCCCCCAGCAATTTTTGTTGCAATCTGTCAGACAGATACAGCTATCAGTCTCAGCTCCAGTTGTCAAGCAGAGGCTTCAAGATGCTTGAATTCAGTGAAGAAGTGGGAGATGTGTTGTTGGCAGGCCGAGGGAGCTGTGAAACCTCTTGCAACAGAACTTAGTATCAAAGCATTGTCAAAGTCCGTCAGCAACAATAAAGTTTTATTTGAAGTCAAGTCTTAATAACAAGATTCTAAACAAAGATTATAATAGATCTGGCCAGATGAACACTAAAATCCTTATCCTCCATGAACTCTTCTTCAAATAAAGAGGGAAGTTTATAAACTGCACATCTTTCAAAATTAAATTGTTGCAAGGAAGATTTAAAGGTAAATATTTCTTCTTCTAGTCTGTGTTGATTAAGAAGTTAAAAGATGCAGTCTCATTGATAGTTTTTCAAAGGACACCAGGTTTCACAAAGTCTGTTGTAAATATGTAAGGGAGTACAAGTCATTTTTTTAAAGTTGAAACTCTACTTTTGGCAGCCAGTTGATATGCCTACAGTGCTTCCAGGCAGAATCAAACACTCTGTCCTCGTCAAGTATCCCATATCATGGAATCTGAGAATAGCATGGCGCGAGCTGTTCTTCAGAGGGATAATCTAGTTAGTCTCAATCCCCCACTCTTTCCCGTACTCATACCACATTAGCTCCTTCATTTGTTTCTCCAGTGCATGTGGTTGAAGGAGACTGTTGAATGTGTATTATTTTGCAGGGCATTCCACATTCTTAACATTTGGTAGGCAAATTGCCTCTGTTTGCTTTGTCAAATACATTTTGTGTCCTCTGCTTTTTAACCCTCCAACCGTTCAAGAAAGTCTTGCATTTATATAGCGCTTGCTGCAACCAATGGACATCTCAAAGAGCTTTACAGACCATGAGATGCATTTGAAGTGTGATCACTCCTGTTCTGTAAGGAACACAGCCACAAATTTGTGTACAGCTACCTTCCACAAACAATGGGAGAATGACAAGATAATCTGAGTTCTATGATGTTGATTGAGGGAGCATTATTGACCAGAGCACAACTACCCCACTCTTTTTCAAAATATTGTTATGTCTTGTACGTGCTTCTTGTACATCCACTTGAGATGGCAGGTATAGGGGTTTCAGTTTAATTTTTCAACTGAAATCTGGCGTTTTCGACCACTGCAACAGTTCCTCGTTACTGCACTGGAGTATCAATCATGGTTTTTGTGATCAAGACCTGGAGTGGGACTTGAACCTCGAACCATATGATTTAGATGCAAGAGTGATACCAACCGAGCTGACATTATTGGCCTGCAACTTTCGGACAATCTTCTGACATACGGACATTGTATGTCGTACATGTGTATCGGAACAAGGTGGAAGTCCTGATGCATGGACATGCGCAGCGTAAGTACGCCACGTTTAAATGACGGACCCGTTTTTTAGGAAGTTTTTCTGGAAGCGCTGTATTGAACCAGCTGAATGGATATTAATGGGGCAGAGCTAATTTGGCCGGCTTGCCCCGATGTTGAGTAAGTTTATACGCATTTTTATTTGCGCTTTCTTTTTCGATCCAGAATCAGCGAGCAGAGGCAGGAGACACTGGAGACCATTTATTTTCGGTTAATGTTTTATCATAGTGTTTATAAATACATTTAAAATGTATATACATATATTCATTTTTTAAACTTTGTTTTGTCATGGGGTTGTTAATTCCATTAAAAAGCACTTTAATGTATAACATTAGTTTGGAGTCACAAAAAGTGAAAAAAAGATTTTTTAAAAAACTTTAGTTTGCCATGAAGATGTTAATTCCATTAAAGGAACTATAATGGATAGATGGGTTTGGAGTTTATGTAATCTTCGGCAATCACTCATGAACGAGTATGATTGTCCACCTCAGAAACTCTGTGTTACTGATCATGGGTTCTATTGCTGATGAGCCCAGTCCTAGAGCTACATCTCTGACCACACACTTGGCAGGTGTTTCTGGGAGGTGGAATCGGTCCTTGGAGTCTAGATTGCTGTTATTCCTTCTCGGGCTTCTTTCCCAAGCCTCCTCTTCGAAGAATTGTGTCCCTTGAGTCAGGAGGTTAGTCCAAATAGGTCTCTTCAAAGCAAGGGTCTCCCAGGCGTTGATGTCTATGTTGTATTTCTTGAGCTAGGCCTTCAGGGTGTCTTTGAAGAGCTTCCTTTGTTGGTCTCTTGTTGAACCTTCCTTGAGCCGGGAGATGAAGATTTGCTTTGGCAGGCAGGACTCTGACATCCTAAGCACATCGTTGGCACAGCAGAGTTGGGTTTCAGATGATCATGTCCTCGATGCTCGTGTTCTTGGCTCCTTCACGGATGCTGATGTTAGTATGCCTGTCCTCCCAGATGAGACAGAGTTAAAGTACAGTTGTATTTTGCAGTGTATTTTAAGCTGTGTTGTTTAAGAGTCTCCCTGATGTAATGTTGATCCTTACAAACCTCAATGATTACTGCAAATTAATTCGCAAAGTTTAATGCCTTAGTTGATGCATGCAAGCCTCCTGTAAGCTAATGTGAACTATCTCTCTGACAGTTATTGCAGAATCCAGTGCAGATTCAAAACCTGGGGCGAAATTCTCCGGAAACGGCGCGATGTCCGCCGACTGGCGCCCAAAACGGCGCAAATCAGACAGGCATCTTTGGGGGCCGAGCCCCAACATTGAGGGGCTAGGTCAGAGCCGGATGAATTTCCGCCCCACCAGCTGGCGGAAAAGGCCTTTGGTGCCCTGCCAGCTGGCGCGGAAATGACATCTCTGGGCGGCGCATGCGCAGGAGCGTCAGCGGACGCTGATGGCATTCCCGCGCATGCGCAATGGAGGGAGTCTCTTCCGCCTCCGCCATGGTGGAGACTGTGGCGGAGGCGGAAGGGAAAGAGTGCCCCCACGGCAGAGGCCCGCCCACGGATCGGTGGGCCCCGATCGCGGGCCAGGCCACCGTGGGGGCACCCCCCAGGGTCAGATCGCCCCGCGCCCCCCCAGGACCCCGGAGCCCGCCCGCACCGCCTTGTCCCGCCGGTAAGGTAGGTGGTTTAATTTACGCCGGCGGGACAGGCATTTTAACGGCGGGACTTCGGCCCATCCGGGCCGGAGAATCGAGCGGGGGGGCCCGCCATCCGGCGCGGCGCGATACCCGCCCCCGCCGAATCTCCAGTACCGGAGACTTCGGCAACCGGCGGGGGCGGGATTCAGGCCAGCCCCTGGCGATTCTCCGACCCGGCGGGGGGTCGGAGAATCACGCCCCTGGAGTCAGGCTGAATATTCACTTGGTGTGGAAGCCAATCAGTTGCCCATGCCTGAGAGTGTACAAGAAAAAGACACCATATGAAATTATGTCGGAGGAGATATGTGCCAGGTCACTGTGCTTCAGCAAGGAAGGAATGGGGTGCCTTTGTGAAATGTTGAAGGAAGACCTGAAGCTGATATTTAACTGCGGCACTGTCTTAACAGTGAAGATGAAACTCCCTGCAGTTGTAGTGTGTTGTGTATTGCACAATTTTGCCCTTCAGCATGGACAGCATTCACCTGAAAGATGACTTGCCACCATAAATGGAGGAGCTGGAGGAGATAATATAGAGCTTGATGCGGACATGCCTCCTGGTGCAGGTGAGGAAGTCCAGGCTTCAGGTGACACAAGAGCAGTGCAAGATTGCCTGCTAGCTGCTACCTTGGACATTGAAACTTTCCTCCATTACCCATCTGCCTCCCCTCCCTCATCTCCCTCCCACCTCCCTCCCTGCCACCCTCCCCCTCCTCCACTTCCCTTCCCTCATCCCCATTTGCCTTCTCCCATCTCTCCCTTCCCAGCCCTCTTTACAAAAGACAAAGAATCATTTTTTCAAAGTAAAAAAATATATTTTATTGCAAGAAATTTGGAAAAGTTGAGGTAGTTATCAAACAAAATGTCATACTGCAGCTGAAATATTAACATGGCATAAACGTTCTGTATTTATAACTATATATTCAGAAATGTTTTCCATTAAACCTTATAAACTTCTGCAAATGTCTTATTCAAACACTAAAGCACAACATTTAAATATTAGATAGTTATAACTGAGTAACACATTTGAAGTAAACAAGACAGAAACATACTAATGATAAAGGCCAATCAAAAAATAATTAATGTTTCAAAACACATTTTACATCAAGCCGGTGGCTAGCTGCACAGAACAATTTTAAAAAGGAGCAAGGTGACAGCATTGTATGACACTTCAGAAAGTTAGCAAACAGACATCACTGTGTTGCCAAGGTTGCATTTGACACATCAAAAACAGAGTAGGCAGAACAAAGAGTATCGCCTTTCTTTTACAATCAGAGACTAGGATTTTAAGTTGTAGCAATTACTTTATCTATTAAGGTAGACACACCCGTGTCCAACATCCATGACGTTCTGTCTTTTCTTCCCAACTAAATTTTGAGTTGCCATATTCTAAAATAAATCATACGAACACTTTGAAATGTTCCTCACGTAAAGATAGGTAGTAATATATTTTCAATTAATATAGTAGTTTCATAGATTTAAAACAAATAACAAAACCCATGTTCACATAGAAATATTGAATGATAATCATCTTGAAACTCAAAAAACAAATTGCACTTTAAATCAGCCAACAACAATTGCATTAATTGTTTAAAAGAAATAACAAAAAAAACACAAAAGGCTTCAACATAACTTTATAATGGTAGGGAATACTTGGGCTGTCTTTCCTTCACCTGAAACCTGCACTTACACAGCCCTCAATGGGCGTTCCCAACCCTGTCATAAGGGGGCAGGGCTGCACTCCTCCGGCGCTGCGGGGTCTGCCCGCTGGAGGCCCGAGGCTGCGGTTGCGATCAAGAGTTCCGTCAGGATTTTTCCACGGAAGTAAACACGCCAAAAACAAATTCTGTTTTTGGCAACTTTTTAAGTTTTACTCTCCAAACGCTTTTTTAATAAACTCTGATGGATTGCCTTGCGGTATCCTGAATGTTAACTTTCTCGTGATTCGACGTCACCATCCAGCTCCCTCGGAATACCAACAGTTCCCAGTTTCTCATTGTTTAAAAAATATCCAAAGTAATCGTTAGAAGTGGATGCTGTGATGGTCAGTATCAGAAAGAAGGTGAAATGTGGGACCTTTGGTGAATGAGGAATTAACGTTGGGTTTACTGATGTCACAGTTGGATGAGTTATTCATGTTGAGACTAATCCGAAAAGGACAGATGGTTGCATTCCCCCTTCTTCCTCCTAGCTGATCACTGTATTGGTGGCGCAAAGGGCTGTGCTCTCATGCTGGTGAAGTTGTGCTCAAGTAACAGGCCAGGATGGAGAGTGACACCTGCTCTGCCAAGTACTACCTGCCAAGTACTGCCTGTGCTCCACCCAATGCAACAGCATAGTTTCAACAATGCTTCATCACATTTTATCTTATATTTTATATTGGAAATGTATAGCTTTCATTGTATGCATGCTGCCCTCGAGTATGGGGGCCGCACACCAAAGTCAGCAGCAACATTATAAGTGATTGAACCGTGGTAAACACTGATGCCTCACAACATCAGGGCCACACTGTCTGTTCTCCCTGTGTCTGTGTGGGTTTCCTCCGGGTGCACCAATTTCCTCCCACAGTCTAAAGTTGTGCAGGTGGACTGGCCATTCTAAATTGCTCCTTAGTGTCCAAAGATGTGTAGGTTAGGTGGGGTTACAGCATTGAGGGGATAGGGCGTGGGAGTAGGCATAGGCAGGGTGCTCTTTCAGAGGTTCGGTGTAGACACAATGGGCCAAATAGCCTCATTCTGTACTGTAGGGATTCAATGAATCATCCAGAATCCAGCTTCTGGTTGTCATGGTAACTCAAATGCAGATGGCACAGTGAACCACTGCAGAATGGAGACATCCCGACTAGAATCATCATTACGATTGGGTACCAACTGTACATCAAGGGAGAGGAATCCCTTTTCAATTCCCCCCCTCACCGACCCACCGCAAGCAACCTCAGAACTCCCTGCCCCCCATGTAACCCCGCCATCCAGGAAACCTCCCATGGCGGGCAGTGCCATGTGGCAATTCCGGGGCAGAGTCAGGACAGTTCGGGTGGTAGTGCCCAAGCAATGTTGGGGAAGTGCCAGGCTACTATCCGGGCATGACCCTGTTCCCCCGGAGTCTGTAATCACCCATGTGCCTCCGGCAGGTTCTGCTTACCAGGTGCACGTCATGGGGGGCCTGTCACGATTCACATCGGCATGCCCTCACAGTGTGTCCACCCAATCCCTTATGAGAAATTATGGCTTGCGTAGTAAGTAAGGCCAAGGTATTATATCATTAAAATAATATGACAGTTTGGCTATGCATGATTAAATGATGACTTCAGTTGGAACGCTGAATTCCAAAATATCAGCGCTGGCTTCAGTGTAGCACGTTAGTTAACCTCCCGAGTTGCTTCCGGCAGATATTTCCTGTGCACCCTCAACAAAATGGCATCAAGTGCAGCTCATGATGAAAGTGTGCATGCGGGTCATGGATACACTTTGGTATGCATTGTGCCAAGCAACCGGGCACAATGGAGTCGGATTTTGTGACTTCTATTTTTTTTATTCCTGAGCCTCAAATTTTATTATCCATCCTGCTGCTGCCTCTTTTATCCCATTGACATCAATTTTCTCATAGCCCTAATAAGTGTAACGTTTTCAAATTCCTTTTGGAAGTCCAGTTGCACAACACTAATTGTAGGGTCCTCATCCACCTTCCCCTTACCTCATGAAAAGAAACTCAATCAAGTTGGTTGAAAATAATTTGCCGCTAACTAACCTCTGCTAGCTTTCCTTTATTAGCCCATGGGAAGCAGTAGCACAGGGCTAATGTCACTGGGCCAGTAACAACGAGGTCCATGTTGAAGCTCTGCAGACAGGGCTCCACCAAGGCAGCTGATGGAACTTAAGTTCAATTGATTTGCTAAAAATCTGGGATTGAAAGTTAGCCTCAGTCATGTTTCTGCCGTGAATTGCCATAGAAACCCACTTCATTCACTCACGCCCTTTAGTCCTGCATGTGACTCCGGACCCACAGCAACGTGATTGAATCTTTTTTTTTCTTTTAAAATTTTAGAGTACCCCATTCATTTTTTCCAATTAAGGGGCAATTTAGTGTGGCCAATCCACCTAACTTGCACATCTTTGGGTTGTGGGGGCGAAACCCACGCAAACACGGGGAGAATGTGTAAACTCCACACGGACAGTGACCCAGAGCCGGGATCGAACCTGGGCCTCGGCGCCGTGAGGCCGCAGAGCACCCACTGCGCCACCGTGCTGCCCACGTGATTGAATCTTAACTGCGCATTGTAATGCCATTTAGTTGAGCTGCAGCGGTTCAAGAAAATATCTCACCATCACCTTCTCAAGGGCAGTTAGGGATGGGGAAACCAATGCTGGCCCACAGCCCACAATTCTATTTTTTCTGAAAAGCTGTTTTCTGTTTCTCCCAGATTATTTCTCAAAGCATTCCCACAATCCACAACCAGCACTAAATTTACTAACCTGTATTTGCCAGGTTTATCCTTTTCCCCTTATTTTTGAACAAAGACGCACCCCGCGGCACCCTTCAGTCCTCTATCTTAAGGAGTTATCCACTTCACCTGCTTTTCCTTTTCTTATTTATCTGTTTCTCTATCATCCATCACCCCAGCAATCTTCTCACTTTGTGTTGCTTTGAAAAGTCCTTGGCCTTGGTAGCTGCCGTGGTTGTTTAATACCTCAGTCATGCTTTCTGGCTCCGTGAATAGATCTTCGCTTTTGCTCTTAATTGGCCCCACTGCTCCTCTGGCGACCTTTTTAACGTTAATAGGCCTAAAGGTGACCTTTGGCAGCTGACGTGAAAGGGAGTCCAATCTATTCTCTTATCGACGTTTTACCCCTCAGCTTGATTCCCCCTGCATTATCACGGTTGATATGAGCTCTTGTGCAAACTTTTGAGTTTGGTATCTTCACTGACTGGCATTTATCTATTTTAAACTAAATGTTGTGCTGTGTTTTAGTCTTAACACGATTTCAGATCCCCCCATCGCCTCTCCCGCGCACTCTGCCACCATTCTTTTTTTTGCCTGCCCAGAAAAGTAAGTTAAAGATAACAATATGGGAAGGAAAACCAGTTACGAGAGATGAGATTTTGACAAGTACACAGCTGAGATGCCACATTTTGAATTATATCACTCCCAGACTACACCCTGTTTTTCTCTGTACAGCATACCTCCCTATTTAGACAGAGAGCACAGGGTAGGGCGTGGCACAGTGGTTAGCACTCCTGCCTCACAGCGCCAAGCACCTGGGTTCAATTCTGGCCTTGGGTGACTGTATGGAGTTTGCACTTTTTTCCCATATCTGTGTGGGTTTCTTCCGGGTGCTCCATTTTCCTCCCATAGCCCAAAGATGTGCAGGCGAGGTGGATTGGCCGGGCTAAAATTGCCCCTTAGTGTCCAAAGATTTGGCGGGATTACAGGGATGGGGCGGGGGAGTGGGCCTAAGTGCTCTTTCGGAGGGTCGGTGCCGACTCGATGAGACGAATGGCCTCCTTCTGCACTTTAGGGATTCTATGATTCTATGACGGTTCCAATTTATGGTTTACTTGAGCACCTCCACCTGTACTGATCCAAGCAGTCACCTAGAATTGACCAGGAATCTACATTGTTTCCTTTGGAAGGAATTTATCTCCTTAACCTTCAGCTTCAAACAAAGACACGTGGAATTATGTTGTTGGTGGTCACACCAGATATCTGTTTCACAGAAGTGTTCAGGGAAAGCAAAAACTAAATAAGTGACACACAGTCCTACGGGGGGTGTGGGGAAGGAATGGGATAGTTTGCATTGGGACAAACAAAGAAAGGTGTCAAAATGGAGGAGAAAGTTCACAGCCTAAAGTTGATGAGTTCAATGTTGAATCCAGATGGCTAATCGGAAGATGAGGTGTAGCTCCTCCGGTTTGCATTGGGCTTCACTGGAACATTGCAGCATGTCAAGGATGGCCATGTGGGCGTGAGAGCAAGATTGTGAGTGGAAATGGCAAGCGACAGGAAGGTTGGGGTCAGACTTGCGGACTGAGCCAAGATCCCGCAAAGCGGGTCACCCAGTCTGCGTTTAGTCTCCCCACTGTAAAGGAGAATAAATAACCAATTTTGCAACATACTCAGTCAAAGCTAGTAACCTCTGAAGATTATTGGGCAATTTTGGATTGCTGGCAGATGGGTTAAGCTGCATATGAAAGTTGTGATGTTACAAATGTCCACTAGGAATATAGTTCTGTCAAAGGCTCAGCCTGTTAATTTTATGCTTTCTCAATATGCAGCGTGAATAGTGAAAATACTAGTCACCCAACCAATAGGTTATGTGTCTGGGGTTTTGCTAATTTGTAAGACGCTCCATTTGTGATTAGAAGCAGTTCAGGGATCGTATATGCAACTGTTTTGTTTGTTTCCTAGTCGCTTACTTATCCATCTGTTTTCTAACTGATAACTAAAATACTAAAATCAATGTTGCAAAAGCACCTCTGTGGTAACAGAAACAAATGAAAGATTACTTAAAATTTAGGCAGGGTTGCTCTCACAGATAGTATTAATATTTCTGCAGCAGTGCCAGAACCCAGATGACAGCTATTTAATTAGAAGCTTTGTTTTCTTAATGAGTTGCCAGAATGTTTTTGTCCCAGTGGCATTTGCAGAACTTGATATCGTCAATTCTGCGAGCAACATCAGGGAACTGCTGTCGCAGTGTCACCTGCTGGAAGTTGCCATTTTACAAATTCAGGTAGCTCTGGGTTTTTTTGGCAAATGGATTCCTGCATCTATTTTCAAAAGTGAAAGGAAATTATTTCAATTTAAAAGTGGTTCCCCTCACTTTACCAAGGATGACTCCGTGAAGAATACTGTGATGAAGGGAGGCATTTCAGATATATTGTGTCATATGTATGTGGTGCAGTAAGGGTTAAAAGTCTGGGTTGGTGTGTGCATGACTGCTGCAGTCATGTTTTTGTTTTAAATCCTTGTTTGCAAGGCACGCAGCCACATTGGCTACAAGGAATGTAGGAAGCATCATAAAAGTTGAGCTAATAGAACTTTTTTTATATGAAGAAGGTTCCATGGGAAATAGATAATTAGAGACATTGTGTTTAGCTTTAGTAAGATGATGCAGTTAATGGGAGGAGCCAGGGCTCAAGCAGTCAGGCTCAAGCAGTTCAGTTAAAGATTTGACTATGAACAGACCAGCAGATTGTCTCAACACAGTTTATTTCAAAAGAGTTTTGCCTATGAACAGAACATCAGTTCTGGCAGGTTAAACAGTCACCTGACACGGACAAGAAACTGCAAGCTGTTCCTGAAGGATCTCTCTCCCAAAGCGGTTTATCCATGACATCTCTTTACAGCAAGTATTCCTGGGTTGGTTAACTGTATTTAAAAGTGGATTTTGACTTGAGATGGGCTTTGCTTGAGTGGATATTAAAATATAGCTGCTGGAAATAAAGAAGTTTCATTTTATTGTTAATCATTGTTTAACTGGTAATTGTAAGCTATATTTCTGTGATGTTAGGATAGTTTTAAGACAGTGTTAATAATAAAGTGTGTTTTAATATATGCTATCCCTATTTGTGTGTTAAATTGCTCCTGGAGTGAAGCACCCTTTCCTCATAGCCTTACAAATTAAATAAAATATTGGGGTTTCTGACCGGTATTCTAGCAACTGTCGGGGTCTGGCCCGGGATCGTAATAAAATGGAATTTTTCTAAACAAGTATTGTTGAATTCACACAAATCAACAAAAGCGAGAAAACATTCACTAAAAATAATTTCAAAGTAATGCTGAGCTGGAATCCAAAGGAGCCAAAGTTAAGCTTCCACCATACACAACATTGCTCAGGCCGCATTTCAATCTACTCTGGCCAAATGCGGATATATTGACCTTGTAGTGAGTAAAAGGCAGAGTCACCGGAATGAGACAAAGAGCTCAATAATGAGGACCGCTTGCACAAACTTTGTTTGTGTGTATTGATTTTATAAAGTTTGAGGAGTGAATTAGCTGATGTATTGAAATGATCAAGATTTGGTAGTGTAGGCTACTGTAGATAAACTATTTCCTCTGGTGTCAGAATTCAGATCATGGGATCACAATCTTAAAATTAGAGTTTGGCTATTCAGAAATGGAATCAGGAAGCACTTTTAACACACTCAGGGTAGTGGAATTGTGGAACACTGTTCTTACAAAGCTATGAATGCTTTGACAAAATACATTTCAGACCCTCCCATATTGATTGCTGAGTGCAATAAGAGATATGGATCAAAGGTGTTATAGGGTGTTGGATACTATTCGATGGGTCTTGATGAAGCTGTTGTAGTCATAGTTAGGTTAAATGTGTGCACTTATTAACTACAAGAACTGTGCACATATATAAAACAAAGGTTTCAAGTTAGGAGCTGTCTCCATGCTTGCTTGTACCCACAGCTCTATCGAACACTTGATCGGCCCCATGTGTGGGTCATGTGCTCTCTCACGTCATTGTGTGGGCAGTACTGTACGCAGTCTCACATTAACCCTGTATGTGCCAGACACTCATACCACAAAGGGAAGGTCAATAGTGTTGAGGTACAGATCAGTCATAATTTGGTTTGAGGCCAGAATTTGTTTTTGTGATTATATTTTCCAGGCTTGTAAGTTTATATATTTGTGGTCATGGTCTCAACTTTGATCAGACCATTTGTAGGAAACAGGTGGTGACACAAGAAAACTGAATCTCCACGGCAGATTTTCAGTGGCATTACTAGGGTTAAGTCAGGTGACTTGCTGTTTCATAAGGACAGGCAAACCTGTCGACCGTGAGACAAAGGGAGAAATGAATTTTAACAGAGATACATATGGCACACTTTGATGGGAAACATCTCTTTGGATCGCCGAAAATAAGAAATTGAATATGCACAAAATCCCAGGGATGCAGGCATATGAATCAGGAGCAGGAGACAGCCATTCACTCCTCAAGCCTGCTCCACCATTCAATAAGAATATGGCTCATCTGATTGTAACCTCCCACCTAATCCTGATAACCTTTCACCCCCTTGCTTTCAAGAGTCTATCAAGCTCTGCCTTAAAAATATTCAAAGATTTTCTTCCTCTAAAGATGGTGGAAGTTGAGTTCCAAAGACTCACAATCTTCTGAGAGAAAATACAATCTCTTCACCTCTGTGTTAAATGAGTGCCCCCCCCCCCCCCCGCCTATATTTAAACAGTGACCCCAGTTCTGGATTCTCCCACAATAGGAGGAATCCTTTCCACATCCACCCTGTCCAGACCCCTCTGCGATCTTGCAGGTCTACAGGTAAATAAATTATAAAAAGCAGCATTGTTGATCAGCAAATCAATTAAAAGAAGGGATTTATTATAGAGCTCAAAAGTAATGAAGCTGCATTAAACTTCAATAACACACCACTCTTGGCTTTGCCTACTTTTACACACTTGAATGCTGTGCATAATTCTATTCTCCATGCAATGAAAAGAGCGTGACAACATCAGAACGTTGCAAGAATGATACCAGAATTAAGATTACAAATACGGTGGGAACAGTGTGTGCCATCTACAAGATGCACTGCAGGAACTCATAAAGGCTCCTTAGGCAGCACCTTCCAAACCCATGACCATTGCCATCTAGAAGGACAAACGCAGCAGGCTCATATGAACAGCACCACATGGAAGTTCCCCTCCAAGCTACCCACCATCCTTAAGTTCCTCCACTGTCGCTGGGTCAAAATCCTTGAACTCCCTCCCTAACAGGACTGTGGGGGTACCTACACCATATGGAGTTCAGCGGTTCAAGAAAACAGCTCACCACTACTTTCTCAAGTGCAATTAAAGATGGGGAATTACTGTGAGCTTAGCCAGCGATGCCCACATCTTACAAAGTAATATAAAGCAATGATTTGGGAACAAGTTTGATTCTTTCAAAGGAAAACGAGACAAATTCAACAGAGAAAAGGGGAATGGAATGATATTGTGCAAGGTTGAGATGAAATGGGAAGAAACACTTGTCGAGTCGAAACATCAATGCAAACTGTTGGTCTAATTGGCCTGTTTCTGTGCTGCATACCAATTGCATGTCATGTATTGATAGTCTGGTAAATTAACCTGTCTTTCTCAGGTCATGAAGTCTTCTTGCTTGAAGTAAACTTGGTTTGTCCACAATGAAATAAATTGTCTTTTGGAGGGGGACACCTAAATGCACAGGGTTAGGACAGACCACAGGTTACCTAGCTGAATCCAAAGATGATTGTCATATCACCTTTATCACCTACTTCCTCAAATATTTATTCAATACTGACACAACTGTTTCCAAATCATCTGCTTTCCTAGGCAGTCGCTTCCATCACCCCCTTTTGCTGTAAATAAATATAAACTGTCCATGTGTCTTCCCTTTGAAGTTGAGCTATTGTTTGTTGCTCTTGAGTTCTTGAGAGCTTTGAATGTGTTCCCGATCAAATTATTTCCTTTCTTAGTTCAAGTATATTTGTGACTCTTGTCGGACAAAAACTGTTCCTTTCTTTCAGTTACCAGTGATGTGTTATGTACTCTGGGATAACACAGGTTGCAACTCGATGCAGCTTTGACCAAAAGATACTCCAGACGTTAAAGTAAGTTCAATGTGATTTATTGAACCATTAGCACAGTTCTCTTTGAGTTTGACTCTCCTGCTAATCTTGCTATAGTAACTCAGTCTAACTAACCAGTCTGCTCTAAGCCACGTGGTGGGTGTGATGCTTCTGATCTGCCCCGTCCTATTCTCTAAGTGTCGCCTGTGGAAAGAGAAAGAGCATGTGTGCCCTGTCCTTTTATATATCGGTTTTGTAATGCCCCCTTGTGGTAGTGTCACCTCTGGGTGACTGCCCATTGGTTGTGTCCTATTCTATGTGTTCATTAGCTGTATGTCTGCATGTCATGACATCTCCGCTGCTCCCTCTAGTGTTTACTTAGTTGTAGTGTATTTACATTAACCCCTCATGTATTTACAGTGATGCATATCACCACAACCAGAAGTACCTTTTTTCAAATGGACCAATAATCTCAGACATCCCATAAGCAATTATAATTACAACATAATTGTCAGGACTGTACTGCATGCTTTAAGAGTAAGTAAGTAAACCATGTACAAACCTGCAGACACTGCAAAATCTGCAAAAAGAAGTTTGAGAACCATTGTGCTGAACTGTAATGCCAAGTCTTTTATGCTGTTAGATACTTGATTTTGTGATTTGTTTCAATTATTCACAAAATGGGTATGATCTACCCGAATGGGAACAGAGTTCCACAGCGCCATTAGCCTGGTGTTTCCCGGCGCTCGTAGCACCGAAAAACACCACAGTATTGAGCGGCCGTTCAGGTAGATCGGGGGCCTCAGCAGGGAACGCGCAGCTGAGGCCGCTCGCAGGAACTCCTCAGTGTTTTAAAATGGCGTCCCGATCTCTCAAGCTCCCTCTGATGCAACCTCCGAATCTCCCCCAAGCCCAACTCACCAATAAGAGTGTCATATCTCTCTTCCCCCCTGAGCAGCACCAGGCCCGGACCCGTTGTATGCAAAATGCCAGCTTGGCAATGCCAGTCTGGCACCCTGGCAGTGCCCATACCACTGGCAGTGACATCTGGGTACCTTTCTAGACTGGCACACAGAGGGCACTGCCAGGGTGCCAGGCTTTCAGTGCCAAGATGCCCAGGTGGCACCATCAGTGCCAGGGTACCACTCTGCCAAGAGGGCAAGCACCTGGGGCCACCAATCCCTTGAGAGACCCCCACGAGCGCCGTTCTATCTGGGCCGGGTTTGTGGAGACCTGCACCGAACAGCACTCGTCCGAGGTCTCCAAGGCGAGGGTGTCAGATCCCACGTCTCTGTTAGATCCTAGGAATGCATATCAGAGCGAGACTAACTGTCTCACGCTAATGTGCAGATTTGCCAGAAAGTGATCCATCCACAATGTCATCTCGCAAGATCGCGTTAGATCTCATGAAGTATGGTGAGCTGGGTAGATCCCGGAAGAGGGATCCCCGGCATCTACCGGCCGCACCGCACTGCTTTTCGGGCATAGCGATCCGGCAGATCTAGTCCAATGTTGTGATTTGTTCTGATTATTTTTCCAACAGTTCGTCAGTTAGGAAAATTTGAATTTGTCTGGAGTACCAAATTAATAGTTGGTTCTATATTTTCACCTCGAGTGTCATACTGCATGAAAAAGTTTGGGATAGAAGAGCAATAATTCTCTGTTTCAAGGTTCAAAAAACACACATTGTATTCTTGTCATCTTTATTTTTTCAATTGCTTTTTCTGCCAATAAACTGTTCAGTAACTGTATCGTCTAGTTTATTATATCATCTAAACCATGGCAAGAGGACAAAGGGATGCGGTTCAAAATTTCTGGAAGATAAATTTAGGACCGATGCCAAGCAACTTTTTAGGCACAGTCATTAGATTTACAAGTAGGCTAATTGAGGTTGAAATGGTGCAGTTATATAGGAGACAGATGGATGCTGTATTTAGTGAATTCTGAAACTCTCCTGGATAGATGAGCAGAGATGGGCTGATTGTTTTTTTTTACATCTGTACCTCATGGTTTTATCTAACATATAATGAGAAAGAACTTCTGGTGGAAGGGCTCCAATTTAATGTAGCACTATAGTTTGTGTGAGCTTGATTTCTGGCAGTCTCAGGCTATGTCTGTGTGGATGATGGCTATCATTGTGGGAGTGGAGGGGACATTATTGCATTCTCGGGAAGCATACTAGAACTATACACTATTCTACCATGGCCCTGATGGTTGGTTCAATGCTGAGCGAGAGGGGAGGATTTGAACAGAGGGCAAAAATGGGTTTCAAGCTGGGTGGATTTTCTGCGGTATCTTCCGTTGGCACCTGCCATGGCAGATCAGGGAAGCCGCTGGAGGCCAGAGCGAAACTAATTTGCTGCTGCAGGCCCAACCGGAATCTTCCACCCACGCCCGATTCTCCACAATGCCAGCAGGAAAGTATGCCAGTACAAAACAGCACGGGCGGCACAGTGGTTAGTGCTGCTGCCTCACAGTATCAGGGACCTGGGTTCGATTCCAGCCTTGGATCACTGTCTGTGTGGAGTTTGCACGTTCTCCCCATTTCTGCGTGGGTTTCTTCCGGGTGCTCCGGTTTCCTCCCATAGTCTTAAGATGTGCAGGTTAGGTGGATTGACCATGATAAATTACCCCTTAGTGTTCCTGAAGATAGTGGGTCAGTGGTGTTTGGACGCCCCTTCAATGTGGCACCCAGATACACTGGCAGATTATATGCCATCAGACCTGTCCCGTCACAGAATACAGCACTAAAAACCTGGTTGTGGAATTAATAAGTTCGGGGCCAGGAGATATGGTTTGGTTTCTCGTCAGCCTCCAAAGTGGAAAATACTTCACGTCCCCATCCTCGCCACAGGACCTAGTTCAAAATGGGAGCATTCCATCCGTAGTGTGTTGAAAATTGCATTGTGCATTTAATCTACTTAAGGCGACCATATGCATACACAGATATACACCAACAGAGCAAGTCGAGAAGGAAAATTAAGGAATCCAAGTTTTAACAACATGTGCAGTTCTGATTTTAAATATGACTTCGGTAACTTTACTCTCTCTGCCCCAAAACTTCACTTGTGTGGAGAAATATTTTTTAAAGTAAATGTCAATTAAACAGGTCAGGAAACAGCTATTATAGAGCCTCAATGCATTTCCTCCCTGCTCTTGCTCCAAAAAGACAACATGTCTGTGATATTTAGCGCGCATAGACCGCAAAATGCAAAATGGTGGCTGAACAACTACCTCAAGTACAACCTTTCACACTAACCCCATATCCCTTGATTCCCTTAGCAAGCACCTGAAAATGATATCTGTCTTGAATATACTCGTCAATTGAGCAATTGAACAATACGGCCGTTAAGATTGATGCTCGCATTCTGTGATTGAATGAATGAATTAAATTTAACTGAATGAAACATTGTACCCAGAACAGTAAAGCCAGTTGCAGCATTCTGAGATTTATATTTCACAAATAAGTTTTCTGAAAGCGTTTATTCGTAACGTCTACAATCTTCAATTAACTGACCTTGGATATTCCCAGCACCTCCGTGTTGGCTATAGGAATACATTGCTTGATATTGTAAATAGGTAGTTGTTGCTGTCAGTTGGCAAGGGGAAGGGTTAATGAGGTTTTATACAGTTCTTCGGATTTTTAATAGGGAGTTGACTTTCAACTCCCAGTTTTGTGAAAAAGCTTTAGGGGGTTCGTAATGAAGTCTTCCCACCCAATGTCAGCCGATCTACACTTTTTCAGAGTATTTTTCATTTATTAGACATTCTTTCCAACTCAAGGAACAGAATACTTTGAGATCAACAAACATCTCAAACATTTTGACTTCAGTACCCTGGCTTGATTTCTGAAAATGTTGACTTTTCATGATCAATGTATGGAACTGAAATGCAACAGTATGAAAGGTCATAGTAAAGGACTTCCATCACCAACAAACTGAGGATGCATCCGCCAATGACTGAACAGCAGTTGTCAGGCCGGCTTGTACGCTTGACCTGTACTTAGTTATTGGATGGTGACTAATTTCAGGGTTGACTTGAAGGCAAGTTATGTTTTTGAAGCATGATTGTATAGATTTGAAAACATTACTTGTACCAAGCACCCCACCCGCCTAACATGAATAAAAGCCCAACAGGTTGAAAATGGAGTCGATCAATCTTTTCCTGAAATGTCCAGCAAAACACTGTAAGCTGCTTTGTAATTAAATGTATTGATCTCAGCAAAACAAAATTAATGGGTTGAACAAATGCTCACGCTTTAATCGTTACCAGTGAGCGAAAGGAAAGACAGACGATTAATTTGCAATACGGCTGTAAATTAAAAGATGTTGCAGATATCTGCAGGAGGTGTTGCAATTTACGATAATGGGAGTTAAAGTAACAGCATACTTATATCTTAGTTCATGGGCAATGGTTTTCAAGCTGCAGGGATGTATTGGACACCACAGATTCCCTTTGGGCTGGCTTCCTCTGCCGGTGGTGAAATAAATTAACTGAAGAAAGTCAAATTTCAAACTTAGAAATTGATTGATTATTCTTTGTCCAGTAATGGGGGAGATCTTATAAAGAAATGAAATGTTCAGCCTCGATTATTTTTGATCCTGCATGAGTCAACGCTCTGAAGTAAATGAGCAAGCGTTCCGATAAAGTCCAAATCTGAAGGTCAGTGGCATTATGAGATTTAAAAAGAAAGGACGAGACTGCAGTCTGTATGTTAAGCAGATATAATTTGGGAAACGTAAGCTGTTAGTTCTGATAGGATCTTCTCTCAGTTGGATAACAATCGGCTTTTATAAGCCATTCGAAGACGCAACTTCAGAACTTTGGCACCACTCATTTGTTCTCTTTTGGAAGTGGCAACTCAAGGATATAGTCCTTTGGGAGCTGAACTATCTCACTTAATTCAGTCTTCACTCTTTATATGTCACCCCAAGCAGTGAGTGTTTCCTTCTGTGGTTGAATATGTTTATATGCAGCAAGGCCCAGGCAACATTCAGGCTTGGGCTGATAGGGAGCAAGTGAAATTCATGCCACACAAGTACCAGGCAATGGTCATCTCCAAAAAGAGTGAGTCTAAACATTACCCCTTGAGATTCAATGTATCACTGAATCCCCCCCACAATCAACATCCTGGAGGTTACGATTGAACAGAAACAGAACTGAAGCAGCCATATAAATGCTGTGGTTACAAAGGTAGGTAAGGCTGAGAATTCTGTAACAAGTCGCTCACCTCCTGACTCCCAAGGCCTGCCCACCATTTACACGGCAGTAGTCAAGAATGTGATGAAATATACTCTTCACTTGCCTGGACGAGCTGTAGCTCCAACATCACTCAAGACGCTGAACACTATTCAAGATAACACAGTCTGTTTGATTGGTACCTCCATCTTTCTGCTTAAGCATTCAATTCCTCCACTACTGGTGCGGCACAATAGTACAGTGGTTAGCACTGTTGCTTCACAGCACCAAGGACCTGGGTTCGATTCCTGGCTTGGGTCACTGTCTGTGCGGAGTCTGTACATTCTTCCCGTGCCTGCGTGGATTTCCTCCGGGTGCTCCGGTATCCTCCCACAGTCCAAAGATGTGTGGGATAGGTGGATTGGACACGCTAAATTGCCCCGTAGAGTCCAAAGGTGAGGAGGGGTTGCTGGGTTACAGGTATAGGGTGGAGGTGTGGGCTTGGGTAGGATGCTCTTTTAGGGGCCGATGTAGACTTAATGGGCCGAACGGCCTCCTTCTGCACTGTAAATTCTATAATTCTATGATTATTCTATGATGCACAGAGGGAGCATGTGCAACATCTCAAGGTGCACTGTTGCAACTCGCAAGGCCTCTTTTACTGCATCAATCAACTAAAAGCACAAGGGCAACAGATGCATGGGAATGCCACCATCTTCAAGTTCCCCCTCCAAGTCACATATCATTCCAACTATTGTTCCTTTACTGTTGCTGGGTCAAAAGCTTGTAACTCACTTTCCAACAGCCCTGTGGCAGTACCAGCATGGACTGCAGTGGTTCAAGAAGGAGGCTCATCACCATCTTCTCAAGAACAATTAGGGATGGCCCATAAATGTTGGCCTAGCCAGTGACACACGCATCATGGGAATGAATAAATATTTTTAAAAGTGCACTCTAATGAAAGTTCCTGATTCAGTCCTTGTCTATTGGCTATAAACATGCACCTAAAACTTTTAGTTTCCTTTCAGAATACTGCATTTCTATTATTCCCCCCTCTTTTAGTGTGTTGCGATCAAATGAGGTAGAATAGAATGGCTCCCCTCTTTTCCCGCTCCTCGTTTGACTGTAAGGTTTCTTAGAAAAGGTTTACTAATTCATAGGGTATTTATCTGTTGCCATGATATGACTGTGAAAGACACACAAAAACAGGTTTCCTGTAATATTTTAGAAAAGAAAATTGAAAAGTATTTATTGTATTTAACTCCTGATTTAAATATAAAAACTAAAATGCTCCAATACACACACACACACAAGTAAGTTACAAAGTGGGAGGATAGATTAAGTAGTTTATTTAATTCCAATAAAAGTTAATGATGTACAAATTTTATATAATGATGAGTTGGATGGCCTCAGGCCAGGCCCAATATTTCTTCTGTATTCTGCATCAAGGCAATTTAAAATTGTTGATGGATGATATTATTAAACCAGCCCCAGAACAGGGCTAAATCGTTGGCTTTTAAAACAGACCAAGGCAGGCCAGCAGCATGGTTCAATTCCCGTACCAGCCTCCCCGAACAGGCACCGGAATGTGGCGACTAGGGGCTTTTCACAGTAAATTCATTTGATGCTTACTTGTGACAATAAGCAATTTTCATTTTTCATTTCACTTCTGAAGCTAACAGCTTCTGGGTTGCTTCTTAAAACCCTGGCTGCTGCATCTGGATCGTCAAACTCCACGCTCAGGCTTCTAGGTTGGATGGAGGGAGGATAAAAAAGAGATAGATAGTACCCACTCAGCGTCCTGCTGCTTGTGCTCTCGATGGCCTGGAGAAACATATTTTAAAAACACACAGGATAATAATATAATAACCTTTTTATTGTCACAAGTAGGCTTGCATTAACACTGCAATGAAGTTACTGTGAAAAGCCCCCAGTCACCACATTCCGACGCCTGTTCGGGTACACGAAGGGATAATTCAGAATTCTCAGCTGGTACGGGAATTGAACCCGCGCCTTGTTCTGCATCACAAGCCAGCTGTCTAGCCCACTGAGCTAAACCAGCCCCCATAACGGGTAATAGGCTCATCACATGATCCCTTCTAACTAACTGAGCAGTTATCCAAATATGGTCATAGCAAGTTAATTCCAGGCCAGTGGATTAGACGTGATTAAATTTATGACTGGACAGGTTCCTTTCTCAGCCGGACTCCACCCCCCAAAGTGATTGAGTCTATTAACTTGTTCCCACCCAGCTGAATACACAAGTTATTGTCTGAATGTTTTGTGGATGGGGCAGGAGATCTGGTCATTCATAGCCCTCCAAAGTGATTGTCTTTGATGTGTTCTTCATGACCAGCCTGTCTCCATTCACTGTTACTGGCTTGGGAATTGGTATGGTGCAGATCTGCAAATGTTCAGCCATCTTAGAAGCAGCTGTTTTAAGTCACTGAAATGCTGTTGTTCAGTCTTTTAAAACTCAACGCAGTGCTTCAGACCAGTAAATTAATAAGGTCATTTTTGATTTAAAGCTTAGTTTAAAACAGTGGGCTGATCAAAATGTGTAACTATGTTGGATTTAGCGTTCCTCTTGGTGGTGTAGAAGTGAACATGGATTTTGTGTCCCAGTTAAATCACAAGGAAAGATATTCTGCACCCCTCTGGAGGAATAAAGAACCAGCATTTATATATATTTCAGAATCGCTGGCAGCCACAAAGCACTGCACAACCAATAAATACATTTTGAAATATAGTCACTGTTACAATATGTGAAATCATTGTTCTATCTGCCATTGTTGAAATCTTTACATGTTCCAAAGCTCCGCGAGATTCAGAGCGACTACGGATGATAACATTAAAAGATAGGCATTAATATACCTCAGTGCAAGAAATGTAATAATTCCAAAAAGATATGGCAAGGGTGTGGCAAGGTTTTTTAAACTAAAATTAAAAATGACAGGCTAATTCAAATGACATTACTTATGAAGTGTGTGAAGCAGTGTGCTGGTGGAAGGAATTTTATTCGACTCTGCTTCCACGGGCTTGTGAGGAAGAGAGTTCCAAAACCTCACGACACACTGAGAGAAATAAATTCTCCATTTTAAATGGACATCCCCTTATTTTCAAACAGACACCCCTACTTCTAAATTCTCCCACTGGAAGAAACATCCTCTCCACAGCCACCCTGTCACATCCGCTCAAACAAAGACACATGCCATAAGCGCGAACGGCGACGTGGGCGCAGACTATTGCAAGAGTCGAAAATCAAGAATCGCCTGGAGAGATCTCGTTTTCCGATCCTCCATGCAACCCTCAGTCCCTCCCCTCCCAGTGACAATCCCGCACAAAAAGCTGGGAACCTCATTTAAATAAATTATAGTCTAATTAAAGAGATTCCCTGCCGCATGTTCCCCCCACATCAGGAATTTGCCCTCGCTGGCATGGCTTCATGGTGGTGAGTGTTACAACAAGTTTTTTTTGAAAATGGGAACCAGGCAGAGGGAACCCACTGGTGGCACATGGGTAAATATAGCCCGTGGGGGAGAGTGACATGGCTGGGTAGTACCCTACACTGTCCCAACACTGCCCCCTGGCACTGCCCTTGGCAACCTTGCATTGCTCCTGGCAAGGTTCCAGGGCACTGCCAAGGGGATGTATCAAGAGGGGGGCCCTTTAGAGAGCTTCACCGCAGGGGGGTGGGGGGGGGGGGAGGAAACATCTTTATCGGTAGGATGGGATTCCTCTTTTGCATGTCGAGCGTGTTTCCTGTGTCCATGGAGTCTGAATCTGCAGACATGCAGATAATGATATACAGACATGCACAGACAGGCAGCAAATGAACTCAGAGAAAAGGACATGACCAATGAGCAGGCAGGACACTCAGAGGTGGTATCTCACTATAAAAGGCACGAGCACACACAACCCGCCTCTTTCCACTGATGACCATCTACAGAGTGAGTCAGGGTGTATGTACAGTATCACACCTCCAGCACGTGGCTAAGAGCTAGTCTGGTTCAGTCAGACAGAGTAACCACACTTAGGTTAGCACTAACTGTGCTTCTGGTTCAATAAATCAGATTGAACTAACTTCAAGGTCTGGAGTATCTTTTGGTTAAAGCTGCATCCAGTTGCAACCTGTGTTATCCCAGAGTACATAACACGACATGCTACCAGGAGACTGCTTAATCTAGGTGGTTTACCTCAGTCCGTTCCGTGACGACCAGCGAATGTATCCTGGCACCATGGAGAAGATTCAGGTTCCTCACCAGCTCAGGACCTCCGGCAATCTCAGTGCCAACTGGCGGACATTCAAGCAAAAGTTTCTGCTGTACATCGAAGCTTCAGAACTCGTGGGTGCGTCTGCTGCAAGGAAGATCGCGCTTCTCCTCTCAACAGTGGGTGATCAAGCCATCGAACTCTTCAACTCTTTTCACTTCACCGAAGGCCAGGACAAGACAAAGTTTCAGACCATCCTGGACAAGTTTGACAGTCACTGTGAAGTGGACACCAATGAAATCTTTGAGCCCTACATATTTAAACAGCATCTATAAGGTAAAGATGAATCTGTCAACTCCTTCTTAACTAACCTCCGCCTGCTAGCGCTGTCCTGCAACTATGGTTATATTGCTGACTCCATGATCAGAGACCAAATTGTTTTGGGAGTTCATTCTGATCCTGTGAGAGAGCAGCTATTGAAAATCAAGCATATGACCCTGCCAGTCGCGATTGAAACATGCACAGTGCATGAGTACGGCAAAAATCGGTATGCCCAGTACAAATCGGCCGAAAATGAGAAACATTCCTCCCACGAGGCAGAGAGCATGCAGGCCATTGCCTGGATGCAGCGCCTTAGCATTGATGAAAGCGGCCATTTTGTGCGCTCTTCCCGGGGCCCCACGCATGCTATATGCGAACGGGATCATGAAGCGGCCGACACCCGCACTGCGCATGTACGATGACGTGCAGAGCGTCAGAACGCCGACGTCATGATATGCTTGAACTGCGGCAATGCCCACATAAAGAAACACTGCCCTGCAAGAGGCAGGCGATGTTAAACTGCTGGAAGCCTGGACACTATGCAGCCTTGTGCAGGTCTGCACCACCAGTCAGGGGCCAGCGCTCCCAATTCCGATGTCGGCACGTTCAGAGTGTGCAACAACGATGACAGGATTCTGATCCTGGCAGCACAACAAATCCGGAGGAAGTATGCCTGGACTCGGCCTATTGCGTGGGCATCATTACCAAATGTGAATATGCCACATCCAACTCATCACAAATTCAATCAATACTCGCTGGGGATTCTGCGGACGAATAACGTGCGGTGATGCAGGTCAACCACTGCTCCTTCCAGTTTAAGCTGGACACAGGTGCTTCTGCCAACCTCCTCTCACAAGCAGATTTCAAACGCATCAAGAAGCCCCCCCAAGGTCCTTCCAGCAGCCTGCAGGCTCCTGGATTACAACGGAAATGCCATCACGGCACTGGGACATTGCCATCTACTCGTCTCCAACCGGAGCACTCATGCACGGTTACGTTTTGAAATTGTCAAGCCAGACAGGGCATCCCTACTTGGCGTGCAGGCCTGCAAGCAGCTGAACCTCGTGCAGCGGGTTTACACAACGACATCCTCCAATGTAGATCTTCAGGCCGATATGGCACACTGCCATATCGATACAAGATTCTGCTATGACCTGATGCCAAGCCAGTGGTCCACGCACCACGCTGGGTCCCGGCTCTGCTGAGGGAGCACCTGAAGGCACAGCTCAAGGATCTTCAGCAACAGGGCATAACTTCCAAGGTAACGGAACCGACTGACTGGGTCAGCTCGATGGTATGTGTCAGAAAGACTTGGGAGACCTGCACACCTGCATTGATCCCAAGGATCTCAATAAGAATATAATGCGTGAACACTACCCCATCCCGAAGCGGGAGGAACTCACCAGTGAGATGGCGACCGCACGTTTTTTCACCAAGTTAGATGCGTCACATGGATTTTGGCAAATCCAGCTGGATGAGTCCAGCAGAAGGCTCTGCACTTCAACACACCGTTTGGCAGATATTGCTATAATCGCATGCCGTTTGGCATTGTCTCGGCATCGGAGATCTTCCATTGCATCATGAAGCAGATGATGGAGGGTATTGAAGGGGATCATGTGTACTTGGACGACATCATCATATGGTCCACGACCCCTGAAGAGCATGTTTCCCGTCTCCAGCAGGTATTCCGCCGTGTCCATGCCAATGGCCTGAAGCTGAACAGGTCCAAATGTTGCTTTGGCATGTCGACTCTCAAGTTCCTAGGTGACCAGATCTCTCAGCAGGGCGTGCACCCGGACACAGACAAGGTCAAGGCCATCGAAGCCATGAAGGTCCCTGAAGACAAGAAGGCGGTGCTGCGCTTCCTGGGCATGGTCAATTTTCTAGGCAAGTTCATCTCAAACTTGGCCTCACACACCACGGCCCTACAAAACCTGGTAAAAAAAGTCTACTGCCTTTGAGTGGAAGGCAGCATATCAGGTAGAGTGGTTGGAGCTGAAAGCCAAGCTCACCACTGCACCTGTCTTGGCACTTTTCGACCCAGACAGGGAGACGAAGATCTCGACAGATGCGAGCCAGGATGGCATCGGTGCGGTGTTGCTTCAACGCAATGACACTTCATCCTGTGCACCGGTAGCCTACGCATCGAGAGCCATGACGTCCACTGAAATGAGGTATGCGCAAAAAGAGAAGGAATGCCTGGATCTTCTCACTGGCATTCTCAAATATCACAACTATGTCTACAGCCTGCCAACATTCACTGTCGAGATGGATCATTGGCCTCTGGTCCACATTATCCACAAGGACCTGAACGACATGATGCCTCGGTTGCAGCGCAACCTCCTCAAACTCAGAAGGTACGACTTTGACTTAGTGTACACGCCTGGCAAGGAGCTCATCATCGCTGATGCATTGTCCCGCTCCATCACATTGCCTAGTGAACCGCTGGAAATCATCCGGCAGATTGAATCACAGGTGCAGCTGTGTGCTAGCACCCTTCAGCCGTCTGATGAGAAGGTGGTTCGTATCCGCGAGGAGACAGCCAAAGATCCCCTCTTGCAACGTATCATGCACCACCTCGCCAATAGCTGGCAGAAAGGGCAGTGCCCTCAATTTTACAATGTAAAGGACAACCTGACGGTGATTGATGGTGTCCTCCTCAAGCTGGACCGGATTATCATTCCACTCAGTCTCCAGAGCTTTGTACTCCGCCAAATCCATGAGGGAAACCTGGGCATCGAGAAGTGCAGACGCAGAGCCAGGCAGGCTGTCTACTGGCCCGGTATTAGCCAGGACATCTTGAACATGGTCCTCAACTGTGCGACCTGTCAACGCTTCCAGCCAGCGCAGAGCAAGAAGACGCTCCAGCAGCATGAAATTGAGACCTCCCCGTGGTCCAAGGTTGGCATCGACCTCTTTTGTGCGAATGGTCGTGACTACATGTTGATTATTGACTATTTCCCCAATTACCCTGAAGTCGTGAAGCTCTCAGACCTCACATCTCGGACCGTCATCACGGCCTGTGTGGAGACGTTCTCCAGGCATGGTATCCCACTCACTGTTATGAGTGACAATGGCCCGTGTTTCAACAGCCACGAGTGGTCTCTGTTTGCCAAGTCATACCATTTCAAACATGTCACTTCCAGCCCACACTATCCGCAGTCCAATGGAAGGTTGAAAAAGGGGTGCACATTGTGAAACAGCTCATCTGCAAGGCCGCGGATTCTGCTTCTGACATCTACCTTGTGCTGCTTGCGTACAGGGCGACCCCACTGTCCACTGGCATGTCGCCGGCTCTACTCCTGATGAACAGGGACCTACGGACGACACTTCCAGCCATACACTTGCCCAACCTGGATCACCTCCCAGTGCTGCAGAAGGTGCAGCTGCTCCGAAACCAGCAAAAGCAGGGCTATGATGCTCATGCCACCGATTTGCCCGTGTTATACCCGGCAGACTCTGTCAGGATCAAGATACCAGATGGTGGCTGGTCTGCTCCAGCTATCGTTGTTCAACAGGCTGCGCCCCGCTCGTATGTTGTACGTATGGCTGATGGTTCTGTTGTGCAACGAAACAGACAGGCACTGCGCAAAGTTGCCTGCCCGCAACCGCTTTCTTCTCCATTTCCGTCCGCTGTTTTGCCACCCCATGATACCTCGAACTACGAGGCCACCAGTCAGGCTTCCATCCCGCCTGTCAAGGCGCCGTCGTCCCCACCACCACCTCTCCGGCGGTCGACAAGGATCAGTCGCAAGCCCCAGAGACTGGAATTATGAACATTTGTTTTGTTTGCTATGTTCTGTTTTCTCATATTAGACAGCTGTCTTCACATGTAAATACGTTCACATATGCCACCGCTTGTAAATTTGTGATATGCCACCACATGTAAGTATGTTCCCATGTGCCAACAAAACATTTTTAAAAATGGGAGATGTCATGATGTGCAGACATGCAGATAAAGATATACAGACAGGCACAGGCAGGCAGCTAATGAACACAGAGAACAGGACATGACCAATGAGCAGGCAGGACACTCAGGGGTGGTATCTCACTATAAAAGGCACGAGATACTCACATTCCACCTCTTTCCACTGATAAACATCTACAGAGTGAGTCAGGGTGTATGTACAGTATCACACCTCCAGCACGTGGCTAAGAGCTAGTCTGGTTCAGTCAGACAGAGTAGCCACACTTAGGTTAGCAGAGAGTCGGACTCATAGAGAACTGTGCTAACTGTGCTACTGGTTCAATAAATCAGATGGAACTAATTTCAAGGTCTGGAATATCTTTTGGTTAAAGCTGCATCCAGTTGCAACCTGTGTTATCCCAGAGTACACAACACGACACATGGAAGGTTCCCTCTCTCTGTGGGAAGGCCGTCCCCCTGTGTCCATGGCTGAGGGTCTCTGTGTGCGTTTAGGGAAGGTCCATGTTTTTTGTATCGGTCAATCTCGGATTCCCAGAGCTGCCAGCGTTTTCCATCCTCGCCCCGCCAGCATACCAACATTAGGCCATGCCTGCAGACTCTTTCTGCACAAAGTACTGGATTACCTGGCAAGAAATGTCCAGCTGTGCAGCCTGTGAGTTGTGTGCTGCCAACATTCTGAGCGGGTAATGGAAATTTGTGCCCTGTGTGGGCTCTGTCACTAATAGAATTGGGATCAGGTTTTATGCTGAACACTGTGACTGCAGCATCTCTGAAGCACTTCAATTTGCCTTTCCAAAAGATATTGATGGATAAAATGCAAACTGTGCAATCTGCAAGAGTAAAATGACAAAAGGACAACAGACAACTCCAACAAAGAAGCAAACCACTGAAATGATATTTGGCTCAACATCCAAACAACGTAATTAGGATTTACAGTGCATTAGTCCAGTTGCTTGGATAATAGCAACAGCCACTTAACTAATTGCAGAGATTGATTGATTAATGTGGCATACTCACGTGCTTTGCCCTCCATGTTCCATGAGAGAGATTCTGCCCAGCTACATTCCCACCTCTTGTGGATTCTGCTTTTAACTGATGCGCCTTCATGGTCATACCACCCATAGTGAATGAATAATTCAGAGTGCTACTGTTTGCCTTCAGAAAATGGCAACAGATACAAAAAAAATTTGATTTCTGAAACGCTTCGATCAAAACATTTGAATTTCCTCCGGGTTGCAGTGCGCAATTTGATTGCAATGGCATTTATTCTTCAAACTGACAGGAAGGAAAGCCTTCCCTATTCTCGCTTCCTCCAACAAAGGCATTTTGTGTGGTCAAAGGTAACAGATACAGGCTCTTATCATCAATGATTTCTGAATTAGTTTGGGTGGATTTTCCATTAGTTGCAGCCCGATAAGAGTGGTGATAGTTGTCCATGCACCCGCAGACAATGCACTCAGGTGATCGGATGGCAGCTTTCAAATTCCCACCCCATGACTTTGTGAAGGATTTAGGTTATTCCGGACCTGATAATACTTTATTAACAACCTACGCTCTAGGTTAACCCACAAAAGAGGGAAATCTGTTTCTCTGCTGAGACTCAGAATAGATCTCACGAAGGGAGAATGCTTTTCCGGGTCTCAGACAGTTAAACAGGATCTCAGTTTCTTTTTATGGGAAAAGCTCAGATCCTCATAACTAAATCGTTACCTCTGTCGTCATGGGTCCTAGCCATTTGAGGCTTCCTAAATTAGTGTCTAGGACTTTAGACTTTGAGAGTGAGTCTACACAGTATAATTTTAATCAAAGTATTTTTATGATAAAAAATACTCCCGATAGATACAGAATTGCAGAGTTAAAATATAAATCAAATAACAGTCTTTAATTGTCTGTTAATACACTAACTTCTCTCAATAGAATGAGATATCTGAAACAAGGAAAATCGTAAAGTATCTCCTATCAATTTCTTAATACATTTCTAAGAAGTTATACAAAACCATACTTACTACACCTGTGGTTTTGTCTGACGACACAAGCTTTTAAGAACAGAACTGACTCTCACCCCGGAGGGGGGTCAGCAGGAAAATGTGTTGGTGTGTTTTTCTGCTAAGATGCCTTCTCGTTATATACATGAGATTCTCTTATCGTTCAAGGACGGCATCTGTCATTCTGTCATTTATGGTTGGTTAATTACCTATAGCCAAATGGCTAATTGGATGTATTATCATTAATACATCTTTTAATGGCCGTAGGGTCTGCGTAAATGTCAGGTGTCCTAGGGTATATTGGCAAAGGGGGCCCCTATCGAGGCCTGTCTTTTTTCAGTGTTGTTATGTTCTTTAGATACCAAAACAGACACTTTTGTGAGGATGTTATTCTAAGTGTCAAGAGGTATAGTTAGGGAAAGATTTGTGTATCTGTTTATCTGAAGGATTCCCCGTCCTTATGTTTTGACTGTCTATAGGTTCAGGGAGATCAAAGAATTTTTATGGTTTGTCAAAAGAACAGCCTTTCTTTGTTTGTATTAATGAGTCTTTGAAACCCGCTTCAGTTTCCCTTATAAGGTGATAACCTCTACCTGACCTTTAGCTGAAGTGATTTTATTCCACATTGAATTAAAAAGCTGTTTGTATAAATGCCTTATTTTAAGCCGAATTCTGCGGCGAATGTGATATTCATCACAACTTATTCAGGACAAGCTCCCAATGTGAAGCTTGCTAATTTTTGGACAGGAATTCATCTACTACTAAATCCATTTCACACATTACTCTTGTGCTCAAGTCCGGCAACATCTAAGTTTGAAATTCTTATCATTGCGTTAAAATCTCCCACGGCATCACCTTTCACTCCCATCTCCAGCTTGTATCATTGAATCAAATTCTGATCTCTTGTGCACCCACAATTTTCCATCCACCACTGTTCTTGGCCGTGCATTCCAGTGGCTAAATCCAACATTCTAAACCGTTCCCTAAACATCTCTGCCACTCTCTCCCCCTTGTGATGCTCCTTTGAAGTGTGTCTCTTTGATGAAGCTGTTAATTACCTCTCCGATTATCTCCTCATGTTTTCTGTGTCAGATTTTGTCTGACAATGTCCCAAGATACTTTACAGGAGTATTTTGCTACTGCAAAGGTGAAAAACAATTGCCAATTGTTATGGAATGGAACCAATTCCTGTGCATTTGTCATAAGACACTTCTGTAGCTGGAAATCAGATAGGTATAACTACTTTAATTGTAACGAGAAGGGTTTTCTTTACTCCACACCAGGCTGGTATTGGGTGTCACAGATAACTGTGGGTGTCTCTCTCCTGCAGGTGTTGAAACCACAACCCCGAAGTGTCGCACTGGGACAGCTTCGCAAGAGAGAGGGAACAAGTCTCACTGTTTATACCTAACCAATGAGGTTGTCCTTATGCCACACCAGTCATCTTGACTGCCACCTACGCCTGTATGAGTCTCTCTCCTGTTGATGGTGAAATGTCAGCCGGAAGTGCCCCACTAGTGCATCTTCACAAGAGAGAGAGAAAGAGGGACCACTGTTCATTCCTAACCTGTAGCTTCTCTTGAGTGAGCATGTTCGAAGCGCTCGGATTCCCTTTTGGTCCTCGACTACGGGATTATGTCCTGGCAATTATTGTGACTTGACCAGAGCGGACAGTGAAAGGAAGGTGAGACTACAACAATAGTAGTTTTAAAATAATTGACTTATTCAAGAGAAATTAAGTCTTCTGCAACTCAGATTACCCACACACACAAACCGATTATGAAATACTATGTGTAAAACAAGAGACTAAACGGCACATCGAAAACTCTTACAGAGATTTACACAGATTTACTTTAGCGCCCGCAAACACAGATACACAGATATATTCACTCACCCACCCCAAACCTCAACAATCTATATTAATTGGGAGTTTTCTGTGAGCTGGAGGAATATACTCACCGCTCCAGGAACAGGATAGTTAAAGAAGCGTTGACACAGATTTCTTTAGATCTTCTTCCAAGCTGGCCAGTCTTTGTGGCTGTTGCTCCCCCGGTTCTCGTGGTCTGTTTTCAGCAAGGCGAAGCGTGTGTCAGGCAGGAGGGCAGAGTCTCTAAAAACAGGTCCTCAGACTTGTCATTTTAAGGGCAAAACCCTGAATGGGTCAAATACTCACCCCTCCCACAGGTGAGTTCCAGGACAAAGGAAGCCTTTCTGATTGTTGATAGGATGGAAGTGATTGAGTTCTCCAACCAAAAGGTGCCATAATGTAATTTGATTTTAATCAGTGCCCTTACAAAAACTTGAAATGCCTCTGGTTTCTGCTGGTCTCTTGACAATGGCCGCTGGAGACAACTTTAATTGTTATCCCATTAAGATATTGTGGTTCTGCCTGGCCAGGGCAACAAATGATTTGCATTTCAACTGCCCCTCTTTGAATCAGATAAGGCCGTTTCCTTTCCGCACCATTTTCATGATTCATGGCCTGCTTGTCTTGAAAAATACATATGCCGTTGTCTGCCTGCAGACCTGGTTTGTATTGCAATCTGTCCTTTTAAAATGAAATGTCCTTTTCCAACGTGTTCATTTTTGGTCCTTTGATGAGTTTGATACAACTTTCGTGACTGAGATCATATTGCTGAGAAAAGAACAAGTTAACTTTTTGCTTTTCCACTCTTCAGGTCACCATGCAAGAATACCAGTTGAAGGGGAAAACAACAATTTATACTGTATGAGAAGAGAATGCCATGGGAATGCACCAGTTGATGCATTCAATGGGAAACCCCATTGGCCGGCTGGTGGGACGGAGAATCCCGCTGCTGGCGGTTTGTGCTGCACCAGAAAATGAGATCAAGTCAGCATTGTTTGAAAATTTAAGCCAAGTTTCTTGACCTGGCATTGCCCTGGGGAATGGATCAGCGAATGGCTGTCACTTATTTTGTTGAGCTGAAACAGATGCAATGTATACACATGTTGTTCTGTCTGCAAAGAACACAACCTTGTGGGTTAACATATGTAGCTTCCAGTACAGGCAAATGCATCACACTGACAGCCCGATTGACAAGCTTAACTTAGTTGTAAGTGTAATTCTTAGCACACTGAGGATTATTTAGCAAATGTTCGATGAATCCCAGCTTGTGGGTCTCCGCCCATTAGCGGGTGAGCTCATATTCCACAGGCCTCACGGGGAGATAAATTGGGTCATCCTCATGAGGGCTCTTACAATACTACATCCTACATCTTGAGCAGTGCTCGAATATGGCTTTGCCTTTTGCAGATCCATAAAGTTTCACTTGCTTAGTTTGAGAGCCAATCACGTATGTTAAAACACATCAGGCTTTAATCAATGGAGCTGCAATTACTTCTTAAAATGCTGTGGATGCTGGAAATTAGATTTCAATTCGTGTTTTATACAGTCAGAAATCTGACTCTTGATTTCCCTAACATTTACAGCTTGATCTTGCGATTTAGTTCTCCATAGAACATAGAACATTACAGCGCAGTACAGGCCCTTCGGCCCTCGATGTTGTGCCGACCTGTGAAACCACTCTAAAGCCCATCTACACTATTCCCTTATCGTCCATCTGTCTATCCAATGACCATTTGAATACCCTTAGTGTTGGCGAGTCCACTACTGTTGCAGGCAGGGCATTCTACACTCTGACTACCCTCGGAGTAAAGAACCTACCTCTAACATCTGTCTTATATCTATCTCCCCTCAATTTAAAGCTATGTCCCCTCATGCTAGACACCACCATCCGAGGAAAAAGGCTCTCACTGTCCACCCTATCCAATCCTCTGATCATCTTGTATGCCTCAATGAAGTCACCTCTTAACCTTCTTCTCGCTAACGAAAACAGCCTCAAGTCCCTCAGCCTTTCCTCATAAGATCTTCCCTCCATACCAGGCAACATTCTGGTAAATCTCCTCTGCACCCTTTCAAATGCTTCCACATCCTTCCTATAAAGCGGCGACCAGAATTGCATGCAATACTCCAAATGCGGCCGCACCAGAGTTTTGTACAGCTGCAACATGACCTCCTGGCTCCGAAACTCAATCCCTCTACCAATAAAAGCTAACACACCGTACACCTTCTTAACAACCCTCTCAACCTGAGTGGCAAGTTTCAGGGATCAATGTACATGGACACCGAGATCTCTCTGCTCATCCACACTGCCAAGAATCTTACCATTAGCCCAGTACTCTGTCTTCCTGTTATTCCTTCCAAAATGAATCACCTCACATTTTTCTGCATTAAACTCCATTTGCCACCTCTCAGCCCAGCGCTGCAGCTTATCTATGTCCCTCTGTAACTTGTAACATCCTTCCGCACTGTCCACAACTCCACCGTCCACAACAGTGTCATCTGCAAATTTACTCACCCATCCTTCTACGCCGTCCTCCAGGTCATTTACAAAAATGACAAACAGCAGTGGCCCCAAAACAGATCCTTGTAGTACACCACTAGTAACTGGACTCCAGTCTGAACACTTCCCATCAACCCCCACTCTTTGTCTTCTTCCAGCTAGCCAATTTCTGATCCAAACTGCTAAATCTCCCAGAATCCCATGCTTCCGTATTTTCTGCAGTAGCCTACCGTGGGGAACCTTATCAAACGCTTTACTGAAATCCATATACACCACATCAACTGCTTTACCCTCATCCACCTGTTTGGTCACCTTCTCAAATAACTCAATAAGGTTTGTGAGGCACGACCTACCCTTCACGAAACCGTGTTGACTATGTCTAATCAAATTATTCCTTTCCAGATGATTATACACCGTGGGCGTCATTCTCCGACCCCCCGCCGGGTCGGAGAATGGCCGTTGGCCGCCGTGAATCCCGCCCCCGCCCCCGCCGAAGTCTCCGCTCCCGGAGATTGGGCGGGGGCGGGAATCCGGCCGCGCCGGTTGGCA
Organism: Scyliorhinus torazame; assembly: GCF_047496885.1. Lineage (NCBI taxonomy): Eukaryota > Metazoa > Chordata > Chondrichthyes > Carcharhiniformes > Scyliorhinidae > Scyliorhinus > Scyliorhinus torazame. The sequence continues at coordinate 61,150,086 of NC_092728.1, forward strand.
GGACCCCCTGCTGGATTCTCCGGCCCGGATGGGCCGAAGTCCTGCCCAGGAATTGCCTGTCCCGCCGGCGTAAATCAAACCTGGTATTTACCGGCGGGACCAGGCGGCGTGGGCGGGCTCCGGGGTCCTGGGGGGGGGCGCGGGGCGATCTGACCTCGGGGGGTGCCCCCATGGTGGCCTGGCCCGCGATCGGGGCCCACCGATCCGCGGGCGGGCCTGTGCCGTGGGGGCACTCTTTCCCTTCTGCCTCCGCTACGGCCTCAACCATGGCGGAGGCGGAAGTGACTCTCCCCACTGCGCATGCGCGGGAAACTGACAGCGGCCGCTGACGCTCCCGCGCATGCGCTGGGAAGCTGACAGCGGCCGCTGACGCTCCCGCGCATGCGCCGCATTTCCGCGCCAGCTGGCGGGCAACAAACGCCATTTCCACCAGCTGGCGGGGCGGAAATCCCTCCGGCGTCGGCCTAGCCCCTCAATGTTGGGGCTAGGCCACCAAAGATGCGGAGACTTCCGCACCTTTTTGCCGGCGCGATGCCCGTCTGATTTGCGCCGGCTTTGGCGCCAGTCGGCGGGCATCCCGCCGTTGGGGGAGAATTTCGCCCCCTATCTCTTATCAACCTTTCCAAGATTTTACCCACAACAGAAGTAAGGCTCACTGGTCTATAGTTACCGGGGTTGTCTCTACTTCCCTTCTTGAACAAGGGGACAACATTTGCTATCCTCCAGTCTTCTGGCACTATTCCTGTTGACAAAGATGACTTAAAGATCAAAGCCAAAGGCTCAGCAATCTCCTCCCTAGCTTCCCAGAGAATCCTAGGATAAATCCCATCCGGCCCAGGGGACTTATCTATTTTCACACTTTCCAGAATTGTTAACACCTCCTCCTTATGAACCTCAAGCCCTTCTAGTCTGGAAGCCTGAATCTCAGTATTCTCCTTGACAACATTGTCTTTTTCCTGTGTGAATACTGACGAAAAATATTCATTTAGCAGCTCTCCTATGTCCTCGGGACTCCACGCACAACTTCCCAGTACTGTCCTTGACTGGCCCTACTCTTACCGTAGCTCTGGGATGCAGACTGTACACAATTGTGCAAAACAGAATGGAAAATGAGGTGCACTTCAAACCATAAGGAAATTAGTTCGAATGAGCACAAAGGAAAATATGGAACCAGTTAGATTTTGGACAAAAACACTATGACTGACCGGACAAAAATAAATGGGGCCAGCAGCGGGATTCTCCGTTACATCGCACCCACGCCCGTGGATTTCCCGACGGCGTGGGACTGCCCACAAAGGGAAACCCCATTGGCCGGCTGGTGGGACGGAGCTTCCCGCTGCTGGCAGGGATGTGCAGCACCAGAAAATGAGATCACGTCCGCAGGTTTCTTATTTTTCAAGTTGCGGGATATTTTGTCAATATTGTCAGTTGCGCTCGTGGCGAACGAGGATGCAAAATCATGGCCCATGTCCTTATCAGCGCTCCTATTGGAGGCAGAGGGGGAGACATGGCTGTGAGAGAAAGAGTGGGGATTTTGGATTGCTTTCGTGAAGTGGCAGCACAGACAGAATGGGCCGAATGGCCTCCTGCACGGAAAACATCAATGATACAACACCTTGTGTAGAGGCTGGTTGTGATTAATTCAGCTCGGTATTGCAACAAGCACAACTCAAAACTGCAGTGAAGCCACTCGGTCTCTTGAACCTCCTGCACACTTTAGAAATTAGACTTTAGAACTGCACCGTTAATGTTTCAATGAGTGCCATTTTCACTTGCTGTTTCAATGTTAAGAAAATGACAGTACCTGCCCATATTTTTAAACAATTGCACATATACCTGCAGGGAATTGGAACTCAGTATTTCACGGATCAGCATCTCCCTGGGACAGCTCTGCAGAGGATGTCCCGCTGAGGGGGTACATTAGAAATGCCAGCCCTGGGCAACACGGTGGTGCAGTGATCACGGCACCGATGTCCCAGGTTCGCTCCCGGCTCTGGGTCACTGTCCATGTGGAGTTTGGACATTCTACCCATGTTTGCGTGGGTTTCGCCCCCACAACCCAAAGATGTGTACGGTAGGTGGATTGACCATGTTAAATTGCCCCTTAATTGGAAAAATAAATTGGGCACACTAAATTCATTAAAAAAAGGAAATGCCAGCCTGGACCCTCCCTATTATTGGTGCCCACTCCCTCTGGCAATGCTCAGCCTTTTACATAACATGTTTCACGCTTGAAAATTATTAATTGACCAGTTAGCGTGAAATTACGCTCCACGGGTGGCATGCGGCGTATTGGAAAGCACTGGGACTGTGGCGCTGAGGACCCGGGTTCGAATCCCGGCCCTGGGTCACTGGTCCATGTGGAGTTTGCACATTCCCCCCATGTCTGCGCGGGTTTCACTGCCACAACCCAAAGATGTGCTGGTTAGGTGGACTGGCCACGCTAAATTGCCCCTTAATTGGAAAAGAAAAATAATTGGCGACTCTAAAAATTTTTTTTTTTTAAAAAGAAATTACGCTCCAGAGCCAACAATCATCGGGAAGCATTCCATATCCACTTCCATGGCAGGGCCACCGAGCGCACACACCCTGCAGGTAGAAAATTCAGGCCCTGGCCTTACAGATGTCTCTTGTTCTAAGTAATCGATTCGACTGGTTTTGATTACTCTCTGGTATTGGAGAGGAATTTTCCATAGCTTTATTTAATATGGAAGTACCCCACCCAGAATACATTCTGCATGTTGCTACCCTCTGTGCTTCTTCCTAATGGTATTCAATGTGAAGGAATATTGATCACAAGCTGAGGGAGAATGATAGGTTTTAATAAACAGGTATTTCCTTTCCCATATTTAACCTGAAGCTGTGACTCTTTCTATGATCTGGAGTCCATGTTCAGGGTAACGCAAAATTCTTGGGATGAGGCAGCAGAATTCGATAAGAAGCAGAACTGCTGCACATGCTGTCAAAAGAAGGATTCCTTTATTCTCACTCGGAGAAGCCCTCTGCTGGTACATATGTACAGTAAGAAGTCTTAATACACCAGGTTAAAATCTAACAGGTTTGTTTCAAACACTAGCTTCCGGAGCACTGCTTCTTCCTCAGGTGAATGAAGAGGTATGTTCCAGAAACATATATGTAGACAAAGTCAAAGATGCAAGACAATGTTTTGAATGCGAGCATTTTCAGGTAATTAAGTCTTTACAGATCCAGAGATAGAGGTAATCCCAGGTTAAAGAGTTGTGAATTGTCTCAAGCCAGGACAGTTGGTAGGATTTTGCAAGCCCAGGACAGATGGTGGGGGGTGAATGTACTGCGACATGAATCCAAGGTCCCGGTTGAGGCCGTACTCATTGTCATGATATCCAGATCAGCATATCATGGTGCAATCACACACACACTGATGGACAGGCAGTTGGACCAACCAGCACACACATAACATCGCAACCAATCACCAGTGAGAGCACACGCACTATAAAACAGGGAACACCACAGTTCCCGCGCATTCTACCAGGAGATAGCTCAGAGCACAGAGCTCACAGCGTGCCACTCAGACATACACCATGTGCTGAGTGCCTCACTAAGATAGTGCTAGGGCTGGGTCCACAGGTTAGCTGGTGAAGTACGAACCACAGTCAGTAGTTAATAGTTATTATTGTACAGAATAATAAAACAGAGTTGTACCATCTACAACCGTGTTGGTTCGTTTGTGTATCGGAACACCCAACACGACATGAAACCAGTAGTGGACGCAAACCAGCGACTGTGAGACCTACCTGCACCCTTTCAGAAATTGGCCATCCTGCTCCATGGAAAACATCAGCCCGCCGCAGCCGCTCCGGATCGCTGGTAATCCCGGCGTAAACTGGAAGCTGTTTAAACAGCGCTTCCAGCTCTTCCTCGAAGCCACAGACAGGGAGAATACATCGGACACCAGGAAGATTGCCCTCCTCCTCTCCACGGCGGGGCAACAGGCCATCCACATCTATAACTCCCTGGCATTCGCGGAAGGCGAGGACAAAACAAAATATAAGTCGGTGCTTCTGAAGTTCGATGAACACTTCAGCGTGGAAGTGAATGAGAGCTTCGAGAGGTAAATATTCCAGCAGCGCCTGCAGGGTAAGGATGAGCCTTTCCAATTTTACTTAACACACCTCCGTATCCTCGCGCAGTCCTGCGGCTATGGGGTCACCTCCGACTCCATGATACGGGATCAGATAGTTTTTGGCGTCGTCTCGGACACCCTACGCCAGCAGTTCCTTAAAATAAAGCGACTCACCCTATCGACTGTCATCGTGACCTGCGTCCTCCATGAGAATGCGACCAGTCGGTACTCCCAAATCCAGGCGGCCGAAACAAAACTGCACGGGCCCCACGAGGGGGAGCGGGTCCAGTCGATCGAGTACCTCCCGGCCCACGGCCCGGACGAGGGCGGCCATTTTGCGCGCTTTCCGAGGCCTCCCGCGCTTGTACGTGCCAAAATAGGGGGCATTGACGCAGAGAACGTGATGCATATCATGGTGCAATCACACGCACACTGATGGACAGGCAGTTGGACCAACCAGCACGCACATAACATCGCAGCCATTCATCAGTGAGAGCACACGCAGTATAAAACAGGGAACACCATAGCTCCCACGCATTCTACCAGGAGATAGCTCAGATCACACAGCTCACAGTGCGCCACTCAGACGTAGACCATGTGCTGAGTGCCTCACTAAGATAGTGATAAGGCTGGGTCCACAGGTTAGCTGGTGAAGCACGTACCCAAGCCAGTAGTTAGTTGTTACTGTTGATTAGACAATAAAACAGAGTTGTACCAGCTACAGCTGTGTTGGATCATTTGTGCATCAGAACACCCAACACGACACTCATGTGTGTGGAACTTGGCTATAAGTTTCTGCTCGGCCATTTTGTGTTGTAGCGCGACCTGGAGGCTGCCTTGGAGAAAGCTTAACCGGAGATCAGAGGCTGAATGCCCTTGACTGCTGAAGTGTTCCCTGACTGGAAGGGAACATTTCTGTCTGACGATTGTCACGCGATGTCTGTTCATCCATTGTTGCAGCGTCTGCACGGTCTCACCAATGTACCACACTTCAGGACATCCTTTCCTGCAGCGTTTGAGGTAGACAATGTTGGCCGAGTCGCACAAGTATATACCGCGTACCTGGTGGGTGGTGTTCTCACGTGTAATGGTGGTACCCATGTCGATGATCTGGCAAGTCTTGCAGAGATTGCCATGGCAGGGTTGTGTGGTGTCGTGGTCGCTGTTCTGCAGGCTGGGTAGTTTGCTGCAAACAACGGTTTGTTTGAGGTTGTGCGGTTGTTTGAAGGCAATAGTGGGGGTGTGGGGATGACCTTGGCAGATGTTCATCTTCACCGATGACGTGTTGAAGGCTGCAAAGAAGATGTTGTAGTTTCTCCGCTCCGGGGAAGTACTGGACGACGAAGGGTACCCTATCGGTTGTGTCCCATGTTTGTCTTCTGAGGAGGTCGGTGTGGTTTTTTGCTGTGGCGATTTGGAACTGTCGATCGATGAGTCGAGTGCCATATCCCATTCATACGAGGGCATCTTTCAGGGTCTGTAGATGTCTGTTACGTTTGTTATGGGTGCGGGTTTACAGAACCCCAAAGTGTTTCATGGAGTTCAACCGACCCACAACTTTTAATAGATTGTGGTGTGGGGAGCACACGGCTTACTCTCCAGGTGTGATACAGCAATTATGCGCAAATAGTTTTTAAAACAAAACAATGTTTATTCTGTGAACTCAATTTAACCTTTAAAAAACAAACATTGAATATCTTAACACCCATTATTTCAAAGATAACCCCAAAAGACTACAACACTAAATAATCATTCAACCTGTTCCTTTAAACATCCAAAAGACTTCAACCTTCAAATACAGACATGAGGTTTCATTCAATATATTTATGTTCTTTGGATTTGCAGACATCAACATACCAGTTCTGTGTTTTCTTCCTGCAGCTCTCAGCAAGCTCTGTGTTTTCTTCCGTCAGGAGTCGCGTCAATGCCAGATTCATCAGTCGCATTCACAAGACAGCCCCGAACGTCACCCAAGCACAACGCAGCGCCATCCGCTCTCTCAAGACCAACCCCAACATCATCATCAAACCAGCAGACAAAGGAGGGGCCACCGTCATACTGAACAGAATGGAGTACTGCAAAGAAGTGTACTGACAACTCAACAACCAGGGACACTACAGACAGTTACCCGCAGGTCCGACCAAGGAACACATCCACCAACTCAACAGACTGATCAAGACCTTGAATCCAGAACTTGAGAGCACCCTACGTGCTCTCATCCCACGTACTCCTCGCATTGGAGATCTCTACTGCCTCCCGAAAATACACAAGGCCAACACACCAGGCCGTCCTATCGTATCAGGCAATGGGACCCTGTGTGAGAACCTCTCTGGCTACATCAAGGGCATCGGGAAACCCATTGTACAAGGAACGCCCAGCGACACGACGGATTTCCTACAGAAACTCAGCACCCATGGACCAGTTGAACCAGGAACATTCCTAGTCACAATGGCTGTCTCGGCACGCTACACCAGCATCCCCCATGACGATGGCATTGCTGCAACAGCCTCAGTACTCAACACCGATAAGTATCAATCTCCAGACACAATTCTGCAACTCATCCGCTTCATTCTGGATCACAACGTCTTCACCTTCGACAACAAATTTCAGACGCATGGAACAGCCATGGGGACCAAATTCGCATCTCAATATGCCAACATCTTCATGCACAAGTTTGAACAAGGCCTCCTCACCGCACAGGACCTTCAACTGATATCATACATCAGAAAAATCGATGACATTTTTTTTCTTTGGACCCATGGCGAAGAATCACTGAAATGACTACACAATGGCATCAATAAGTTCCATCCCACAATCAGACTCACCATGGACTACTCTCCAAAATCTTTTGCATTCTTGGACACACTCATCTCCATCAAGGACGGTCACCTCAGCACTTTGCTTTACCGCAAGCCCACGGATAACCTTACGATACTCCACTTCTCCAGCTTCCACCCTAAACACATTAAAGAAGCCATCCCCTGTGGACAAGCCCTCCGTATACACAGGATCTGCTCAGATGAGGAGGAGCATAACAGACATCTACAGACGCTGAAAGATGCCCTCGTACGAACGGGATATGGCGCTCGACTCATAGAACGACAGTTCCAACGCGCCACAGCAAAAGACCGCACCGACCTCCTCAGAAGACAAACACGGGACACAACCGACAGAGTACCCTTCGTCGTCCAGTACTTCCCCGGAGCGTAGAAACTACAACATCTTCTTCGCAGCCTTCAACACGTCATCGATGAAGATGAACATCTTGCCAAGGTCATCCCCACACCGCCACTACTTGCCTTCAAACAATCGCGCAACCTCAAACAAACCATTGTTTGCAGCAAACTACCCAGCCTTCAGAACAGCGACCACGACACCACACAACCCTGCCATGGCAATCTCTGCAAGACGTGCCAGACCATCGACATGTGTACCACCATTATACGTGAGAACACCACCCACCAGGTACGCGTTACATACTCGTACGACATTGATCAACATTGTTTACCTCATACGCTGCAGGAAAGGATGTCCCGAAGTGTGGTACATTGGTGAGACCATGCAGACGCTACGACAACGGATGAACGGACATCGCGCGACAATGGCCAGGCAGGAATGTTCCCTTCCAGTCGGGGAACACTTCAGCAGTCAAGGCATTCAGCCTCTGATCTCCGGGTAAGCGTTCTCCAAGGCGGCCTCCAGGACGCGCGACAACGCAAAATCGCCGAGCAGAAACGTATAGCCAAGTTCTGCACACATGAGTACGGCCTCAACCGGGACCTTGGATTCATGTCACATTACATTCATCCCCCACCATTTGGCCTGGGCTTGCGAAATCCTACCAACTGTCCTGGCTTGAGACAATTCACACTTCTTTAACCTGGGGTTACCCCTATCTCTGGATCTGTAAAGACTTAATTACCTGCAAATGCTCACATTCAAAGCATTGTCTTGCATCTTTGACTTTGTCTATATATATGTTTCTGGAACATACCTCTTCATTCACCTGAGGAAGGAGCAGTGCTCTGAAAGCTAGTGTTTGAAACAAACCTGTTAGATTTTAACCTGGTGTTGTAAGACTTCTTACTGTGCTCACCTCAGTCCAACACCGTCATCTCCACATCATGGGTACATATGTAAATGGTGGCTTTAAGTGGACAAAATGCACAACGTAATTTTCAATACACTGCAGTCACCCAGGGCCACTCATGCTCATCCAACTGAATATCTCTGCACTGCCACCTCTGGGTTTGCCCTGTTGATGGGAGAGGAGATGTCCAAGGAGGAGTCTGTGAATTTGGCTGAAATGTATGATTCTGTGACTGTGTCCATGCAAGTGAGTTACTTGATTAGTCTGTGGAACAGCACTCCTAGTTCTGCACAGGTCCCGCGATATTAGTGAGCAGAACTTTGCAGCGGTAGTTAGGCAGGGTGGCTTTTGTTCCTTATAGGCACTATATAGATTCTTCTTTTTTTAAGTCTTTCAATATGACTAAAAAGGGGAACGCTGACATTCTTCCCCTTCTACCTTTGAAAAGAGTTACTGGGGTGAAGATTCTTACCCATGTGTGAGCAAGTACGTCCAGTCTTTATAACTGGTGGGCAGAGTGCAACTTACAGCCTGTATTTCTTAATTCATAGCTACAAGTTTCAGATAATTCTCCAGTATAACCTCAGCCTAAATCAGTATTATGATCAATGAAGATATACACTAACAGCAAGGCTTTCTGCACAAAGCCTTGCAGGCAATTTAGCACAGTAATGACTATTCCACACATACTTCAGAGGAAAGAACTTTGGGCATCAAGGATGCATATCAACTTAATCACTCTGTGCACCAGCTTACCTCGAACATATTGAGACTTACATTAATATTCGTCCTGAAGGAAGAGAGAGAAAAAAGTGTGAGCCTTTTTCAGCTAATCTTCCAAACGGCAAAACTTCACTTACGGGCAGTGATTACCATCATTTCTAAAAGATTATTTGCCAGTTCAATTGAAGGTCATCCAAATAATGAAGCATTAAACTGATTGGCCCAATGGCCTTTGGCAGAACAATTCGAAGAGATTTACAGCAGTCTGGTTGGATAATAAAACAATCTTTCTTTTTAACATTTTTACTTTTTATTTGTGACATTGCAGTGATTAAACTGTCATTGAAACTTGCAAAACAGGTTCTGAATCCAAGATGGGTTAAATGTTAATTTTACAGAGAAATTTTAAGGCTTGCACATGGTGCAGCAAAGCCTGTTATAACGATGGATACTTGGTTTTTTTTGGTCAGGTGAAGGAATTGCTATGATTTAATTTCTCTCACCTTTTTAGTCTATGGGTTAGTAATTGGATGAGGTTATTTTATTTTGCTTGTCAAATTAATTTAAGAATATTAAATTCCTGCATACCGTACTAACTCTGGTAAAATGCTCATTTTGCAGATTTCATTAGAAATAGCTTTACTGGAAGTAGAAGAGCAAGCCTGGAGTTTAATGGTGAGGCTTCTGGCTGAAATGGAAGGCTGAGGTGTCTAAGCCAACTCTAGTCAGTCCCATCGAGGCAGGTTGCTCTCAGTTCTGTGTTAACATTCAGTGGGGTACCCAATATGGTGTGACCGGGCTTTTCATTGTACTTTATGAGGTGCGGAAGCCCCTTCCATCAAATTAGGTGTAATTTGTGAGGGGCCATGGCAAAATTAGTGGGGGCAGGGTCAGTGGAATTGTGGGACAAATGACAACCGCAATCACGGTGCCAATTGTCCTCTGCTGATGAAGACACAGAGTGGCTCCTGATTGGTTGAAGGGAACTAGCACTGGGTTGTTTTTTTAAAATTTAATTCTTGGGATGCAGGTGTCACTGGCTGGATCAGCATTTGTTGCCCATCCCTAGTGGCCACACTCTTGTTGACCAACACCGCCACATCCTTCATCTTCATATCCAGCCTCATGTTGAACACCCAGCCCTTCCTCAACCTCAACTGGTCCCCCAGCTTCAGGTGCGCCTCCTGAAGAAACACAATGTCCGCCTTCAAACTCCTTAAATGTGCGAAAACGCTTAATGTTTTGACCGGGCCATTTAAACTCCGTACGTTCCATGTAATCAACCGGTTCGGGGGGCTTCCTCCCCCCCCCCCTCCCCCCACTCACCAATCAGCCACAACCCCTCTTTAACCAGCTCCCCCAGGTCCACGCCTCGCTCACCCTCAAGCCCTCCCCAAGATGTCCGCCGCCGTCATCTCTTCACCAACTGCGCCACATCGTCACCACCCATGTCAGCAAGCATTGCGCAATTATTTGTATCTTAAAAGATAGCACAGTGTCGGCAATAATGACAACCAAACATTGACTATTCATAACACTTCCTTACCTCAAAATGCAGCAAATCATTCCGCAGGCTATTAATTCGGTACAATATCCTCTAATTTAAGGAGAAGCGAATGAACAGAGAATAATGGTTGCTTTTCAAATTCTCTGAAATAATTAATGGAGAAAGGATCCAACAACAGAAAGCTACTTTGTTGCATAAATTGACCCTGATAGAATCAATTTCTGAGGCGGCTCAAGGCTATTAGAATTTGAAACTAATAAGGCCATCTTTTTTTCAATTATCCAAACAGTATTTCCCTCTTTGTATTTTTGTTATTTTCTTCTTTGTTCACCATTCATTAATTAGACTTTGTTCCCTTCCACTTTCATTTATTTCTAGCCTGTCAACCAATATGCAAGAAACTACAGATGCTGCTACTGAACAAATTGAACATTCGTTTTCAATGCATGTACACTTTACTTTAGTTCAACCGTTCTCCCCTTTGGAGGATGCAGTTCTACAGGTACCGGCGCTGCTGCTACTCGCGTGAGATTCCAGATGCAAATCTTTGAGCATGAGGCTGGAGAGTGCTAATAGGATAATTTGTCACTTTGCGCATGCACGCACACACCTATGCCTTCTAGCAGCATTGGTATCCATTAGGAATGGGAAAATGCACACTTTTCCCCCTTCGTTGAGATCGAGTGGGGTTAAATTTGTCCGCGGAAGTAGTGCAAAGGCATGACCACATGCCAGCAGCCCGTTTTGCTATCTGACTTAAGAAAAATATGCCGGACAGCCCTCCCTCTGTATCCGGTGCTCTATTTTCCCTAAATCTGAGGTCTTCCAAATTCTGCACAGCAAGATCAGTTCCCTCGTCACCCCTGTACTCGCTGACCGAGTCAGGCAGCATCTTAATTTTAACATCCTCCTACTTGATTTCAAATCGCTCCATGGCCTCGGACTCTCCGTTTTGGAAACCTTCTCCAACCCCACAACAGACCCGAAATTTCTGCGCTCCTCCAATTCAATCCCTTGTGCATCACTAATTTTAATCGCTGCACCATTAGTGGCCGTGCCTTCATTTCATTGCTTTAATGAAATCCCAATGTTTGTAAACATTAACCAAATCAAAGAGAGGTAAGTGCAGTGTAATTATATGCTTGATTGATTAGAATGCACTCAGTGCAACATACAGCTCTTTGATGTGGGCAATGTTTTCAAACATTGGGTTTTCATCACTTAGCCCACTGAAGCGTGAAGGAAGAAGAATGGATCAAAGTGGCAGATGGGTAATACGATCTGTCAAACACAAAATACTATTCGAAAGTCATGAATGGATTGTGGTGAATCTGGGGAAACCAGACGCAAGCACAACTGCACACCTTTGAGGAATGGGCACATGAAGCTGCAAGGTAAGTAGTACAGCAATAATGCTTCCCCCAGCCCATATCTAGACTGCTCTAAAGCTTCCAGACAGGGGTCTCTTTTATGGGGGGAGGGATCATTCTGGGGGGGGGGCATCTGTGGGTAAGGGGTATGTGTATCTGGAGGGTTCTGTGTTTTTGGGGGGGACCTACTACAGAGGTCCCTGGCGGGGTGTGGCAGGTCGGGTCACCCCCAGATGTGGTGGTTGGGTGCATGCCCAGTCAATCCGGGGTTGGGGGTGACTGTGTGGTGCAGGGGGAAGGGGGTCGGGGCTGATTTGCGGTGCGGGGGGAGGGGGGAATGGCCTCAGATGGTCTTTACAATCGTGGCCCTGGCATGATGGACCTTTTGGTGTGCCAAGCGGCAACATTTGCCCCGTTGGCCCAGCGCGAGGTCCATCACATCAGGTTCACGAATGTAGAAACCACAAGTCTCTCTCTCCCCCCCCTCCCTTCCCTCTCCCCTTCTCTCTCTCTCTCTCTCTCTCCGCCCCCTCTCTCTCTTTCCCCTTCTTTCTCTCCCCTCCCCTCCCTCTGCCCACATGGTTCCCGGCCACAGGGAATGGAGAATCACGCAAGAATCATGGAGCATAGGACACCTGGTCCGCTAAATAGATGCCAATAGGTCATTACAATCCACTTGCATTTATTTGCAAGAGCCGGCAGGCGTGCAGTTTGGAGCTCATTCACACCGCCAACGAGGGGTCGGTGTTAGATCTACCATGCGGTTTTAGCAGCACTTTGCAATCACTAAAACTCAGTACAAATTTAAGTTAAAACTTCTCAGGTGCAAATAAGAATCTGTTTTATTTGTCTCCAGTGATTACATTTGAGAATAATTTAAAGTCTTATTCTCTAATAAGTCCAGCTAACATAGGACTCACCGAGAGGCAATCTGTAGACAATTCAACTTTCAAACAATCACAGAAATGATTTTCTTGTTTAGGCAAACAGCTCGCAATAACTTCAGAAGTCAAAGTCAGAAAATGAAATTTGAAAGACAGGAAGATCGCGAATAGCAAGTCAAAGTATAGATGATTCATGAAAGAGAGAGAGAGAAAAAGAAAGAGAGAGATGGCTGAAAATCCATCACAGTTATACCAAATCATATCAGACTTTAGCCATCTATCTACACCCCAATGTAATTCTAATTGGTTTGGATTAACATCAAATGAGTTTGATTTGAGGGTTAGTTGTCACTCATTAAGAGGCAACATTAACTGAAAATGGACTCTTGTATGAGCTATGGAATGCGATTCGGCTTCCTTATCGCAAGCTGCTTGAACTGGGTTATTTCTGAGGACAACAGCGCCTTTAGGTTACTGTGCCATTGCCATGGAGCCTGCCCTGTCCTTGGTCACTTTATCTTACAAATGTATTTGGTTGCTGAATAAGAATGCTGTTTTAATCTATCTGTTTCTGTGTTTTGAAATGCTGAATGTGTGTTTTGAAATGACCTGACGTTATGAGTGAGTTTTAAAAAGGTATTTAATAGACTAGGGGCTTAATGCTAAATAGCTATCTTTTACCGATAGAAAATAGCTGGCTTCTACAGTTGGGACATAGCATTTGAGTCGGCGCCTGGCACAAATCCCAATTTTGCCCTGATGCCGATCCTCCATCCCATGGGGGAGTGCATCCCGGGGACAGAGAATTCTGTGCAATATTTCCTTATGCCAATCGCTGTTGGATTTTACTTTTTAATGGTCTTTGGCGCATCTTGGTATGTTTTATTTTATCAAATGCTCTGTATAACTGCACATTGTTGGTGACGGAATGTAAAGTGGCAGCCAATTCGCCATTGCCCATTTTTATGCTGCCACCCTAGACAAATGTCACCCCCAATGAGTTTCTGGCTGGAGTAGAAGCTGCAAATAGCAGTGATGCTGAGAGAAACACTGTGAAATGTTCAGTGTCGGCTTGGATAACAAAGAAATTGACTTCAGGACAGAAACATCAGGGCATAGTAATTGGTTATTTTTCAAACTGGAAGATAGTCGGCAGTGATGTTCCTCAAGGGCCAGTGCCATGTCCACTGTGTTCTTTGATTATATGTTGACTTGGACATTAGAATACAGAGTAAAATTTCAAAATTTTCCAATGATACCGAATGGAGCTGTGGCATACCGTGAAGATGATACCAGTCAATTAGCAAAGGAACACAGGTGAGCGGAATGGGCCGCCAAGTGGCACATGGAATTTAATACAGTGAAGTGTGTGTTGGTGGAATTTGGCAGCAGGAATTTGTAACTGGAATTTGTACTTAATGGCAGAGTTCTAAAGAATGTGCAGGGAAATAAGGACATTGGATTAGATCTTTGAAAGCGTCAGTTTATATTGAGGGAGTGGTTGAAAGCATCCGGGATTTTGGGCTTCATTAATAGAGGCGCTGGGCAGAATTCTCCCATCTTTCCTGCACCATTGCACTGTGAAATTGCAGTGGAGTCTTCTGATGCTGCCTACCATGACGATTTTAGAATCACGCTGGAGGCCGGGGTGAATGCATCACGCTAATGGGATTCGCACGATTGCAAGAAACGGCAGGGTGTGGTGAACTCAGCCCAACGCATCACACAAGCTCACCATCTTCCCATTGATTCTGTCTACACCTCCCGCTGCCTCAGGAAGGCAGACAGCATTGTCAGAGACCCCTCACACCTAGGTTTTACCCTCTTCCAGACCCTTCCATCAGGCAGAAGATACAGAAGTCTGAAGACTCGCACATTCAGACATAGGAACAGCTTCGCCCTCACAGCTCCTCAACGACTCTCCCTCAGACTGCTCTGTTCCCTGTAAGAAGACTATTCACGATGCCCTATGCTGCTTTTGCTCATGTATTTGCTTGTTTGGCCATTGTTCCGCACTGTAACCAATCACTATTTGTTGATGTACCATTTGTCAATGTACTCTGATGATTATTCATTTGTCTACTACGTACGCACTGTGTACGTTCCCTTGGCCACAGAAAAATACTTTTCACTGTACTTCGGTACACGTGACAATAAATATCAATCAATCAATGAAGAAGGAAGCCCGACTGGGATCTTGCACACACGCCCAATTCTCCTCGGCCCTAAAAGGAAAATACACTAGTCATAGAATCATAGAATTTACAGTGCAGAAGGAAGCCACTTGGCCCATCGAGTCTGCATCAGTCCCTGGAAAGAGCACCCCATTTAAGCCCACACCTCCACCCTATCCATGTACCCCAGTAACCCTACCTAACCTTTTTTTTTGGACACTAAGGGCAATTTAGCATGGCCAATCCACCTAACCTGCACATCTTTGGACTGTGGGGGAAACCGAACCGGAGCTCCCGAAGGAAACCCACACTAACCACTGTGCTACCATACCGTGCTGCCCACACCTGTGTTACCATGCCGGGACACATCAGAACCAACATGGTGTGTAAAAATCACGTCCTGCCTGAAGAAGGTCTGGGGCTGTGTCCATAGTTCGGGATTGAGGCCACTAGTGATCCTTGGACCCAGGAATATCCTCCAGCATTCAGTGGGGAGCATCTATCAGGTGGATCTTCCAGCTTCAGTGTCTTCTAAGAGGTCTACCTCTCTTGAAGGAGGTCTATCATGTTTCTTTAGGAGATTCATCTTCTTTCTTCAACAGTGGGTCAGTTTTGTTGGGTGCTATTTAAATATGGCACCTGGATATGATGGCAGGACATGTACCATCAAACTCATCTGTCATGGAAAATGGTGCAAAACCAATGAATGCATAATTAATAATGCTGGGGATGGAAGATGTGGACTGGTTGCCTGTTGGCCTCTGAGTTGTGAGACTTCTGCCCATTGAATGCAAAAGTAGGGAAGTTATGCTGATCTTCTAGAAGACTCTGGTTAGGCCACCAATAGTATATTGAGTCCAGTTCTAGTGTCCACACTTTCAGAAGGCTGTGAAGGTCCTTGGGAGGGTGCATGGGAGATTTCTCAAAATTACTCCAGTGATGAGGTCATGTTGGAGAAGTTAGGGTTGTTCTCTGCAGCAAAGGAGATTGAGGGGAGGCTTGATAGAGGTGTACACAAGGTAAATTAAAAAAAGGTTGTTACCGTTTAGCTGATGGTGCATGGGCCAGAGGGCACAAATTTAAACGTTTTGGGCAAGAGATTGAGGGCGAAGTGAAGCAGGACATTTTTAGGCAGTGAGAAGGTAACAGTGCTGGAACTCTTCACCTACATGGGTAGTGGAAAGAGAGATCAATGGTTTGAAAAGAAAATTAGACAGGAACGCGAGGGAAATGAACTTGAAGGGTTGCAAAGTAGAGTTGGGAATGGGATTGACTGGATTGCTTTACAGGGAGCCTGCATGGAATCAATGGGCCAAATGGCTGCCTCCTGTGCTGTTATCATTCTAAGATGGAGATCAATCCATTGGCTGAAATTGTAAATATAAATTTTCATAGAAGAGGCTTTGGGTTGAAATCCGGTAGAACATACATAGAACATAGAAAATACAGCACAGAACAGGCCCTTCGGCCCACAATGTTGTGCCGAACCTTTGTCCTAGATTAATCATAGATTATCATTGAATTTACAGTGCAGAAGGAGGCCATTCGGCCCTTTGAGCCTGCACCGGCTCCTGGAAAGAGCACCCTACCCAAACTCAACACCTCCACCCAACACCAAGGGCAATTTTGGACATTAAGGGCAATTTATCATTGGCCAATTCACCTAACCTGCACATATTTGGACCGTGGGAGGAAACCGGAGCACCCGGAGGAAACCCACGCAGACACGGGGAGGACGTGCAGACTCCGCACAGACAGCGACCCAAGCCGGAATCGAACCTGGGACCCTGGAGCTGTGAAGCATTGTGCTATCCACAATGCTACCGTGCTGCCCTTAAGAACAAATAAATCTGCACTATATCATTTTACGGTAATCCATGTACCTATCCAATAGCTGCTTGAAGGTCCCTAATGTTTCCGACTCAACTACTTCCACAGGCAGTGCATTCCATGCCCCCACTACTCTCTGGGTAAAGAACCTACCTCTGATATCCCTCCTATATCTTCCACCTTTCACCTTAAATTTATGTCCCCTTGTAATGGTTAGTTCCACCCGGGGAAAAAGTCTCTGACTGTCTACTCTATCTATTCTCCTGATCATCTTATAAACCTCTATCAAGTCGTCCCTCATCCTTCTCCGTTCTAATGAGAAAAGGCCTAGCACCCTCAACCTTTCCTCGTAAGACCTACTCTCCATTCCAGGCAACATCCTGGTAAATCTTCTTTGCACCTTTTCCAAAGCTTCCACATCCTTCCTAAAATGAGGCGACCAGAACTGTACGCAGTACTCCAAATGTGGCCTTACCAAAGTTTTGTACAGCTGCATCATCACCTCACGGCTCTTAAATTCAATCCCTCTGTTAATGAACGCGAGCACACCATAGGCCTTCTTCACAGCTCTATCCACTTGAGTGGCAACTTTCAAAGATGTATGAACATAGACCCCAAGATCTCTCTGCTCCTCCACATTGCCAAGAACTCTACCGTTAACCCTGTATTCCACATTCATATTTGTCCTTCCAAAATGGACAACCTCACACTTTTCAGGGTTAAACTCCATCTTCCACTTCTCAGCCCAGCTCTGCATCCTATCTATGTCTCTTTGCAGCCGACAACAGCCCTCCTCACTATCCACAACTCCATCAATCTTCGTATCGTCTGCAAATTTACTGACCCACCCTTCAACTCCCTCATCCAAGTCATTAATGAAAATCACAAACAGCAGAGGACCCAGAACTGATCCCTGCGGTACGCCACTGGTAACTGGAATCCAGGCTGAATATTTACCATCCACCACCACTCTCTGACTTCTATCGGTTAGCCAGTTCGTTATCCAACTGGCCAAATTTCCCACTATCCCATGCCTCCTTACTTTCTGCAGAAGCCTACCATGGGGAACCTTATCAAATGCCTTACTAAAATCCATGTACACTACATCCACTGCTTTACCTTCATCCACATGCTTGGTCACCTCCTCAAAGAATTCAATAAGATTTGTAAGGCAAGACCTACCCCTCACAAATCCGTGCTGACTATCCCTAATCAAGCAGTGTCTTTCCAGATGCTCAGAAATCCTATCCTTCAGTACCCTTTCCATTACTTTGCCTACCACCGAAGTAAGACTAACTGGCCTGTAATTCCCAGGGTTATCCCTAGTCCCTTTTTTGAACAGGGGCACGACATTCGCCACTCTCCAATCCCCTGGTACCACCCCTGTTGACAGTGAGGACGAAAAGATCATTGCCAACGGCTCTGCAATTTCATCTCTTGCTTCCCATAGAATCCTTGGATATATCCCGTCAGGCCCAGGGGACTTGTCTATCCTCAAGTTTTTCAAAATGCCCAACACATCTTCCTTCCTAACAAGTATTTCCTCGAGCTTACCAATCTGTTTCACACTGTCCTCTCCAACAATATCGCCCCTCTCATTTGTAAATACAGAAGAAAAGTACTCATTCAAGACCGCTCCTATCTCTTCAGACTTAATACACAATCTCCCGCCACTGTCCTTGATCGGACCTACCCTCGCTCTAGTCATTCTCATATTTCTCACATATGTGTAAAAGGCCTTGGGGTTTTCCTTGATCCTACCCGCCAAAGATTGTTCATGCCCTCTCTTAGCTCTCCTAATCCCTTTCTTCAGTTCCCTCCTGGCTATCTTGTATCCCTCCAATGCCCTGTCTGAACCTTGTTTCCTCAGCCTTACATAAGTCTCCTTTTTCCTCTTAACAAGACATTCAACCTCTCTTGTCAACCATGGTTCCCTCACTCGATCATCTCTTCCCTGCCTGACAGGGACATACATATCAAGGACACGTAGCACCTGTTCCTTGAACAAGTTCCACATTTCACTTGTGTCCTTCCCTGACAGCCTATGTTCCCAACTTATGCACTTCAGTTCTTGTCTGACAACATCGTATTTACCCTTCGCCCTGTTGCACGTACCTATCCCTCTCCATTACTAAAGTGAAAGTCACAGAATTGTGGTCACTATCTCCAAAATACTCCCCCACTAACAAATCTATCACTTGCCCTGGTTCATTACCCAGTACTAAATCCAATATTGCCCCTCCTCTGGTCGGACAATCTACATACTGTGTTAGAAAAGCTTCCTGGACACACTGCACAAACACCACCCCATCCAAACTATTTGATCTAAGTAGGTTGCTGCACAGATGGCCACACTGTGATCCCAGGAGAACAGGGACATGGTGTAGTCCCCCCTGAGCTGAACCAGGATGAGGGATAGAGGGAGACCACGCAGGAAAGTCGCTGAGAAACAGGAAATTCATCTTACTGCCAGCCACAAGTTTGAGAATCGTTATGATGCCCATTATTTAACAGGGATGTGTTTTGGGGAAAAGTGGGCAGCAATGAGGCAGCAGCTGGCACACTGAGACCTGATTGGCCTCTGCCAGTCTGAGAACTGAGAGTTAGTCATCCCACTACTCCTGAAATGTTATTGTCATGTTCCTTTTAACAGTCAAGCATTCCTAAATTAAGGCATCCGTCGTCAGACTTTTATACTGCTCGGCGAGCGGGTATCCGGCCTGGAAGCATGTGAAATCATGCGAGAAGGCACCGGGCGCACATCCTGACATCACTGCAGAATGTTTGTTCGGCGGGCGAGAGTCGGAAGTAGGCCCAGCAACCATCAAGCAGGCAATTTAGCCCATTACGGGTCCAATTAAACACCATTTTGCGTGGCCCATCTGTTTTTACATTTGGCAGGTGGGCCGATTGGTCAGGTGGCCTTTACGTTTTAGCTGGATCCAGGGCGGGATGGACTACCAGGTCTAAAATAAAAGGAACAAATGTGTCTGGGGAACGAGATGTGCATATGCTTGTGCTGCACCAGCACTCGTGGTGCAGTTTTAACATCGATATCAATTTTCCACCTGACAACAGTTCCCTGAAGCAGCTCCCGCCATGGCTGTCTCCTGAGGGGGCACATTAGAAATGCCAGCATGTGACAAGCCCCCCCCCCCCATCTTGGCGTGCCCCCCGGCAGCGCTCAGCCTTTCACAGAGTCTGGATGATTGGTAATTGACCAGCTAGCGTGAAGTTGAGCTCCAGGGCCGACTGCAGGTGGGAACACGTATTAGGTTCGCTTCCAGGTTCACAGAATGCGCAGGCCCAAAGCAGAGGCCAATACGTTCATCCCACATTCTTACATTATTGCAGATTTTAAAATGTTTATGACATAGATTGCGGCTGTGAAAAATATGAGACTTTTAATTTCTGCTGCAATCCACTTGAAAATTAGACAACAGATTGAGTCATTTTTGGGAGGCTAAATTTAGCTCCCATTTATAATTGGACACCTTGGGCGGGATTCTCCACTCCCACGCCGAAGTGGCCGCGCCGTCGTGAACGCCGAGATTCACAACGGCGCGCAACGGCCCCGGTCCCGACCGATTCAGGCCCTGACAATGGGCCAGGATCGGGGCCACGTCATCTACCCGCGCCAGGCCTTGTCGCCCATGTAAAAGTTGCGCCGCATAGATGACGCGGCCGGCGCCGCATAACGGGCGTCATCCGCGCATGCGCGGATTGGCCGGCGTCAACCCGCGCATGCGTGATTGCCGTCCTCTCTAAGTCCGCCCCGCAAGAAGATGGCGGACGGATCTTGCGGGGCCACGGAAAGAAGGAGGTCCTCCTTCAGAGAGGACGGCCCGACGATTGGTGGGCACCGATCGCGGGCCACCCCACATTCCAGGTGAAGCCCGGTGCAGGATCCCCCCTCGCCCCCCCACAAGCCGCCCCCCCAGCGTTCACGCACCGCCCACGACTGCAGCGACCAGGTGTGGACGGCGCCGGGGGGAACCCGCCGTTTTGGCCTGGCCGCTCGGCCCATCCGGGCCTCAGAATAGCGGGGGTGCCGGAGAATCGCCATTTTGGGTGTCTCTGGCGATTCTCCGGCCTGCGGCCCGCGAAACCCGACCGGGCCGTTCCCGCCGCTTGGGAGAAACGCGGGAGGGCGTCGGACCGGCGTCCCTGGAAATTTGGGCGGCCCAGGCGATTCTCCCAACTGGCGTGGGAGTGGAGAATCGCGCCCCTTCAGTCTGAATTGAGAATTCTGTATGAATAGCGTGGTTGTGAATTGTGTAACACTGGAATTCCAGACTCCAATCTGAACTGTACTTCAATGTGTTTATTGAAAGAAACAATTATAAACCATCCCCTGCATGTAGGTAGAGGAAGTGCATGCTACATGGTGCCATCTGCTCCTGCTTAAGGAGATCTTCTGTATTAAATTATGTTTCACAAATGGTCATGTCATTCAGTTTCTGTGTGTTATAAACAGCCACACTGCAAATTCTGATTTAATTTTTGCTAAACAGATGGCTAGGAGTCTGGCCGGAGTTTGAAGAACTACCTGGAGAAATAAATAATGTAAAGTTTGTAACACCATTCTCTGGCATGGACAGATAGTTGGGCTGTTTTGACTATTTAACTTCAGAGAACCCAGGAGCATTAGCTCTTGGCCATCGGCACAAAGTCTATCTTTCAGGGCTGATTATCTATCAGATTTAAACTAATTAACTACCCAACTGATTTGTTTCCACACCATTTAAATTAAGCTCCACCACGTGGAGTTAAGTGTTATTGTTTCTTTGTATATTCATGGTAAAACATGTTCAGTCCTAAATGTCCAGTTTCCTATGTGTTTTGAACCGTATTCTGGAACATTGAACTCTTCTTTTTTTTCAATATCAACTTATTGTTATAAAATTGCATCTCAAATGGGAATATTTTTCAGCAATGCTGCACGTGTTTGTCTCCATGTGAATACATTCTGTGTGAATGTTTGGTTGCACCTCAATTGGTGTTATTAGATACAGGCATTTAAAATTCTTAAAGGATGATTCAATGTTGGTGGAAACAGACCTTCTACTGCTCTGGGAGTTTGAGGTGTCATACAAGATTACATTTAAAAGCAGGGAGCAGGAGAAACATTTCTTGCCTGAATTGCATTTATACGCATTGCAGTACGCATTACACCCCAGCTTTTATTCGGAGCAACAGCCATGCAAATATTTTGGGCGAAGAGGTGGTTGAAGAAAAAGGAACTGATACGGGATTGTCGCTCACTCAGGATGTGCCCAAACTTCAATTTTCTCCTTCCACCATTCAACTCCTGAAGAAATTTAACAATCTTCCAGGTTTGATGAGAACTGATTTGGTTTCCAATCCCTGATGCAATCTTCCTTTATTCACGACCTGTTCAATCCCCGTTGCTTCAGTTTATGCTTTTAGCGACCAGTCTATATTGATCTGAAGGGTTGCTGCGTGGCAACCAGATGTTGGAGAACAAATAAGCATTTTAACCTTCCCACTGATGAGGAAGAGAATCATATTTAACTCGATGTCGCTTACCTTGTGAAGAGGGAAATTTGGGCATCTTTAGATATTAGAACCAGTTTAAAACCTACAGTCACATAATTTACTGGGGAAGTTAAAACCTTTAGTTCTGTGCAGGATTTGGCCACGCGGAATTGCCCTTAAATGGAAGTTTGCCTATCACCGCAACCTGTCCACGGCAGATGCTATCTCACTGGCTCTACAATCAACACTCGAACACCTTGACAACAAGGACACCTACGTAAGACTGCTGTTCATCAACTACAGCTCCACCTTCAAAACCATTATCCTGACAAGACTAATAACAATACTCCGCAATCTTGGACTTGACCCCTCCCTGTGCAGCTGGATCCTTGACTTCCTCACCGACCGTAATCTGTCAGGATAGGCAACAGTACTTCCTCCACAATTGTCCTCAACACTGGGGCCCCGCAAGGATGTGTGCTCAGTCCTCTACTGTACTCCCCATACACACATGATGGTGTGGCAAGATTCAAGTCCAACTCAATCGATAAGTATGCGGATAATACGACTGTGGTGGGCCGTATCTCAAACAGCGACAAATCAGACTTTGGAACGGAGATAAATCACTTGGTTGCATGGTGTACTGAAAACAACCTCTCTCTAAATGTTGGAAAGACCAAGGAACTGATCATCGACTTCAGGAAGCGTAGCATATAACACACTCCCATTTGCATCAATGGCTCCGAAGTGGAGATGGTCGATAGCTTTATGTTCCTGGGGGTCACCATCACCAATAGTCTGTCCTGGTCCACTCACATTGATGAATCATCAAAAAAGCCCAACAACGTCTCTACATCCTACGGAAGCTAAAGAAATTTGGCATGTCTGTATCAACTCTCACTAACTTCTACAGGTGTGCCATAGAGACCATCCTATCCGACTGCACCACAGCCTGGTATGGCAACTGCTCGGCCCAAGATCACAAGAAACTACAGAGTGTGGTGAACTCAGCCCAACACATCACACAAACTTGCCAACCTCATTGAATCTGTATACATCTCCCGCTGCCTCAGGAAGGCAGACAGCATTATCAGAGACCCCTCTCACCCAGGCATTGCCTTCTTCCAGACCCTTCCATCAGGCAGAAGATACAGAAGTCTGAAGACTCACACATCCAGACATAGGAACAGCTTCTTCCCCAAGCTACAAGACTCCTCAACGACTCCTCCTCGGACTGATCTGTTCCCTGTAAGAACACTATTCATGATGCCCTATGCTGCTCTTGCTCATGTATTTGCTTTGTTTGGCTCCTTGTTCCGCACTGTAACCAATCACTGTTTGTCGATGTACCATTTGTCAATGCACTCGGTTGATTCTTCATTTTGTCTACTATGTACGTACTGTGTATGTTCCTCGGCCACAGAAAAATACTTTTCACTGTACCTCGATACATGTGACAATAAATCAAATCAATCAAATCAATCAATCAAAAACCATTGTATATAAGACACAAATTGGCTTGTAAATATCAAACACACTTGAGCTGCTTGTGGTGAACGTATTGTACTAACCATTCACCCCTGTACTACATTGTCATTGGCAGCATGGTAGCATTGTGGATAGCACAATTGCTTCACAGCTCCAGGGTCTCAGGTTCGATTCCGGCTTGGGTCACTGTCTGTGCGGAGTCTGCACATCCTCCCCATGTGTGCGTGGGTTTCCTCCGGGTGCTCCGGTTTCCTCCCACAGTCCAAAGATGTGCAGGTTAGGTGGATTGGCCATGATAAATTGCCCTTCATGTCCAAAATTGCCCTTAGTGTTGGGTGGGGTTACTGGGTTATGGGGATAGGGTGGAGGTGTGGACCTTGGGTAGGGTGCTCTTTCCAAGAGCCGGTGCAGACTCGATGGGCTGAATGGCCTCCTTCTGCACTGTAAATTCTATGAAATCTATGTATCACGCTGTTGCCCATGTGGGCTCCACCTATGGACCATTGTACTGTACTACACAGAATGTATCATGTTGGTGCCCTTGTGGGCTCCTCCCCTGGCTCCACCCCCTTGAGGGGAGGTAAAAAGAGCAGCTGCCCTGTAGGCGGCGCTCACTAGCAGAGCAGTCGCAGGCAGGCAATTTTCTAGTCCATTAAAGCCACTGTTCACTTCTACTCTCTGTCTCGCGTGAATTGATGGTCGCATCACTGCTACTTTGTAAATGTGCTTTATATGTTAAACTGTTATACTGCTAAAGTTGGAAAATGCCAATAAAAGTATTTTTTTTTAATTGATTGGACGTAGACAAGTAATTTCTTGCAATCGGATTTCGAAGGATAACTGCCTGTACCACCATTAAATCTGGGCTCTCTGATATTCCAATTGGAATACCAGAAGCCTTCACTACAGCATGTAATAAAACTGGATCCTTTACTATAACAGTCTTCGGCTGGTTTCTTATGAGTGGAAGGGTGAGGTACACAAAGGTCAAATAGCTGTACTTTTCTCCGCAACACCTTGTCCAGCTTTACAATACAAAATTAAGAGCAGCGCATTATTGCTCATATTTTGTCTTAATATATGCAACATTTCAGAAGAGCTTTTATTCAAACATGATGAGGAAGTGATTTGATTGCTAGCTACTTTTGTTATCTGATAGCCCTGAAATATTCAGGGCTATGAGATTGTTCAGAAATATCCATCATCCTTTTTTCAATTAAACCTCCTGGAAGAGTGATTTTTTTTTTGAGCTTGGTATAAATGAGTGCTTCATTGGGTTCACAAACATGTTTGAATTTTAATCCTGTTAAAAAGGATCAGCATTTTAACAAACGAGAAGTGTATGGCATAATGTCGAAAAGCAAGTCAGGACAATTGCAGATGAACTGGGAGAACTTCAATGTGTCTTAGAAATATCAAATAAAGGTTGGATATGTCACTTAAAGCACAAAACTGAATAGCTCTGGTTAATGAATTTCGAGAAAGCCTTAGTTCAGTCCACATAGATGAAACATTGAATACTGACGTTTCCAAGTGGACGATGCAACTCTTGGATATGAAGTTACGGGCAATTATAAAGCTGGGTGCCTGCTCCCTCAGCCTGTGTATAGGATATCTCAGAATATATGTAAAATCGGTAAGGCCATAAGACGTAGGAGCATAAGTAGGTCATTCGGCCCATCAAGCCTGCTCTACCATTCAATGTGATCATGGCTGATCTGATATAACCTCCAACTCCAATTTCCCACCTTAGCCTAATAACCCCTTTACCGATTACAAATCTGCATATCTCAACCTTGATCAGACAGTGGTCAGCCTCTACAGCTCTCTGCTGGAAAGAATCCACATACTCACGACCTGAGACAAGAAATTCCTCCTCATCTCTATCTTAAATGGGCACCTACTTATTTTGTGATTATGCCCTCAGGTCCTTGACCTTCGCACACGAAGAAACATCCTCTCAGCATCTGCCCTGTCAAGCCCCCTGAGAATCCATTATGTCTCAATCAGGTTGCCTCCCATTCTTCTAAAACTTTAATGAGAACAGGCCCAAGCCACTTAACCTCTACGCATAAGAAAATCACTCCATACAGGGAATCAACCTCGTAAACTTTTCTCCAATGCCAGTATATCTTTCTCTCCATAAGGGGACTAAAACTGTTCATACTATTCCAGGTGTGATCTAACGAGTGCCTTGTACAGTTTTAGCAGGACTTCACTATTTTTATACTCCATTCACTTTGAAATAATAATAATAATCTTTATTATTGTCACAAGTAGGCTTACATTATCACTGCAATGAAGTTACTGTGAAAATGCCCTAGTCGCCACACTCCGGTGCCTGTTCGGGTACACTGAGGGAGAATTGAGAATGTCCAATTCATCTAACAGTACATCTTTCAGGACTTGTGGGAGGAAACCGGAGCACCCGGAGGAAATCCATGCAGACAGGGGGAGAAGATGCAGACACCGCACAGACAGTGACCCAAGCCGGGAATCGAACCTGGGACCCTGGCGCTGAGAAGCAACAGTGCTAACCACTGTGCTACCGTGCCCCCCAATAAAGGCCAACATTCCATTTGCCTTCTCAATTAGCTGCTAAACTTACATGCTAGCTGTCTATACCCCTCTGTAGACTCTTTGCGTTATCCTCACCACTTACTTTCACACCAGCGATAATAACCTTGGAGAGTCTGGTGTTTAATTCAGTGCCTAGCTCCTCAAACTCTCATTGCAGAACATTTTTCCTCATGCTACCTATGTTGTTGATACCTACATGGACCATGACAATGGGACCCTTCCCTTCAGACTATGGGCGGGATTCTACGACCGCCCGCCGGGTTGGAAAATCGCCAGGGGGCGGCGTGACTCCCACCCCCGCCGGCCGCCGAATTCTCTGGCACCGGAGATTCGACGGGGGTGGGAATCGTGCTGTGCCGGTCGGCGGGCCCCCACCGGCGATTCTCCGGCCCAAGATGGGCCGAAGTCCCGCTGCTTTTATGCCAGTCCCGCCGGTGTAAATTGAACGAGGTCCCTTACCGGCAGGACCTGGCAGTGCGGGCGGGCTCCAGGGCCCTGGGGGGGGGCGCGGTATGAACTGGCCTGGCCCGCGGTTGGGGCCCACCGATCCGCGGGCGGGCCTGTGCCGTGGGGGCACTCTTTTCCTACGGGCCGACCATCAGTCTCCGCCATGGCCGGCACATAAGTGAACCCCCCCGTGCATGCGCGGGGATGACGTCAGCAGCCGCTGACGCTCCCGCACATGCACGGACTCACGCCGGCCGGCGGAGTCCCTTTGGCCCCGGCTGGCATGGCGCCAAAGGCCTTCCACACCAGCCGGCAGGGCACCAACCACTCCGGGGTGGGCCTAGCCCCTAAAAGTGCAGGCCTAGACCGTAAAGGTGCGGATGATTCCGCACTTTTGGGCGGCCCGACTCCGGGGTGGTTCATGCCACTCCGTCCCGTCGGGACCCCCCCACCCTGCCGTGATGTGTTGGTGCTCTGGATCCATGGAACACATACAGGCCACCAACACTTAAAATAGTGCAACACGATGAGCGGGAACTCTGATGCCCCCTGTTTTTATAGCGCGTGTGCTCTAACTGGTGATTGGCTGCGGTGTTGTGTGTGTTGATTGGTCTTGCTGTGTGTCCATCAGTGTGTGTGTTTGCACCTTGATATACTGGTATATATTATGACATCCTCCCTTTTATAAAAGAATGTATGTGTGTGGCAACAAATAATGTATGGTGACTAACTACGTGTGGGGTGTGAAGACATATTTACAGAAATACGTACATGAGAAGCTACTTACATGGGAAGGTGCCTGGTGCAGAGAAGCAGTATGCAACAAGAATAACGAGATCAACACTATATACAAACCAGGGAAATGATCAAACAAAGCAACAAAACAATTCAGAGAGTCTATAAGTCCGCAAAGTTCATAAATTAAGTCTCTGAGGTGGGCGACGAATTCTGGTTGACCGTAAGGGTGGCACACCACTCATCGTCTGGATCGATGCTGTATACCGATAGAGGCTGGATTCTTTTCTTCAGGGACACCCTGACTTTTTTGTTACGATACTGATTCAAAAAGGTGCTTACGGGTCTTCGGTGTCAATATCGGGTAGTAGGTCTGCATCGGACTCAGTGACCGTGGGTTGAATGGCCTGGACAATCACGGATGAGGGAGTTGAAGGGTGGGTCAGTATATTTGCAGACAAAACGAAGATTAGTGGAGTTGTGGATAGTGAGGAGGACGGCTGCAAAGAGACATAGATAGGATGCAGAGCTGGGCTGAGAAGTGGCAGATGGAGTTTAACCCTGAAAAGTGTGAGGTTGTCCATTTTGGAAGGACAAATATGAATGCGGAATACAGGGTTAACGGTAGGGTTCTTGGCAATGTGGAGGAGCAGAGAGATCTTGGGGTCTATGTTCATACATCTTTGAAAGTTGCCACTCAAGTGGCTAGAGCTGTGAAGAAGGCCTATGGTGTGCTCGCGTTCATTAACAGAGGGATTGAATTTAAGAGCCGTGAGGTGATGATGCAGCTGTACAAAACCTTGGTAAGGCCACATTTGGAGTACTGTGTACAGTTCTGGTCACCTCATTTTAGGAAGGATGTGGAAGCTTTGGAAAAGGTGCAAAGGAGATTTACCAGGATGTTGCCTGGAATGGAGAGTAGGTCTTACGAGGAAAGGTTGAGGGTGCTAGGCCTTTTCTCATTAGAACGGAGAAGGATGAGGGGCGACTTGATAGAGGTTTATAAGATGATCAGGGGAATAGATAGAGTAGACAGTCAGAGACTTTTTCCCCGGGTGGAACAAACCATTACAAGGGGACATAAATTTAAGGTTATTGGTGGGTTATAAGGGGTTGTCAGAGGTAGGTTCTTTACCCAGAGAGTAGTGGGGGCATGGAATGCATTGCCTGTGGAAGTAGTTGAGTCGGAATCATTAGGGACCTTCAAGCAACTATTGGATAGGTACATGGATTACGGTAAAATGATATAGTGTAGATTAATTTGTTCTTAAGGGCAGCACGGTAGCATTGTGGACAGCACAATTGCTTCACAACTCCAGGGTCCCAGGTTCGATTCCGGCTTGGGTCACTGTTTGTGCGGAGTCTGCACTTCCTCCCCATGTGTGCATGGGTTTCCTCCGGGTGCTCCGGTTTCCTCCCACAGTCCAAAGGTGTGCAGGTTAGGTGGATTGGCCATGATAAATTGCCCTTAGTGTCCAAAATTGCCCTTAGTGTTGGGTGGGGTTACTGGGTTATGGGGATAGGGTGGAGGTGTGGACCTTGGGTAGGGTGCTCTTTCCAAGAGCCGGTGTAGACTTGATGGGCTGATATGCCTCCTTCTGCACTGTAAATTCAATGATAATCTATGATTAATCGAGGACAAAGGTTCGGCACAACATCGTGGGCCGAAGGGCCTGTTCTGTGCTGTATTTTTCTATGTTCTATCCCTGCGAGGCTGGCCGGAGAGATACGAATTGGCAGGCCGAGCTGATCTGCATAAAGCTGTATAATGGCCAAGTTTGTCACATCTCAGGCATTGTCGGGATTTGGCAGGGCATTGCCGCTTTAAGTGGGCGGAGCCACAGATGCAGCACGTTGTAGCGTCGGTACGTTCGCTGCTCCACCGCGCATGCACGGTGCGGCCGTACGTGGTGCGCGCCTGCACAGTACGTTCGCCGACATCGCCGTCCCCTCGTTCGGTGCGCACAAGCGCGGGAGTCCGCAAAAAGCACGCAAAATGGCCACCCTCATCCAGGCTGAGGCCCTGGAGTTGCTCGATTGCTTGGACACATTCTGCCTCATGGGGACCTTGCCGCGCCGTTTCAGCCGCTTGGATGTGGGAATACCGATTACTGGCGTGTTCGTGTAGCATGCAGGTCTCGATGGCGGTCGCTAGGGTGAGCTGCTTTACCTTGAGGAGCTGCTGGTGATGTTGCAGTGAGTGTCAAACTTGAGGAGGACCGTCTTGAATTTTGATTTATCTTCATCATCAGCAAAGGTGAGAGAATTGAAAATGTGGATGGCATGTTCCCCGGCCGTGGATAGGTAGAGACTGATCTTCTTGGTGTCTGAGGCATCTTCTCAGTCTGTGGCTTCCAGGTAGAGCTGGAAGCGTTGTTTGAATATCTTCCAGTTGGCCCCCAGGTTACCGGTGATGTGGAGCGGTGGCGGCGGGCGGACGCTGTCCATTTTGCAGGATGACTGTATGCTGGTGGAAGGCAGATCACTTGCAGGTAGGTCTAAGAAGTTCTAATATCCTTCAACTCCTGGTATCATGATGTGTTGGGTGCTCTGGATCTGTGGAACACATACAGGCCACCAACACTTAAAATAGTGCAACACTATTTTATTAAGTTAGATACTGTTGAACATACTTTCATTGTGGGTTAACACGATGTTAGATTAAACTAAAGACCTATGCCTGTCCTAACCAGTCTATGCACTCAGCACATGGTGAGCATCTGTGCTGTAAGCTGTAAGCTCTGTCCTTGTAGGAGGCTGCATCCCGAATGAGCGGGCACTCTGATGCCCTCTGTCTTTATAGTGCGTGTGCTCTAACTGGTGATTGGCTGCGGTGTTGTGTGTGTTGATTTGTCTTGCTGTGTGTCCATCAGTGTGTGTGTCTGCACCATGATACACTGGTGTATATTGTGACACGCCGGGTAGGGGAGAATCTCGCCCCAAAGGTTCCTCTCCAACCCGGAGCAGATGTCCCAAACTCCAGCACTGTGTTGTTAGCTGCAGTGAGTGGGACTCTGGAGTTGAAGTAAGCATGGGAGTTTAGGGAAGGGGGGAAGGTAGGTACTGCTGTGTCTTGTTTCCCTTACTCCATCCACAGGTCAGTAGAGGCAGGATCAGACCAAGGCTGGAGAGCTGGGAGTTGCAGCAGCCCTACAACATTGAGTGAACACACCTATGTAATAACAACAGTCTAAAAGATTATAATCCCTGAACCACATGCAAGTTGGTATAGGGTACATCAAATTAGAGAGATGAATAGGTTTTATTGAGTTTTCAGAAAAATCTGTTTGCAATGTAATGATAGTAAAGTGGCATTTATGTGTATAGCAGAGGCCATTTACATTATTAATGCACACCTTAACAATTCTCATCAGTACAGAATCATTGCTGCATGGTACTTCTTGTAGGCTGTAGTGTTCTTCCCATTGCCCAAATTACCCAAAAAAACATTTTGTATGAATAAACTAGCCAGTGTGCTGTTTATTTCCCCAGATTGCATCGAATACAGAATTGGGAACTTTTGCTGGTCCAATCTATATGCGGTGGTTAACATTTCAGTTATTTTTAAGTTGGTAATATATTTTGCACATAGTCCAACTATAGCTTTGGAATTTGTTATGTGTCTGAAGACTCTGCTAATTGTTGCTCCTCGCTACAATGTATTTTCAGTGTCTACAATGCAACACAACTTTATCATGATATTTCAATACCACAAAAAGCTCATAAAAAGTAGCAAGATAGAATGGGATAATAGGTAAGGAGACAAAAGGCAAAGATTGAACTCAATGGAAAAGTATCTTGAGAATCATATGCAGTGTAAAACAGGTTATTGATTCACCATGGGCGGAATTCTCCATTATCGGCGGAAAGTCTGCCGATCGGCGCAAAAAACGGCGCAAATCCCACTTGCGTCACGTCATAAAAATGGGCCGATAGTCTGCGGCCCGAAATGGGCTAGCAGCGACGTAACGGGATCCGCGCTTGCGCAGTGGTTCACGCCGTGCAGCGTCATACGCGCTGCACGGCGTGACGGCTCATAAGGCCGCGCAGCTCCCCCCCACCCGACCGGAACAGCCGACCGCAACACCCGACTTGATGGCTGGCCGTCGCTCAGCCCCGAGGTTCGAGTCACGCGATGTGGAGGCGCTCCTGGACGCGGTGGAGCAGAGGAGGGACGCCCTGTATCCCGGGCACGGCCGCAGAGTTGCCCCACGCCACAGCCGGCGTCTGTGGAGGGAGGTGGCAGAGGCCGTCACCGCTGTGGCCCTAACACCACGGACAGGCACACAGTGCCACAAGAAGGTGAACGACCTCGTCAGAGCAGGCAGGGTGAGCCTCCCCCATATCCCCCATATCCCCCCTCCCCCAAATCCCCCCCTCCCCCATATCCCCCCTCCCCCATATCCCCCCTCCCCCATATCCCCCTCCCCCATATCCCCCATATCCCCCCTCCCCCATATCCCCCCTCCCCCATATCCCCCATATCCCCCCTCCCCCATATCCCCCCTCCCCCATATCCCCCCCTCCCCCATATCCCCCCTCCCCCATATCCCCCTCCCCCATATCCCCCCTCCCCCATATCCCCCCTCCCCATATCCCCCCTCCCCCATATCCCCCATATTCCCCCCTCCCCCATATTCCCCCTCCCCCATATCCCCCCTCCCCCATATCCCCCATATCCCCCCTCCCCCATATCCCCCATATTCCCCCTCCCCATATCCCCCCTCCCCCATATCCCCCCTCCCCCATATCCCCCATATCCCCCCTCCCCCATATCCCCCCTCCCCCATATCCCCCATATTCCCCCCTCCCCATATCCACCCCTCCCCCATATCCCCCATATTCCCCCCTCCCCCATATCCCCCATCCCACATATCCCCCCTCCCCCATATCCCCCATATCCCCCCTCCCCCATATCCCCCATATTCCCCCCTCCCCCATATCCCCCCTCCCCCATATCCCCCATATTCCCCCCTCCCCCATATCCCCCCGCCCCCATATCCCCCATATCCCCCCTCCCCCATATCCCCCATATCCCCCCTCCCCATATCCCCCTCCCCCATATCCCCCCTCCCCCATATTCCCCATATCCCCCCTCCCCCATATCCCCCCTCCCCATATCCCCCCTCCCCCATATCCCCCATATCGCCCCTCCCCATATCCCCCCTCCCCCATATCCCCCCTCCCCCATATTCGCCATATCCCCCCTCCCCCATATCCCCCCTCCCCCATATCCCCCCTCCCCCATATCCCCCATATCCCCCATATCCCCCCTCCCCATATCCCCCATATCCCCCCTCCCCCATATCCCCCATATTCCCCCTCCCCCATATCCCCCCTCCCCCATATCCCCCATATTCCCACCTCCCCCATATCCCCCCTCCCCCATATCCCCCCTCCCCCATATCCCCCATATCCCCCCTCCCCCATATCCCCCATATTCCCCCCTCCCCCATATCCGCCCTCCCCATATCCCCCATATTCCCCCCTCCCCCATATCCCCCCTCCCCCATATCCCCCATATCCCCCCTCCCCCATATCCCCCCTCCCCATATCCCCCTCCCCCATATCCCCCCTCCCCCATATTCCCCATATCCCCCCTCCCCCATATCCCCCCTCCCCCATATCCCCCCTCCCCCATATCCCCCATATCGCCCCTCCCCATATCCCCCCCTCCCCATATCCCCCCCTCCCCCATATTCCCCATATCCCCCCTCCCCCATATCCCCCTCCCACATATCCCCCCTCCCCCATATCCCCCATATCGCCCCTCCCCCATATCCCCCTCCCCCATATCCCCCCTCCCCCATATCCCCCATATCCCCCCCTCCCCCATATCCCCCATATCCCCCCTCCCCCATATCCCCCATATTCCCCCCTCCCCCATATCGCCCCTCCCCCATATCCCCCCTCCCCCATATCCCCAAGTGAATCCAGCCCTAACCTTAACCTCTGCAATGCACGCGCAACCGATGGCGTGCATTCATATACCTGCCTAACACTGTTGCCTTTTACCCCTGCCACCACCCCCCCCCCCCCAGGAGAAGCGCACACACAACAATAGGGAATAGGGAGCATGTGAGGACTGGAGGAGGGCCCGCTGATGAGAGGCCACTGACCGTACACGAGGAAAGGGCCCTGGAACTGGCTGGCGGACCTGAGGACCGGAAGGTTGCTGATGCAGAGGTCGGGGGCGTACTAGCAAGTGAGCCACCGACAGCCCGTCCCCATATCCCCCCTCCCCTATATCCCCCTCCCCGTATCACCTGATCACTGCCTGATGTCTAACCATGCATGCTTCATTGTGTATCGCAGGACCAAACGTCCAGGCACCCATCCCCGCAGATGCAGACCGCCCGCAGGATGCCCCTCGGAGACCACAGGAGACGGAGAGACCCGCACCCTCCAGCATGCGACGCCCGCAGGATGCCCCTCGGAGACCACGGGAGACGGAGAGACCCGCACCCTCCAGCATGCGACGCCCGCAGGATGCCCCTCGGAGACCACGGGAGACGGAGAGACCCGCACCCTCCAGCATTCGACGCCCGCAGGATGCCCCTCGGAGACCACGGGAGACGGAGAGACCCAGACCCTCCAGCATGCGACGCCCGCAGGATGCCCCTCGCACACCACGGGAGACGGAGAGACCTGGAGCAACAGGGAGACGACACCCCCGTCACGTGCGGGAGCGACCACCCAGCGATGAGGGGGGCAGCCACAGGCCCCCGTCACATCCGAACCAGGACACCACTACCCAGGACACCACTACCCAGGACACCCCTACCCGGGACACCACTACCCAGGACACCCCTACCCGGGACACCACTACCCGGGACAGCACTACCCGGGACAGCACTACCCGGGACAGCACTACCCAGGACACCCCTACCCGGGAAGACGAAATACCGGACAGTGACTCAGAGTGGATGGGTGGAGACGAACCCCCACCCCAAAGTGCCATGGACTCAGAGTGGGACGAAGAGCACGACACAACGCAACTGCTGTCACCAACACCCTCCACCATCGCAGAAACACTCATCATGGTTGGGCACTTTAGTGATGAGGCGTCTGGTACACTCACTGGTGCGCACAACACAGCCGTCCCGGTACAGCAGGTGGAGGTAGGAGCAGCAGAGGGACCGGGCGGTCGGAGGGCAGCCCAGGCAAAGCGAACATCTGCCGCCCAGATGGATCCCGGGTTCCTGCAGTTACCACACCCACACATAGATCCGATGCAACCACCGACACGGAGACGAGCGAATAGGGTGACGGGTGGCTTGCGGCGGCTGCGGTCGCAGGTGGAGGAGTCCACCCGCGTCCAGGAGCTGGGAGTGGTCCCGGTCATGCGTGCCACCCAGGCTGACACCGCACGGGTGGCGTCCGCGGTGGAGGCAATGGGTGCGACGGTGTCAGACATGGGGAACGGTTTGCGAGGCCTGGGGCCTTCCGTGCAGGCGGCGTCTGTGGCCCAGGAAATGGCTGCCCTCTCACAGGAGGCCATGAGCCAGTGCCAGCGCCAGATGGCAGAGGCGCTCAACGCCATAGCCCAGTCTCAGCAGGCCATGGCCCAGTCTCAGCAGGCCATGGCCCAGTCTCAGCAGGCCATAGCCCAGTCTCTGCAGGCCATGGCCCAGTCTCAGCAGGCCATAGCCCAGTCTCTGCAGGCCATGGCCCAGTCTCTGCAGGCCATGGCCCAGTCTCAGCAGGCCATAGCCCAGTCTCTGCAGGCCATGGCCCAGTCTCAGCAGGCCATAGCCCAGTCTCTGCAGGCCATGGCCCAGTCTCAGCAGGCCATAGCCCAGTCTCTGCAGGCCATGGCCCAGTCTCTGCAGGCCATGGCCCAGTCTCAACAGGACATCGCTGAGGGCATCGGCGCCTGTGGCCATGTGCGAGCTGGCGTCGCACTGTCGCAGACAGGGTTCGACAACCCCCTGGGCTCCATGGCTGCAAACCTGCAGACCCCTGTCGATACCAGCACGGGCCTCCAGGACTGGCAGCGCCAGATGTCGGGGGCGCGTCGGATGGCCAGTCCGTTCGCATCCCCCACCCATGTAGAGGCCTGGGGGCCATCGGGCACCCCGAGGGAGGAGGAGGTGGTGTGGTCCAACCCGGCTCCCTCTGTAGGGGAGGTCCCGGTACACCGCGACACCTCGGACTCCCCCCCTTCCGTCCCAGGTGCATCGGGTGGGCAACGGGCAGGACAGGCTGGCAGCTCGCCATCCCAGTCGCCCGGGCCGCAGCCTGGCCCATCTAGGCCAGGACGCCCCAGGAAACGGCCGCCAAAGGGATCCAGTGTCAGAGGGCAGGAATCACAGGAGTCCACCTCCAGTTTTGCTGTACCGTCTGGGGAACCACGTAGACGTAGTCAAAGGGCCCGTAAGGCCAAACAATTAGACACTGAGTAAGTTGGCACGGGTGCAGGGCACAGATGAGTTTTAGGGGCTAGGGCACGTGCATGAACTCCTTTGGTTATTAAAGTCAATGTTACACCTACCGAAGCTGCCTTTGTGCTCTGTCCAAAGTGTGCGGGGGTGTCATGTACGTTGAGCGCAAGTGTGTGTGTGAGGGGTGGTCTTACCTCAGCCCCAGGTGAGTCTGCCCCCTTCCCCCTGGGCGAGCCATCAACATCCCCCGGGCAGAGGACGGGACCGTGCGCTGCAGTGTCACAGCCGCATGCAGGGATGGTCCGGGTGGATGGTGGTACTGTGGCCATGGGTCAGACATAGTCCAACGATTTAGAGCCAGGAGCTCATCGGAGGCGGGTTGTCATCATTCTCCATGGCCTGCGATAGACACGCGTCCACCCGCAACTGGGTGAGCCCGGCCCGTTGTGCCGCCGGTGGATCGGCAATTGGGGGTGGGGGGGTGGTGTGCATGCGGGTGGGGTGTGTGGGGTTGGGGAGGGGGGTGAGGGTGCTGGGTGGGTGGATGGGTGGGGGGTGTGGGTGGTCGGCTGTTGTCATGGTGTGCGGTCTGTGGCCATACTACCCGATTCCCACGCCCATCTAGTCAGTGAAGCGGGCGTCTATCAGTCTGTCCCGTGCCCGCTGGGCCAGCCGGTAACGGTGGACAGCCACCCGCCTGTGTCTACCCCGTCTGCCCTGACCATTGCCCCCATCCCCCTCATCTGGGGAGGACTGGGCCTCTTCCTGCTGCTCCTCCACTCCGCCCTCCTCTGCCTGCGGCACATCGCCCCTCTGCTGGGCTATGTTGTGCAGGACGCAGCACACCACAATGATGCGGCCGACCCTATCTGACCGATACTGGAGGGCGCCCCCAGAGAGGTCCAGGCACCTGAAACGCATCTTCAGCACGCCAAAGCACCTCTCGATCACTCCCCTTGTCGCTACATGGACATCATTGTAGCGGTTCTCCGCCTCATTGCGTGGCCTCCGTATAGGCGTCATCAGCCACGATCTCAATGGGTAGCCCCTGTCGCCCAGCAAGCAGCCCCTCAGCCGGGGATGGCGTCCCTCGTACATGCCGGGGATGAATGACCGCGACAACACGAATGAGTCGTGTACACTGCCTGGGTGACGGGCGCAGACTTGCAGGATCATCATGCGGTGGTCGCAGACCACCTGTACGTTCATTGAATAGGTCCCCTTCCTATTAGTGAACACGGCCCTGTTCTCTGCAGGTGGCCGCACGGCGACGTGCATCCCATCGATCGCGCCCTGGACCATGGGGAACCCGGCAACGGCAGAGAAGCCCACGGCCCGGGCATCTTGGCTGGCCCGGTCCACGGGGAAGCAGATGTAGCGGTGCGCCATGGCATAAAGGGCATCTGTCACTGCCCGGATGCACCGATGCACCGATGTCTGCGATATGCCGGACAGGTCCCCACTCGGTGCCTGGAATGACCCCGTTGCATAAAAGTTCAGGGCCACCGTAACCTTGACGAACACGGGGAGAGGGTGTCCCCCGCCAGTGCCACGCGGTGACAGGTGTGCCAGCAGGTGGCAGATGTGTGCCACGGTTTCCCGGCTCATCCGGAGTCTCCTCCTGCATTCCCGGTCCGTGAGGTCCTGGTATGACTGCCGGGGCCGGTACACACGGGGCGCCCTCGGGTGCCTCCGTTGCCGTGGGGCCGCGACGTCCTCCCCCCCCTCCTCGTCCTGTCGGTCAGGTGTCCCTCCAGCCTGGGCGGCTGCCGCCTGCCCCTCTGCGGCAGCATGCGCCGCCTCTCTGGCACGCTCCTCCTCCTCCTCCTCCTCCTCATCCAGGGCAACATAAACATGAGCGGCTGCCACCACGGCGGCCAATATCGCTGGATGGTCTGAAAACATGACGGCCTGGTGCGGGGGAGGGGAACGACGACATGTCATCATTGCCCATATCCCCTCCTCCCCCCAGCCAGGTGGCATGGACCGCATGGGTCCAACTGTTGGAGGCTGGCACCTGGCCAGGTGGACCAACTCATTTGCCCTCCCATCACCCACCCCGGCACGGACCCCCCCCCAACCCCCAACCTCCACCCCGGCACGGACCCCCTCCCCAACCTCCACCCCGGCACGGACCCCCTCCCCAACCTCCACCCCGGCATGGACCCCCTCCCCAACCTCCACCCCGGCACGGACCCCCTCCCCAACCCCCAACCTCCACCCTGGCACGGACCCCAACCCCCAACCTCCACCCCGGCACGGACCCCCCCCCAACATCCACCCCGGCACGGACCCCCCCCCCAACCTCCACCCCGGCACGGACCCCCCCCCCAACCTCCACCCCGGCACGGACCCCCCCCCAACCTCCACCCCGGCACGGACCCCCCCCCCAACCTCCACCCCGGCACGGACCCCCCCCAACCCCCAACCTCCACCCCGGCACGGACCCCAACCCCCAACCTCCACCCCGGCACGGACCCCCCCCCCAACCCCCAACCTCCACCCCGGCACGGACCCCCCCCCCAACCTCCACCCCGGCACGGACCCCCCCCCAACCCCCAACCTCCACCCCGGCACGGACCCCAACCCCCAACCTCCACCCCGGCACGGACCCCCCCCCAACCCCCAACCTCCACCCCGGCACGGACCCCAACCCCCAACCTCCACCCCGGCACGGACCCCCCCCAACCCCCAACCTCCACCCCGGCACGGACCCCAACCCCCAACCTCCACCCCGGCACTGACCCCCCCCCCCAACCTCCACCCCGGCACGGACCCCCCCCCCAACCCCCAACCTCCACCCCGGCACGGACCCCAACCCCCAACCTCCACCCCAGCACGGACCCCCTCCCGGCACTCCCCCGGAGCCCAGCCTGCTCTAACCACCCCCCCCCCCCCCCGCCGCACACACACACACACAAGCCGAGACACACCTCTCCTCACGCAATCAGTCTGCGGCCACACCATTTCCTGCCCAGAGCCAACCCCCCAGGCCGTCACTCACCTCCTCGCTGGTCGGCGTGAGCCTGGAGCACCGGGTCACGCCGATGAAAAGGAGGTTTGATTGACGTCGACGTGAACGGTCATCACGTCGATGGGACTTCGGCCCATCCGGAAGGGAGAATATCGGCAGGCTGAAAATCGGCTGCCTTGCGCAGACCCGTGACATTCTCCGCGGCAGCGGCGCCATTAACGCCCCGCCGACTTTTCTCCCTTCGGAGACTTCGGCGGGGGCGGGGGCGGGATTCACGGCGGCCAACGGCCATTCTCCGACCCGGCGGGGGGTCGGAGAATGACGCCCCATGTGTCCATTATGCTCTCCTCTGGCAATCTCACCTCACAAAACTCGCTCATAAAACACTTTTGTTAGCAACAAAATAAATAGAACTCCAGCCATGATTCCACCCTCTGTTTGCAAGATAATTATATGGATGATAAAGGCCATCTAGCCCAGCTCATCTCATTCATGCCAGGATGACAGACAGACATATATATTAGGAGCAGGAGTAAGCCATTAGGCCTCATGAACCTGCTCTGCCATTTGATAACATTGCTACATCTTACCAGTGACTACAAACCAAAAGTACTTACTTAGCTGTAAAGCGATTTGGGGACATTGTGAAAGGTGTTGTATAATTGTAGGTTTTGTCTTTATTTCATGAAAAACCGGCAGGGTGAAATTGGAGGCCCAATGCTGATTCTCTCTGGTTAATTAATCACAGAGCAATCAATTGATGTTAGGAAAATGGCGAGGAAATCATTGCATTTTTAAAAACAGTTCAAATGTGTAGCTAAGCTGTTGGGAGCAGCAGCAATGACCAGTGAAGTTGACCTGGCACTGACGGACCACTTTCAAATGGATCAGAACTCTCAGCCTGGCAGATCCAATTTCTTGAAGCTAATCGTTCAGGTCTGCAGCTTTGGAAGCTCAGTGTGGACGAGGAGAAGCTGTTTGAAAGGCCGAACCTGCTCCCACCCCTGCCCTCAAAGATCCCAGGACCCAGTGGTCGGCACCATCAACAGCCCCTTTTCCCGGGCCATGGTTTTGGGGCTTTCCTGAATGGTGCAGCATAAATGCAAACTCTTTGCTGCTGTTTTTGCCTGAAACAGCAAAATGGCTTTAGACTTCATCTGCAGGGAATTGTTTTCCCCTATGGACTAAGAGTGATAGAGATTCCAATGCAATCTGTACGGATGCATAACACACAGGCTCGTTCATTTGCACAAAATTCCTTTTTATGCAATTTCGGCAATGGGAACAACATTATGGCCAACTTGGGGTACCATAAAGCAGCTATGCCATACATATGATTGGTATTGTCAATGTGTGTATTAGTCCTGTTAAGTGCACATAGATATCACTGCATTCTCATTACATTGCATGCTGCTTTCTCTAAAATCTTCAATCATTCTGACTGTCGGCATGTGCTCTCAAAATAAGTTTCATAATCTTGTCCACTGGTATGAGGGCAGACATTTTCCTGGCGTTCTCGAACATCATAACATTTCATCATAAGTTCAAAATGAGGATGTCCTCTGATGATTGCACAACATTCAGCACCATTTGCAACTCCTCAGGTACTGAAGCAGTCCATGCCCTTGTGCAGCAAGACCAGAACAACATTCAGGCTTGGGCTGTTTCGTGGCAAGTAACATCCGCACCACACAAGTGCCAGGAAATGGCCACTTCCAATCAGAGAGAATCCAACTATTTCCTCATGACATTCAATAGCATTATCATCACAGAATGTTCCTTTATCCCCCTTCTCGGGGTTTGTATTGACTAGAAATGGAACTGAACCAACCAGATACATACTATGACTGCAAGATATGTCTTTAAGACAGAGATAGACAGATTATTGATCAATAAATGGATCAGAGGTTATGGGGATAAGGCAGGAGAATGGGGATGAGAAAAATATGGTTGAATGGCGGAGCAGACTCGATGGGTCGAGTGGCCTAATTCTGCTCCTTTGTCTTATGGTCTTAAGATAAGGTGAAGCTGGGAATTCTGCAGAGATTAACTCAACTCCTGACTCCCCAAAACTTTTCCGCCATTTACAAGGCACGAGTCAGTAATGTGATGGAATACTCTCCCTTTGTCTGCAGCTCCAATACCATTCAAGAAGCTTGACACCAGCCAAGATAAAGCAGCCTACTTGAATAGCCCTCCACCCGCCACCTTCAACATTCACTCCACCCACCACTGACACACAGTGACAGAAGTGTTTACAAGATGCACTGCAGCAGGTCTCCAAGGTTCCTCCGACAGCGCACTGTGATCTAAGCTTCACCATGCCTCTCCCCCCCCCCCCCCCCCCCCCCCCCCCAACCCCCCACCACCATCCATCCCAACCCTTCCAACTGTCTCCAACACCTCCTGCAGGGTTGAGAAAATTCTGGCCAGTATGGTGCGAGTGAATATGTCAGAGAGTGTGTGACAGTGTGTAGCTAGCAACGGCTAGCTTGAGGCTGTAAACATTGAGGGATCCCATTTAATAACTTAACCCAAACTGATATAAATGCAAGTTAGCAAAAAACATCTCCGTATCTCAGGAATTATTATTGATTTCAAATTGCATCAAAGGTGCGTAAACAGATTTACATGTGACTAATTATTTTTTTAAGAATAATCACTTTTATTCTTAACTGCAGGCATGTACTTTGTTAACAGCATAATGCGAGCAATTTAAAATATAACATAATTGATACAGATATAAGTAATTTCACTTTGCTTCAAAACCACTCCAGAAAGCAAAATGAACAATATTGTATATTTAAGGGCATAATAAATTATGGACATTTGCATATAGATGAAATTTAACAATCTGTACAATTTGGAATGGCTATGTTTGGAACAAAATAACCAATTATTCTTATAACAATTCACAATAAATGTCTTAGAACTTACTGATGAGTTTCTGTAAAGATGTAAATTTGCTTCCTTATAAATTGAAGTATATTTTAGGGGTTTTCTTTCTTGCCAATTTTCTCCAGGAACCCCTCTCCTGGAGGCACTGATTTCTTGGAGGGATCCAATTCAATGCATGCCAGGCATCCTCAGATACTTCACCCAAATGGAAATCTCTATGTGTCACTCCTGATTGAGCAGACTATCAAATCTTGCACACGCGCTCAAACTAAAAGCCACTTGTAATGGACTGTGTTGCCTAGCTGAGGCACTGCAGACAGGAGGATCAACGGCTACGTGGTTAGAATAATGTATTTCCCTCAGTCCCCCCCCAATCTCCAATATCTGAACCTGCTGAACTACGGTAAGAGTGAATTCATATTGCTTTCAAGTGGCCTTTCTCTTATCATAAGGATTCTGTTATTCTGCAAACAGGGGCTGATTTAGCATAGTGGGTTAAACAGCTGGCTTGTAATGCAGAACAATGCCAGCTGCGGGTTCAATTCCCGTACCAGCCTTCCTGAACAGGCGCCAGAATGTGTCGACGAGGGGCTTTTCACAGTAACTTCATTGAAGTCTACTTGTGACAATAAGCGGTTATTATTATTCTATGCAACAAGTTAGTGTTTGTAGCATTTAGATTTTCTCTGTTTCATTCGAAGTGTCTCGCTGTGTTTTATGAGGAAATAAACAGTCCACAATTAAAAACAAAGCTTTGCACATCATCAACTTGTTCCAAAGTACTCCAGGGCCAGAGAGGTATTTCTGAAGAATAGTCACGATAATAACAAGGGTAATCCCAGCAACCGATTGTGAGCAACAAGGTTCCACAAGTAGGGATGGCACAGTGGTGCAGTGGTTAGCTCTGCTGCTTCACAGCACCAGGGGAATGGTTCAGTTCTGGTCTTGGGTGACTGCGTGGAGTCTGTGTGGGTTTCCTCTGGTTGCTCCGGTTTGCTCCCACAGTCCAAAGATGTGCAGGCTAGGTGGTTTGGCCATGCCAAAATTGACCTTTAGTGTCCAAAGATGCGCAGGTGAGGTGAGGTTGTGGGGGTAAAGATGCGGGGCGGAATTCTCCCGAAACGGCGCGATGTCCGCCGACTGGCGCCCAAAACGGCGCCAATCAGACGGGCATCGCGCTGCCCCAACGGTGCGGAATGCTCCGCATCTTTGGGGGCCGAGCCTCAACATTGAGGAGCTAGGCCGGAGCCGGAGGAATTTCCGCCCCGACAGCTGGCGGAAACGGCCTTTAGTGCCCCGCCAGCTGGCGCGGAAATGACATCCCCGGGCGGCGTATGCGCGGGAGTGTCAGCGGCCGCTGACAGTTTCCCACGCATGCGCAGTGGAGGGAGTCTCGTCCGACTCCGCCATGGTGGAGACCGTGGCGGAGGCGGAAGGGAAAGAGTGCCCCCACGGCACAGGCCCGCCCGCGGATCAGTGGGCCTCGATCGCGGGCCAGGCCACCGTGGGGGCACCCCCCGGGGAAAGATCGCCCCGCGCCCCCCCCAGGACCCTGGAGCCTGCCCACGCCGCCTTGTCCCGCCATTCAAAAGGTGGTTTAATCCACGCCGGCGGGGCAGGCAATTTATCGGCGGGACTTCGGCCCATCCGGGCCGGAGAATCGAGCGGGCGGGCCTGCCAACCGGCGCAGCGCGATTCCCGCCCCCGTCGAATCTCGGGTGCCGGAGACTTCGGCAACCGGCGGGGGCGGGATTCACGCCAGCCCCCGGCGATTCTCCGACCCGGCAGGGGGTTGGAGAATGACGCACAGGGAGTGGGCCGAAGTAGGGTGTGTCATGTTCTGTAGACTGGCTGAAGTGAATGATGAACTGCAGAACACCTAGTTTAAATAATTTATTCTGAAACAACTGCGTGATAAAGATAACTAGGATAAATAAAATAATTTTTTTTTTTAAAATAATTTTTATTAAAGGTTTTCATCAAATATCAATAACAAAATGAGAAAGAAAAAAGAACCCAACAGGGTTAAGTACAAAACACAATCTAAATAAGCAACCCCCAAACCCCTCCCCCCGTACCTAAATAATAAATTAACATTAACACCCCGACTTAAGACAACAGGTGTATGCACCCCCTCAGACCCTCCAGTGTAAATAACATAAACAAAAATAAAGTAAACCCGCCCCCCCCCCCCCACCCCCCGAGCTGCTGCTGCCATTGACCAATGTCTATCGTTCTTCCAGAAAGTCTAAGAAGGGTTGCCACCGCCTAAAGAACCCTTGCACCGACCCTCTCAAGGCGAATTTCACCCTCTCCAATTTAATGAACCCTGCCATATCGTTGATCAAGGATTCCACGCTTGGGGGGCCTCGTATCTTTCCACTGAAGGAGAATCCTTCGCCGGGCTACCAGGGACACAAAGGCCAGAATTCCGGCCTCTTTCGCATCCTGCACTCCCGGCTCCTCTGCCACCCCAAATATTGCGAGCCCCCAGCCCGGTTTGACCCTGGATCCTACCACCCTCGATACCGTCCCCGCTACGCCCTTCCAAAATTCCTCCAGCGCTGGGCATGCCCAGAACATATGGGTGTGATTTGCTGGGCTCCCTGAGCACCTAACACACCTGTCCTCACCCCCAAAGAGCCTGCTTATCCTTGTCCCGGTCATGTGTGCCCTGTGCAGCACCTTAAACTGTATGAGGCTGAGCCTCGCGCATGAAGAGGAAGAGTTCACCCTCCCTAGGGCATCTGCCCACGTCCCCTCTTCGATCTCCTCTCCCAACTCCTCCTCCCACTTACCTTTCAACTCCACCACCGAGGCCTCCTCCTCCTCCTGCATCACCTGGTAAGTTTCCGAGATCTTCCCCACTCCCACCCA
This sequence comes from Scyliorhinus torazame, assembly GCF_047496885.1. Lineage (NCBI taxonomy): Eukaryota > Metazoa > Chordata > Chondrichthyes > Carcharhiniformes > Scyliorhinidae > Scyliorhinus > Scyliorhinus torazame. Next base: position 61,194,648 of record NC_092728.1, read on the forward strand.
CCCCCCCCGAGAGCACCCTGTCCTGTACTGTGTGTGGCAGTAGCCGTGGGAATTCCACCACCTGCCATCTGGGAAACGCCCTTACCTGTAAGTACCTGAAGGTGTTCCCCGTGGGGAGCCCGTACCTCTCCTCCAGCTCACCCAAGCTCACGAACTTCCCGTCCACAAACAGGTCCCCCAACTTTCGTATGCCTGCCCTGTGCCACCCCGAAAACCCTCCACCTGTTCTTCCTGGGGCGAACCGGTGGTTCCCCCGTAATGGGGTCCAGGCCGAGGCCCTAACTTCCCCCCTATGCCGCCTCCACTGCCCCCAAATTTTGAGGGCCGCCACCACCACCGGGCTCGTGGTATACCTCCTTGGAGGGGTTCAATCGCCAGTGCGAAGAGCAGGGGGGACAGGGGACACCCGTCTCGTCCCTCGGTGCAACCGAAAGTACTCGGACCTCCTCCTCTTTGTGGCCACACTCGCCATCGGGACCTCGTATAACAGCCTAACCCACCTGACAAATCCCTCCCCAAACCCGAACCTCTTCAGCACCTCCCACAGGTACCCCCACTCTACCCGATCGAAGGCTTTCTCAGCGTCCATCGCCACCACTATCTCCGCCTCCCCCTCCCTCGCCGGCATCATGATAACGTTCAAAAGCCTCCGCACATTCGCGTTCAACTGTCTCCCCTTCACAAATCCCGTCTGGTCTTCATGGATGATCTGCGGCACACAATCCTCAATCCTCGTGGCTAAGACCTTCGCCAGCACCTTGGCATCCATATTTAGCAAGGAAATCGGTCTGTAAGACCCACATTGCAGGGGATCCTTGTCCCGCTTCAGGATCAAGGAGATCAGTGCCCGGGGCATCGTCGGGGGTAAAGCCCCCCCCTCCCTTGCCTCATTATAGGTCCTAACTAACAGCGGGCCCAACAGGTCCATATATTTTTTATAGAACTCGACCGGGAAACCGTCCGGCACCGGTGCCTTCCCCGCCTGCATGCTTCCTATTCCTTTGATCAGCTCCTCCAGCCCAATCGGGGCCCCCAGTCCCGCCACCAGTCCCTCTTCCACCTTTGGATACCTCAATTGGTCCAGGAAACGGCCCATCCCTCCCTCCTCCCGTGGGGGCTCGGATCGGTACAATTCCTCGTAGAAGTCCCTGAAGACCCCATTGATGCCAACCCCACTCCGCACCACGCTCCCTCCCCTGTCCTTAACTCCCCCGATCTCCAAAGCTGCGTCCCGCTTCTGAAGCTGATGCATCAGCATCCGGCTTGCCTTTTCCCCATACTTGTAGACCGCCCCCTGGGTCTTCCTCCACTGCACCTCCGCCTTCCTGGTGGTCACCAGGTCGAAATCGGCCTGGAGACTGCGCCTATTCCTCAACAATCCTTCCTCAGGTTCTTCCGCATAGCTCCTGTCTACCCTCACCATCTTCCCCACCAGCCTCTCCCTCTCCCCCCGCTCCCTCCGCTCCTTGTGGGCCCTGATGGAGATCAGCTCTCCCCTCACCACCGCCTTCAGTGCCTCCCATACCATCCCCACTCGGACCTCCCCGTTGTCGTTGGTCTCCAAGTACCTCTCTGTACTTCCTCGGACAGGCAACATTCCTTCCGCTGCAACATGCCAAACTTCACCCCCCTCCTGTGCAGCACCGCCTTCGCGCGATTGTACCCGGCCCTCCTCTTCGCCACCTCCGCACTCCAGTCCTGATATATCCGAACCTCCGCGTTCTCCCACCTGCTGCTCCTCTCCTTCTTGGCCCACCTGAGCACACACTCCCGATCGACGAACCGATGGAACCGCACCAGCACCGCCCGCGGAGGCTCGTTAGCCTTGGGCCTCCTCGCCAACACTCTATGGGCCCCTTCCAACTCCAGGGGCCCCTGGAAGGACCCTGCTCCCATCAGCGAGTTTAACATGGTGACCACATAGGCCCCCACGTCCGGCCCCTCCAGCCCCTCCGGGAGGCCCAGAATCCACAGATTCTTCCGCCTCGACCGATTCTCAGAATCCGCAGATTCTTCCGCCTCGACCGATTCTCCAGCTCCTCGAACCGCTCCTGCCATTTCTTGTGGAGCGCCTCGTGCGCCTCCACCTTTACCGCCAGGGCTAAGATCTCGTCCTCATTGTCAGAGATCTTTTGTTGAACCTCTCAGATCGCCACCCCCTGGGCCGTCTGTGTCTCCAGCAGCTTATCAATAGAAGCCTTCATCGTCTCCAGCAGGTCCTTTTTAATCTCTCTGAGGCAGCGCTGGATACCCTCCTGTTGCTCCTCCGCCCACTGCCACTCCCCTGTGTCGCCTCCACTGCCCCCAGATCCTCAAGGTTGCCACCACCACTGGGTTTGTGGTGTACCTTTTCGGGGAGAACGGCAGCGGCGCCGTCACCAGCGCTTTTAGGCTCGTTCCCTTACAGGACGCTATCTCCAGCTTCCACCCTGCTCCTTCTTCCTCCCTCATCCACGTACAGACCATCGACACATTGGCCCCAATAGTAGTCGCTCAAACTCAGCAGCGCCAGTCCCCCTCTGTCCCTACTGCGGTGCAGGAACCCCCTCTTTACTCTCGGGGTCTTTCCTGCCCACACAAAGCTCGTAATGCTCCTGTCTATTTTTTTAAAAAAGGCCTTTGTGATCAGAATGGGGAGGCACCGAAACACGAAAAGAAACCTCGGGAGAACCACCATTTTAACTGCCTGCACTCTGCCCGCCAGCGACAGCGGCACCATATCCCACCTCTTAAAGTCCTCCTCCATCTGCTCCACCAGCCGTGTCAGATTAAGTCTATGCAGGGTTCCCCAGTTCCTGGCCACCTGGATCCCCAGGTATCGGAAGTTCCTTTCCACTCCTCTCAGCGGCAGAGCATCTATCCCCCTTCCCTGTTCCCCGGGGTGCATTACAAAGAGCTCACTCTTCCCCATATTTAGTTTGTATCCCGAGAACTCTCCAAACTCCCTAAGTATCTGCATTACTTCTGGCATCCCCTCTAATGGGTCCGCAACGTATAGCAGTCGATCATCTGCGTAGAGCAACACTCGGTGCTCCTCTCCCCCTCTAAGCACCCCCCTCCACTTCTTAGAATACCTCAGCGCTATGGCCAGTGGTTCAATTGCCAACGCGAACAGTAACGGGGACAGTGGACACCCTTGTCTTGTACCCCTATGTAGCCGAAAATACCCCGATCTTTGCCGGTCTGTGACTACGCTTGCCACCGGGGCCCCATATAAGAGTCTGACCCATCTAATAAACCCCTCACCGAACCCAAACCTCTTCAGCACCTCCCACAGGTAGTCCCACTCCATCCTATTGAATGCCTTCTCTGCATCCATCGCCGCCACTATCTCTGCCTCCCCCTCCGGTGGGGGCGTCATCATCACCCCCAGCAACCTTCGTACATTAACATTCAGTTGTCTCCCCTTTACAAACCCTGTCTGATCGTCATGCACCACCCCTGGGACGCAATCCTCTATCCTTTTCGCCATCACTTTTGCCAGCAGTTTGGCATCTACATTTAGGAATGAGATAGGCCTGTATGACCCGCATTGCAGCGGGTCTTTATCTCGTTTCAGGATGAGCGATATCGTCGCCTCCGACATTGCCGGGGGTAGCATCCCCCTTTCCTTAGCCTCATTAAAGGTTCTCGCCAAGAGCGGGGCCAACAGATTCACATACTTCCTGTAGAATTCCACCGGAAACCCGTCTGGTCCCGGGGCCTTCCCTGCCTGCATGTTCCCCAGTCCTTTAATCACCTCATCCACCTCGATTGGCGCCCCCAGACCTGCCACCTCCTGCCCCTTCACCTTCGGGAACCTTAGCTGGTCCAGAAAGTGTAGCATTCCTTCTTTTCCCCCCCGTGGGTTGGGACTTATATAGCCTCTCATAAAAGGTCTTGAACACCTCGTTCACTTTCCCTGCTCTCTGCTCCATATTTCCCGTTTCGTCCCTAACTCCCCCGATCTCTCTCGCCGCCATCCTCTTCCGAAGTTGGTGGGCCAACTGCCGGCTCGCCTTTTCCCCATACTCATATTGCATCCCCTGTGCCTTCCTCCACTGTGCCTCTGTCTTTCCCGTGGTCAGCAGGTCAAACTCCGTCTGTAGTCTTCGTCTTTCTCTGTATAGCCCTTTGTCTGGGGCCTCCGCATATTTTTTATCCACCCTCAAAATTTCCCCCACTAATCTCTCTCTTTCTTTGCCCTCTTGTTTCCCCTTGTGGGCTCTGATGGAGATCAGCTCTCCTCTAACCACCGCCTTCAGCGCTTCCCATACTACCCCCACCTGGACCTCCCCATCGTCGTTGACCTCCAGGTATCACTCAATACAACCTCTCACCCTTCCGCAGAACCCCTCATCCGCCAGTAGTCCCACATCTAGTCGCCAGAGTGGGCGCTGCTCCCTTTCCTCTCCTAGTTCCACATCCACCCAGTGCGGGGCGTGGTCTGAAACGGCTATGGCCGAGTACTCCATTCCTGCCACTTTCGGGATCAGTGCCCTTCCCAAAACGAAAAAGTCTATCCGGGAATATACCTTATGGACGTGGGAGAAGAAAGAGAACTCTTTAGCCATCGGCCTGGCGAATCTCCACAGGTCCACTCCCCCCATTTATTCCATAAATCCCTTAAGCACTTTGGCCGCTGCCGGCCTTCTCCCGGCCCTGGATCTGGACCGGTCTAGCCCTGGGTCCAGCACTGTGTTAAAATCCCCTCCCCATTACCAAATTTCCCACCTCCAGGTCCGGGATACGTCCCAGCATTCGCTTCATGAATCCTGCGTCATCCCAGTTCGGGGCATATGCATTCACCAGCACAACTGCCTCTCCCTGCAGTCTGCCACTCGCCATTACATATCTGCACCCACTGTCCACCACTATATTCTTAGCCTCGAATGATACACGTTTCCCCACCAGTATTGCCACCCCTCTGTTTTTCACGTCCAACCCTGAGTGGAATACCTGTCCCACCCATCCTTTCCTTAGTCTAACCTCATCCGCCACCTTCAGGTGCGTCTCCTGGAGCATGACTACGTCCGCCTTCAGTCTCTTTAAGTGCGCAAACACCCGTGCCCTCTTAATCGGCCCATTTAAGCCTCTCACATTCCACGTGATCAGCCAGATTGGGGGGCCATTGACACCCCCCCCCCCCCCGTCGTCGACTAGCTATCCCCTTTTTTAGGCCATCTCCTCATCCAGGTCCCGCGCACCCGTCTGTCCCCCAGGCAGCGCCTTCCCCGCCCCGATCACCTCATCTCTTACCAGCTCCCCCTTGCACTCAGCAGCAGCGACCCAGTTAATCCCCCCCGCTAGATCCCCCTCTAGCTTGGTTACTCCCCCCATATTGCTTCCGGAAGTCAGCTAACTCTGGCTGACCTCGGCTTCCCCCGTTCACGCTTTGACCTCCCTACGTGTGGGGCTCCCTTCCTTCCTACGCCCGTTTTCCCGCTATAATTTCCATAGCGTGGGAAAATACCCGCGCTTTCCTCTCGGCCCCGCCCCCTATGGCGCAATTCCCTCATTCCCCTTCCCTGTCCCTTTTTCCACCGGCGCCCACATTTCTTCGTGTCCCCCCCATCGGGGGAGAGAAATTCCCCGTCCAACATTGCTGTACCATAGCCCTCCCCTTTCCTTAGTCTAACCTCATCCGCCACCTTCAGGTGCGTCTCCTGGAGCATGACTACGTCCGCCTTCAGTCTCTTTAAGTGCGCAAACACCCGTGCCCTCTTAATCGGCCCATTTAAGCCTCTCACATTCCACGTGATCAGCCAGATTGGGGGGCCATTGACACCCCCCCCACCCCCCCCGTCGTCGACTAGCTATCCCCTTTTTTAGGCCATCTCCTCATCCAGGTCCCGCGCACCCGTCTGTCCCCCAGGCAGCGCCTTCCCGCCCCGATCACCTCATCTCTTACCAGCTCCCCCTTGCACTCAGCAGCAGCGACCCAGTTAATCCCCCCCGCTAGATCCCCCTCTAGCTTGGTTACTCCCCCCATATTGCTTCCGGAAGTCAGCTAACTCTGGCTGACCTTGGCTTCCCCCGTTCACTCTTTGACCTCCCTACGTGTGGGGCTCCCTTCCTTCCTACGCCCGTTTTCCCGCTATAATTTCCATAGCGTGGGAAAATACCTGCGCTTTCCTCTCGGCCCCGCCCCCTATGGCGCAATTCCCTCATTCCCCTTCCCTGTCCCTTTTTCCACCGGCGCCCACATTTCTTCGTGTCCCCCCCATCGGGGGGAGAGAAATTCCCCGTCCAACATTGCTGTACCATAGCCCTCCCCTTTCCCCACTTTACATTCCTGTACTACCACCTCGCTGCTTCTCTCCAAACATCAAACTCTCAAATCTAGTCCAGTTTCTCTTCTTGGATGAATGTCCACGCCTCTTCCGCCGTCTCAAAGTAGTGGTGCTTGCCCTGATGCGTGACCCACAATCGCGCCGGCTGCTGCATCCCAAATTTTATTTTCTTCCTATGGAGCACCGCCTTGGCCCGGTTAAAGCTCGCCCTCCTACTCGCCACCTCCGCACTCCAGTCCTGATACACACGTATCACCGCATTCTCCCATTTGCTACTCCGTGCCTTCTTGGCCCAGCTCAGGACCATCTCTCTGTCCGTGTAGCGATGGAACTTCACCACTATTGCTCTTGGTGTTTCACCTGCCTTTGGTCTTCTCACGAGGACCCGGTACGCTCCCTCCACTTCCAGGGGGCCCGATGGGGCCTCAGCTCCCATTAGCGTATGGAGCATCGTGCTCACATAAGCCCCAACATCAGCTCCCTCTGCTCCTTCGGGGAGACCTAGAATCCGTAGGTTTTTCCTCCTCAAGCTGTTCTCCAGGGCTTCCAGCCTTTCTATGCACCTCTTGTGTAGTGCCTCGTGTGTCTCCGTTTTTACCACCAGGCCCTGTATCTCATCTTCATTCTCGGCTGCCTTTGCCTTCACTCCACGGAGCTCCATCGCCTGGACCTTTTGTGTTTCCTTCAGTCCCTCGATTGCCAGTAGCATCGGCGCCAGCACCTCTTTCTTGAGCTCCTCTACACATCGTCGGAGAAATTCCTGCTGGTCCGGGCCCCATACCATCTGGGCTTCATCCGCCGCCATCTTGCTTCTCCCTTCTCTTCTCTGCCGCTGCTCCAAAGGATCCTTCACAATCTGGCCACTACCGCCGCTCCTTTCCATATACACCCGGGGGGACTCCTTCCTTCGTCACCCCACACTGGGTTAGGTCGAAAAAAAAATCCGTTGGGGCTCCCGATAAGAGCCCAAAAGTCCGTTAGAACGGGAGCTGCCGAAACGTGCGGCTTAGCAGTGCATCACCACAACCGGAACGCCTTAAGCACCCATTTCTTAAAGGTACACTCAAATGATACCTGCCCCCAAGAAAAATAAATAAACCATCGACTTCCAGATGGTTTCATTTTTCAGCTTTTCACTATCCTTTAAGAAATGCACACAGTAAATATACTTTTTCGTTTCAAAAAACAACAAACACAAACAGGTATAATAATATAGTCCATTTTTTTCCCGTTCTTCTTCCTCAACCTGAAACCTTCACGATTGATAGTCTCTTTGAACAAGAAGGTCTCTGTCCGATCTGTCCATTTCTCTATGCTTCGGCATTTCTCTTTAAAGTCAGATACTTAAGTTCAATCTGATCACAGAGTCCCTTGTAATTCTCCAACACTTGAGCATTGGTTATCACAGCTTTCAGGCAGTCAAATGCCTGTTGAAAGTCCGCTGTCCACTGAAATTTTTGACGTTTCTTCAGCAAGTCTATCAGTGGAGCAACCATGCTACACCAATTTTGCACAAATGTTCGCTCAAATCCACTCATGCCAAGAAATCGCATTATTTCCCTTCGTCTTGAGGGTATCGGAAGCTCCGCAATGAAAGTGACTTGGGCTTTTCCAAATTCACTTTTGGCTAGGTTTATCACCAAACCCGCCTCCTGAAGTCGATTGAATAACTCCATCAGATGTTTTAAATGTTCTTTCCATGTCTGGCTGAAAATTACCAGATCGTCGATGTATACCGCACAATTGGGTAATCCTGAAACAACTTTGTGAGTTGTGGTGGTATGTATTAGGGGTTGTACAATATCTACCGATATTGTATCTGTGATGCCGAGAGGCTATTGGTAGACAGACACTGGGTCCTGATTGGATCTGCCGCCTGCTGGCTCCACCCAGTAAGGCGGAGCATAAGAACCCGAATTCTCCCAGCAGCCGCATTCTGTAACTGAGCTGCTGGGGAACAAGTCTGCTTAATAAAGCCTTTGATTGACTTCATCTCTTCGCGTCTCGTGAGTAATTGATTGTGCTACAATTTATTAAGCAGACTTAAAAAGACTATGGAGCTCCGGATCGCCCTGGAGTGTCTGCGAATCAGCCCCCATGCAGCAAACTCAGCGGCCGTATTTAAACACTGGCTAGCGTGCTTCGAGGGATACCTCCGAACGGCCCCCGGCCGGATCACAGAAGACCAGAAAATGCAGGTCCTGCATTCCAGGGTGAGCCCGGAGATCTACACGCTCATCGAAGATGCAGAGGATTTCCCGACGGCGCTCACCATGCTGAAAGGAGTTTACATTCGGCCCGTAAACCAAGTCTACGCACGCCACCAACTCGTGATGAGACGGCAAATCCCCGGAGAATCGCTGGACGAGTTCCACAGCGACCTGCTAATATTGGGAAGGAACTGCAACTGCCCATCGGTGAGCGCAAACGAACATACGGAGCTCCTAATCAGGGATGCTTTTGTAGCAGGTATGACCTCATCCCAAATTGGCCAGCGACTGCTGGAGAGAGACTCACCAGGGCTCACGGAGGCACGGGCCCTTGCGGCCTCCCTCGATGTGGCCTCACAAAATGCCCGTATTTATGGCCCCGACCGCACGGCAGCCCCTTGGGCTCCGTGGACCACCGCGGCGACTGGCTCCCCGGCACCCCCCATCCCCCCGCAAGCCTGCACGGCCAGAGCACCAGACCACCCGGGGGGGCCCCGCTGCTATTTTTGCCGGCAGTCGAAACACCCCCGGCAGCGCTGCCCGGCCCGCTGTGTAAAAGCTGCGGCAAGAAGGGGCACTATTCGGCGGTGTGCCAGTCCTGGGGGGTCGCCGCAATCTCCAGGGGAGAACGGGGACAGCGGACTCAACCCCCCCAACAATCCATATGCGGCCAACGGGCGCCACCATTTTGGGTCCCGGACTCCACACGGGGAGGATGGGAGCTGCCATCTTGTGACCCACCGGACACGTGTGATCCATTTTGTCCGCCCCCGACCGCATGTGATCCATGGACGCCGCCGTCTTGGCTGATAGCCAAGTACCCCAGCATGGACGGCTCCACAGGGTCTGAAGAAAACGCCCCGATGCAGCAACCACGACTGGCTTCGGTGACCCTGGACCAGCCGTGGCCCCGGACGCTCCAAACGGCAACAACGACGGTGCTGGTTAACGGATACGAAACGCCATGCCTGATCGACTCTGGGAGCACGGAAAGTTTTATCCATCCGGATACAGTAAGACGCTGTTTTCTTTCAATCCATCCGAGTACCCAAAAGATTTTCCTGGCAGCAGAAATCACAGGGTTCTGCATCGCGAACCTAACAGCAAAGGAGAGAGTTTAAGAATTATCGGCTTTATGTCATAGAATTTACAGTGCAGAAGGAGGCCATTCGGCCCATCAAGTCTGCACTGGCTCTTGGAAAGAGCACCCCACCCAAGGTCAACACCTCCATCCTATTCCCATAACCCAGTAACATCACCCAACACTTAGGGAAATTTTGAACACTAAGGGCAATTTATCATGGCCAATCCACCTAACCTGCACATCTTTGGACTGTAGGAGGAAACCGGAGCACCCCGGAGGAAACGCATGCACACACGGGGAGGATGTGCAGACTCCGCACAGACAGTGACCCAAGCCGGAATCGAACCTGGGACCCGAGAGCTGTGAAGCAATTGTGCTATCCACAATGCTTCCGTGCTGCCCTATGTCCTCCCCCACCTCTGCACTCCCACTCTCCTAGGATTAGATTTCCAATGTAACCTCCAGAGCTTAACGTTCCAATTCGGCGGCCCTATACCCCCACTCACGATCTGCAGCCTCGCGACCCTCAAGGTTGAACTGCCTTCCTTGTTTGCGAACCTCACCCCGGATTGCAAACCCGTCGCCACTAGGAGCAGACGGTACAGCGCCCAGGACTGAACGTTTATCCGGTTAGTCCAGTGGCTGCTGAAGGAAGGCATAATCCAGGCCAGCAATAGTCCCTGGAGAGCCCAGGTGGTAGTTGTAAAGACCGGGGAGAAGCAGAGGATGGTCGTAGACTATAGTCAAACCATCAATAGGTACACGCAGCTAGATGCGTACCCTCTCCCCCGCATATCCGACATGGTCAATCGGATTGCACAATACAAGGTCTTTTCCACTGTGGACCTTAAGTCTGCATACCATCAGCTCCCCATCTGCCTGAGCGACCGCAAGTACACGGCCTTCGAGGCAGACGGACGGCTCTACCACTTTTTAAGGGTCCCATTTGGCGTCACTAACGGAGTCTCAGTCTTCCAACGGGAGATGGACCGAATGGTTGACAAGCACGGTTTGCGGGCCACGTTCCCAGACCTCGACAATGTAACCATCTGCGGCCATGACCAGCAGGACCACGACGCCAACCTCCACAAATTCCTCCGGACCGCTAACGCACTGAACCTCACCTATAACGAGGAAAAATGCATGTTTAGCACCGACCATCTAGCCATCCTTGGCTACGTGGTCTGCAATGGAGTGATAGGCCCCGACCCTGAATGCATGCGCCCCCTTATGGAGTTCCCCCTCCCCCACTGCTCCAAAGCCCTGAAACGCTGCCTGGGCTTCTTCTCTTATTACGCCCAGTGGGTCCCCCACTACGCGGACAAGGCCCGCCCGCTAATTCAGTCCACTACCTTCCCCCTGTCGACAGAGGCCCGCCAGGCCTTCAGCCGCATCAAAGCGGATATCGCAAAGGCCACGATGCATGCAATCGACGAGTCCCTCACCTTCCAAGTCGAGAGCGACGCATCCGACGTAGCTCTGGCGGCCACTCTCAACCAAGCGGGCAGACCCGTGGCCTTTTTCTCCCGAACCCTCCACACTTCAGAAATCCGCCACTCCTCAGTGGAAAAGGAAGCCCAAGCCATAGTGGAAGCTGTGCGACATTCGAGGCATTACCTGGCCGGCAGGAGATTCACTCTCCTCAATGACCAACGGTCGGTAGCCTTTATGTTCGATAATGCACAGCGGGGCAAAATCAAGAACGACAAGATTTTGTGGTGGAGGATCGAGCTCTCCACCTATAACTATGAGATCTTGTACCGTCCCGGAAAGCTGAACGAGCCGTCCGATGCCCTATCCCGCGGCACATGTACAAACGCACAAGTAGACCGCCTCCAAGCCCTCCATGAGGACCTCTGCCACCCAGGGGTCACTCGGTTCTACCACTTTGTGAAGACCCACAACCTCCCCGACTCTGTTGAGGAGGTCCGAACAGCCACCAAGAACTGCCAAATCTGCGCAGAGTGCAAGCCGCACTTTTTCAGGCCAGATAGAGCGCACCTGATAAAGGCTTCCCGACCCTTTGAGCGCGTCAGTCTGGATTTCAAAGGCCTCCTCCCCTCCACCGACCGCAACACGTACTTCCTAAGCGTGGTGGACGAATACTCCCGTTTCCCTTTTGCCTTCCCCTGTCCCGACATGACCGCGGCCACGGTCATTAAAGCCCTCTGCACCATCTTTACACTGTTCGGTTTCCCCGCATACATCCATAGCGATAGGGTGTCCTCCTTCATGAGCGACGAACTGCATCAATTCCTGCTCAGCAAGGGCATTGCCTCGAGCAGGATGACCAGTGACCACCCCTGGGGAAACGGTCAGGTAGAGAGGGAGAACGGTACGGTCTGGAAGACCGTCCTACTGGCCCTACGGTCCAGAAGTCTCCCAGTTTCCCGTTGGCAGGAAGTCCTCCCGGATGCCCTCCACCCCATCCGGTCGCTGCTGTGTACCACAACTAATCAAACGCATCACGAGCGCCTCCTTGTCTTCCCTAGGAAGTCCTCCTCTGGAACATCACTTCCGACCTGGCTGGCAGCTCCAGGACCCATCTTGCTCCGAAAGCATGTGCGGGCACACAAATCGGACCCGTTGGTCGAGAGGGTTCATCTTCTCCATGCAAACCCCCAATATGCCTACAGGACACTGTCGCCCTGCGGGACCTGGCGCCCGCCGGAACCACACACACACCCCCAACACCAATCACCCCCTCCCTCCCGCCGGCGCACCCCACGGCCGCTCCCTTCCCGGGTGGATCGGTCCTCCTCCCGTGTCCGCCCAGGAGTAGTGAAACAGGAACAAACAGCACGATGCTCCCAGAGACGACAGTGCCCGAGCCAGCACCTGCACCATCACCGGGGCTGAGACGATCGAGAAGGACAACCAGGGCACCCACTCGACTCGTGGAATCCGCGTGACAAAGCAAAACCTGTAAATAATTCAATAACCCAGTAAAGCGGCAGTGTAAATAGTTCACCGTTGAGATCGATGCATAGCACTGTGTTAAGATAATTCCAGTACCAGCTTTGTAAACCCCTACCACCATGCGACCCACCACCCCGCCGGATTCTTTTTTAACAAGGGGTGAATGTGGTGGTATGTATTAGGGGTAGTACGGTACCTGTGATGCCGAGAGGCTATTGGTAGACAGACACTGTGTCCTGATTGGATCTGCCGCCTGCTGGCTCCACCCAGTAAGGCGGAGTATAAGAACCCGGGTTCTCCCAGCAGCCGCATCCTGTAACTGAGCTGCTGGGGAACAAGTCTGCTTAATAAAGCCTTTGATTGACTTCATCTCTTCTCGTCTCGTGAGTAGTTGATTGTGCTACATTAGTTAACCGTTGAAATGTGGCTGGGGCGTTTTCATGCCAAATGACATAACTTTGAATTGGTATATACCATCTGGAGTCACGAAAGCTGAAATCTCCTTCGCCCTTTCGGATAAAGTTACCTGCCAGTAGCCTTTAAGTAAATCCAGTTTGGAAATAAAAGCTGATTGTCCCACTTTCTCAATACAATCCTCCAAACATGGGATAGGATAAGAGTCCATTCTTGTAAATGCATTAACCTTTCTATAGTCCACACACAACCGTTGGGTACCGTCTGATTTAGGTACCATCACTATGGGTGAGCTCCATTGGCTGCAACCCACTTCAATTATGCCATTTTTAAGCATACTCTCAATCTCTTTGTTAACCTGTGTCAATTTTGAAGGGTTAAGTCTATATGGATATTGTTTCCCACATCGACATCATGTATAGCCATTTTAGTACTTCCCAATTTATCTCTGCAAACTTGCCCACGTGATATCAATAACTCTTTCAGGTCAGTTCGTTCTTCCTCTGGAAGGTAACTCAACAATTCATCCCAATTTTTAAGAACATCCTCGTTTTCAAATTTAATTTGAGGTATGTCAAATTCACAGTCATCTGGATTTGGTTCGTCACTTTGAGATAGAAACATTAAAACCTCCTCCTTTTCCTCTCCTTCCCTTTCAAAGTACCTTTTAAGCATATTCACATGGCACACTCGGTGAGTCTTCCTTCTTTCTGGTGTTTTTACCACATCATTCACCTCACTTAATTTCCTTTTAATCTGATAAGGTCCACAAAACCTTGCTTTTAAAGGCTCACCTACCACTGGTAACAACACTAAAACTTTATCTCGACTGGCAAAACTACGAACTTTGGATTCCTTGTCCGTGACCCGTTCCATCACATTTTATGCAACTTTCAAATGTTGTCTAGCCAATTCACCTGCTCTATTTAATCGTTCCCTAAAATTTGACACATAATCCAATAATGTAAGTTCTGATTTCTCACTCACCAATTTTTCCTTCATCAATTTAAGTGGTCCTCTTACCTCATGAGCAAAAGTTAATTCAAAAGGACTAAATTTGGTTGACTCATTAGGCGCATCCCTCATTGCAATTAATGGAATTCCTTTATCCCAATCCTCTGGACAATCGTGACAATAAGCCCTCAACATTGTCTTTAATGTCTGATGCCACCTTTCTAACACTCCCTGTGATTCTGGAGGGTACACAGTTGATTTAAATTATTTTATTCCTAAGCTATCCATAACTTCTTGGAATAACCTTGAGGTAAAATTTGATCCTTGATCCGATTGTATTTCTGTGGGTAGTCCATATCTAGGAGAATTTAAGTAACTCGTCCACAATCTTTTTAGCTGTAATGTTACGTACTAGAATGGCCTCTGGAAACCTAGGAGGCACATCCATCATAGTCAAAATGTATTGATTCCCACTTTTTGTTTTCAGGAGCGGTCCTACGCAATCAATTAGGACCCTTGTAAAAGGTTCCTCAGATGCTGGAATGGCTATTAAGGGCGCTGGTTTTATCACTGCTTGAGGTTTCCCTATCACTTGACATGTGTGACATGATTGAAAACATTTAACTACATCTTTATGTAGTCCAGGCCAATAAAAATGTTTCTGGATTTTAGCTTGAGTTTTCCTTATCCTCAGATGATCTCCCACTGGTACCTCATGTGCAACTCGCAACACCTCCTTTCTATACCCTACCAGCAATACTACTTGATGAACTTCTACCCAGTTTTCATCCGCCTGCATATGTAAAGGTCTCCATTTTCTCATCAAGACATTACTTTTACAGTAATAAAACTCGGGGAGACACTCAGATTCCTCTTCCGTATATGCTTTCTGATACATCCGTTTTATTTCTATATCTCTTTGTTGTAACTCCGCCAATATTCCTGAACTAAAAATATCCACCTCATCCTTCACCTGTTCTTGTTCTTTTTCAACCATCTGATCAAAAATCATTTCTGATAATTGCACTTCAACATCATCTTCACTCTTTGATTTCTCCTCTTGTCTTAACGTGTGACTTTGCGACCTTGTTACCACAGAATCCGGAAAAATCCAGGGATATTCATCCTTCAACACTTCAGTTGTCTGATTTTCCACTGGCTTATCAACCACAGTAGGTATCACTCCCAACTGCGATCCAGCTATATCATTACCCAAGATAAACTGTATTCCTGGACAAGATATTTTCTCTATTACCCCTACTACCACTTCACCACTCTTCACTGGACTTTCCAACCTTACCTTATATAATGGAACACTACTCCTCTCACTCTGAATTCCACATATTACCACCTTTTTCTGGCAACATTCTTCCCAAACTACATAACTCCTCATCTCTTACCATTAAAGATTGACTAGCTCCCGTATCTCTTAAAATTGTGACTTCTTTACCTGCTCCTCCTGATACACATGGGTAAACTTTACCCACACAAGTAAATTCTTTAAAGAGATCTGGCACCTTCTGATCAATCACCTCTTGATCAGGCTGTACAATCTTTTGCACCTCCTTCGCTTCACTTGGGCTTTCCTTTAACACTTTAACAAATCCCACTGTCTTATCACATCAGCCTTCCCAGTGCTTTTCTTCAACCACCAACACTGTGACTTTACATGGCCTAGTTTATTACAGTGAAAACATTTGACATTTTTCATTTCTTTTCCACCCTCCTGGATTTCTTTTTTAATCTGAGGTACACTCTCCTTATTATCTCCCATCAGATCACCTTTACTTTTACCACTTGAGTATTTCTCATGTCCCCAGTTTCTATCCCTCACAGGCTGAAACTGATGTCGGAAACCAAGCTTTGATTTATGATCTAATGCATAATCATCTGCCATTTCTGCTTCTAATCTCGCAGTTTTAACCCTCCGCTCTTCCACATGAATTCTCACTACATCTGGAATTAAATTTTTAAACTCCTCCAAAAGTATAATTTCTCTGAGAGCTTCATACGTTTGGCCTATTTTCAAAGCCCTTATCCACCTATCAAAATTACTCTATTTGAGCCTTTCAAATTCCATGTATGTTTGACCAAATTATTTCCTTAAATTTCTTAACCTTTGTCTACAGGCTTCAGGCACTAGTTTATATACAGCTAAAATGGATTTTTTCACCTCCTCATACGTCCCAGAAATTCCTCCGGTAGTGATGCAAACACTTCACTAGCCCTACCTATCAGCTTTGTTTGAATCAGTAATACCCACATGTCCTCTGGCCATTTCATTTGTTTAGCTACCTTCTCAAATGAAATGAAAAAGGCTTCTACCTCCTTCTCGTCAAACCTTGGCAATGCTTGGACATATTTAAATAGATTCCCACCAAACCTTCCACTTTGACGCTCTTTCTCACTATCTTCATCACTATCCTCAAATTGTACATTTCCCTTTACGTCTGCCAATTTTAATGTTTCATGGCCATTTTCTGAAGTTCAAACTCTCTCTCTTTATCTTTTTTCCTGATCTGTATCTCCCTTTCTCTTCCTTTTTGTTCTGCTAGGTCTATTCTTTCTTTTCTCCTTTCATCTCTCTCCTTTTCTTTTTCCGCTCTCTCTCTTTCTTTTCCTTTTGCCGCTCTCTCTCTTTCTTTTTCCTCTCTTTCGTATTCAAGCTGCTTTAATTCTTTCTCATGGTCCATTTGTTTAATTTGTAACTGAATTATTGCCATTTCCAATGAGTCAAACTGTATCTCAGGCAACTTTAAATGCTGAGCCGCCGCCATAATTACTTCACCTTTTCGCAATTTGTCAGGTAATGTTAATTGCAATGTTTTTGCCAAATCTAACAGTCTGCTTTTAGTTTCTGTCCAGAAGGTACTGCGTGTGACCGTCTCCACCCACAAAAACTTCAGAGCCTCTGAAAGAGCCATTGTCCACATCACACTCCCACTTAAACTAGAATACCACACCTGATAAGCAACCACAATATGTTCACCCCTCACTGTCTTTAAGTTCACGAAGCCAATCCAGTAGAGAGACTTTATCCCCCTCGAGCCCCCAATTTGTTATGGGCCAGGGTTTAGAGAACCCCAAAGTGTATCATGGAATTCACCTGATGAAAATCGACAATTTTTATAGATTGTGGTATGGAGAGCACACAACCCACTCTGCAGGTGTGGTACAGCAGAAATTGAAAAGTATTTTTTAAAGCAAAACAATGTTTATTCTATGAACTCAAGTTAACCTTTTTCAAACATACAGTGAACATCTCAGCAACCATCAATTCAAATACACCGCTAAAGAATACAACACTAAGTAATCCTCAATAAAATCCCAAACAACATCCAGAAGACAAAAGAAACACCTTTTAACAGGGACACATTAGGTTTACATTCACGACTGAGAACATTTAGAATTCTGAATTCACCAACTGATCAAGAGATAGCCTTTTCATGGCAGAGTGAACAACAGTGCACCTGCTCTGTCTGGCTTCAGCTCCAACACTGAAAATGAAACTAAAACACACCCTGCAGCAAACAGACGAAAATGAAAGTAAAAAGCGGACAGACAGCCTAGCTCCACCCACACTCTGACATCACTGATAAACACTCATTTCTGGAAAGTACATTTCTTAAGCACCCATTTCTTAAAGGTACTGCCACATGACACGGTAAATACCATTTGCATATCATTAGCGGGCCCGACGCGGTTATCTCCGGGTCCTCCGCAATTCTCCTCCCCCGTAGGGCCGAGTTCCCGATGGCGCGATACATTTGAGTTCTAAAAATTGTGAAACCGTTGTCGTGGCTAATGAAGGAGAGAGGGAGGAGGTAGGACATTGAGAGGAGCGACCATGAGCTGCCGCGCCAGATACTGACTGGGCTGGCAGGGGTGGGGGACCTGCCAGGTCCAGTGGGGGAGGAATGATCGGGTGAATAGGCCAAATGGCTGAGGTGACCGCCCCCCCCATGGGTCTGAGGTGCAGGCACACATCGCCATTACTGCGGCCTGCAAGTAAGACATCTTGCCACGCACCCCAGGAACCACTCACCTTGGCCCCTGGTTCTGGAGAGTGACACCGACCGTATGGGTGCCCCCATCCCTGCACCCACCCTCCGCCATTCCCCCCACCTGGTTGTCACCTGTCGGCGGCAGACCCAGGGCAACCCCCACAGTAGCCCTGAGGTAGGCCACGGTGCTTACCCCTGGTAGGGGCTGTGCTAGCCAACAGTACCCCTGGCATCAGGGACGGTTGCCAGGGCCTGAGGCCAATGACGGTGCCGGCCAACAACCAGGCTAGGGGTGCTGTGATGGGGGGGGAAGGGGCATGCGGGGGCTGAGCCCGCAGTGTCAAACGGGACCACCATGAAGCCCGGTGGATCTGGTTGGACACGGGGATATGCACCATACAAACATGTTGCCCTTTCACCCCCTGCAGACAATGGATATTGGAATACAACCAGCAACGGTGGCAGTACTGCTAGTCGCCCCAACCTTGGGGGATGCCCTGCAGCTGTGCGAGCTGGAGCTGGTCAAGGAGGAGGAAGCTGCAGCAGCGGAGTGTGCAGCAACAGAGCGGGCAGCAGAGGGGCAGGTGGCAGCCGTCCAGGTTGGAGAGCTAGCTGCCCAACAGGCCGAGGATGAGATGGTGCCAAAGAGGCGTGTGTACCGGCACCGCCTGTCATTCAAGGACCTGCCGGACCGGGTATGCCGTTGAAGATTCCAGCTGAGCAGAGAGACAGTGCAACATCTCTGCCAGATGATGGCACACCTGGCACCGCAGGCGTATGGGGGAGGACCCAGTGACCGCCAAGGTGATGGTTGCCTGGAACGTTTATGCGATGGGTCCTTCCAGATGCCGAGACAGGACCTGTCCAGGACCTCACAGACCTCGGTGCACAGGTGCACCTGTGCCGTCATGTAGGCCCTATATACCCAGGCATCTCAGTACATCCATTTTGAAGTGGACCAAGCCCACCAGAATGCCCAGGCAACGGGGCTTGCCACCATCAACATGATCCCCCAGGTCCAGGAGTTAATCGATGAGTTGCATGTCCCCCTACGGGCACCTGCAGATAACAGGCTGCTCGCCACAAACCGAAAGGGGTTCCACTCGATGAATGTGCAGGTCTGCACATAATACCCAGGCAGCATGCATGATGCCGTCATCCTGGCACACTCGATGATTCCTGACATGTTCCTCCGGCTGGGCAGTTGGGACATGGTTGACAGGGGTTATCCACTGCAGTCGTTGTTGATGACACCTATCCGGAGGCCACCGACCGATTCTGAGACCCGCAACAACGGCGCGCATAAACCAACTAGGACCCTGATTGAGCGATGCGTCGTCCTCCTGAAGATGCGGTTCAGGTGCTTGGACCGCTCTGGAGAGGCCGTCCAGGATGATGCTGAGAGGGTCACCCACATTGTGGCGATCTGCAGTATCCTCCACAACTTTGCACAGTAGCGGGGCAATGTGATGCAGGTGGAAGAGGAACACCAGGCCTTGTCTGATGTGGAGGATGCGGGGGACAGTGAGGATGAGCAGGATATGGAGCCCAGGCAGGCAGGGGAGGCCGCACGACGTATGCACCAGGGTGAACGCGCACGGGATGCTCTGATCACCTCCGGGTTCACCAGCTAGGGAGTGGTGGAGGTGGGCGGGGGGGTGGGGGGAACTGGTCAGGGGCAAGGACACAGTATCCCAACCTCACACTCCCTCACTCCCATCCCCCCACGGGCAACCCCTGCCTGCAACTCCCTCCACTGCCACACTGCAGGTGGGGCCCCTGGTTTGGCAGTAACAGTGGGTCTAGTCCATGGGATGGAGGGTGATGATAGCCCACTTTGTGATGAGCTTTGATACTCCGCATCATTTGATAACATCGGACTCCTGCCCAGGGCAGAACTTTCCACCGTCTACCTGGGTGATCTCTGCATGCGAGCTGGCCATTCCGTCACATCCATCGGATCCGTGAGGTGGTGGAGACTTGGGGACTGTCAGGGAGAGGGGCGGGGGGTGGGGGGGGGTGGGTGGCGGGGAGAGGTAAGGCCACCCACAGAGTCTGCCCATCCCCCCCCCCCACAACATCCGGCCATTTCCACCGCCACCCTGGTCAGCCCAGACCAGCCCACCCCTCACATCCATCAAACAAAGCACTGAGGCAGTTTGTAATGATGACAACAGGTGTTTAATGTGAATGGAAATATACAGATTTGTGGCCTAGCCCCTATAACTAAATTGTGCCCTGCAGCTGTGTCAGCTTAAATAGTGTCTGACTTCCTGGCCTTACGAGCCCTAACACTACATCTAGGTGGTTCCCCAGATGGTACAGCAAGAGGGGAGGCAGCCTGTTGTGATTCCCACCAGCGACCTGGGTCCCTGTTGGCGCCTGTCTCCTGGGGCAACCGGACATGGATGGGCATGCTGCTTGGGTGTCCCGGGTGGCGTGATTCTGTCCTGTTCTGCTCACTGCCCACCAGATGTGCCAGGGAAAGGAGGGGGAGGTGTCTGAGGTGCTGTGGTGTTCCGGCACGTCCTCTGCGGGAGTCACTGGCACGGGGCCTTCACCTCCTCCTCCCTTGGGGTATCCGATGGCCCAAAGTCTAACCCGTGGGATGGGCCTGTGAGTGGAGCTATCCGCTGAGGCTCCCCCGCCATCTGGCGTTGCCAGTCCTGCAGGCCCACCTCTGGTCTCAGCCAGAGGCCGCATGCTCGCAGTCATGGGGCACAAAGAATGGACCATCTCCGTCTGGGACTGCGCCACATCACGCTACGACTGTGCCACCACTTTCTGGGTTTGTGTTACATCAGCCAGTGACTGGGCCCTCTCCCTCTGGGACTGGGCCATCTCCCTCTGTGTCTGTGCCACGTTAGCCAGAGCCTGGGCAATACCGCCGACATTCTTAGCCATGGCCTGCTGTGACTACGTCCAGAAGCTCTGCCGCAGTTTCCAGATGGCTGTGGGAAGTGGTCGCCTGTGAGGCAGCAGCCCTGCCCTGGGCCTCGGCCCTCGCCTGCATAGAATGCCCCAGGTCTTGGACATGCTGATCCACAGCCAAAACCGTCGTCCCCAATGCCTCCACTATGGACGCCACCTGTGTTGTGTTGGCCTGTGTGGCACGCAATGTCGGCACCACCTCCTGTTCCTGCATACGGTTGGACTCCTCCAACTGCATCCGCAGGTGTTAGATGCTCGTCGACATCCCTTCATGCAGTCTCTGGCTCTGCGACTGCATCTCCACTATAGATAGGACTGTTGTTCCAGAAGTGCGCGACCCGTCTGGATGGCAGCTCGTCTCTGGGGTTGGCTGGCCCTCCAACTGTCTGCCCCTTGGGGTGCTCCTTCCTCCACCTGCTGTACCATACCAGATAGTGTCCCAGGAGCCTTTTCACTGAAGTGTCCAACCGAGTTGAATGTCTCTGGGATGGAGGAGGGTGTTGGAGACAGCTGTGACGGGAAATCACTTTCATCCTCCGACCCGAGCTCCGCTCACCTCGTCATTGCTCGGCTCATTGGGGACCCCGGCTGTGGCACTGGCCGGAGGTGGGGGGACGGCAGATGGAACCACCCAATCGCAGCATGTCCTGTAAGACAGAAGACAAAATGCATGATTAGACCGCAGGGCCGGGGGAGAGTGGGGGGGTGGGCGTGTGGGTGGGTGTGAGGGGATAATGGTGTTGGCGTGAGGGTGGTGTGAGGGTGAGGGTGTTGTGTGGGTGAGGGTGGTGGGGAGGTAGGGGAGGTTGGTACAGGTGTCACGGGAACCGCAGGTAAGCGGGGCCCCACTTCCTCGCCCACGGTCAAGCTCCACCTCGGCAACCTCCCGATCGTCTGGATCACTGACCACGTCCTTGGCTCTCTGCTCAACAACGGTAATCGGACGCAGGTCCTGTGGTCCCCCTCCTGTCTTTTCCCACTCCCGCCGGTTTTGCGCGGCCTTCTCCTGGAGGGGCGCTGTGGACAAAGAACGAGCGTTAGATTGTCCGACGTATGCAGCCCCGGGGGTGGGTAGTGTCATGTTATGTATTCTGGGATAACACAGGCTGCAACTGGATGCAGCTTTAACCAAAAGATACTCCAGACCTTGAAGTTAATTCAATCTGATTTATTGAACCAGTCGCACAGTTAGCACAGTTCTCTATGAGTTCGACTCTCTGCTAACCTAAGTGTGGTTACTCTGTCTGACTGAACCAGACTAGCTCTTAGCCACGTGCTGGAGGTGTGATACTGTAAATACACCCTGACTCACTCTGTAGATGTTCATCAGTGAAAAGAGGTGGAGTGTGAGTGCCTCGTGCCTTTTATAGTGAGATACCACCCCTGAGTGTCCTGCCTGCTCATTGGTCATGTCCTGTTCTCTGTGTTCATTAGCTGCCTGTCTGTGCCTGTCTGTATATCATTATCTGCATGTCTGCATATCATGACAGGTAGCTGGTGGCCTCAGTGGCCAGGGCATCCGGCCATGAAGCAGTTATGGGTACCGACATGTGGGGCTAGATACGGGTTCTGCCGCCCTTCTGGTTGGTGGGGGGGGGGGGGGGGGGGTTACATGTATGTGGAATGCGGGTTGCTGCCAGGGGCACAGTGCTGGCTCCTCACCCTGGCTGCTCTGAGGAGGTTGCGCAGTTTTTTTGGCATGGCTGGCCTGTTCAGAAGGTGTTGCCCATGATGCTCATGGCCTCTGCCACCTGCGCCCAGGCAGTGCGAAGGGGGGCATCTGGCAGCCTCTTTCCCAGGCCGGGGTACAGGCTCATCCTCCGCTCCTACTCCGCGTCCAAGAGGGTCTGCAGTTCGATATCTGTCAAACTCGGGTCTGCCCTCCTTGCTGCCATCTTGTTGGCTGGGATGGTGTGTGTGGGGAGTGGAGTGGGTATATGCGGCTGCAGCTTGTCAGCTTCATGGGTGTGAATCGCGAAAATGGCGGATCCGGCACCGTTTCTCATTGGAATCAATTGTGTTCCACGTGGCACTGGTGCCAGCCCCTTATCAGTAGTGGAATCAGTCCAGGTGTGGCCAGTTTTTCTGTCGTGAAAATCCACGTACTCTGCGTTGGCGTTAACACTTTTGTCTCAGAATCAGGGAATCCCGCCCACGGGGCATAGTCATTAATGTGGTTAAGTATATTTTTAGTATATTTTCTTATGTGTTTTACTGTTAGTTAAACATTTACTTTTGTTTATAATCATCACAAAACTGTCTTGGAAAATCTCCCACTAATATTCCCATCTTTCCTCACGCTTTATCAAATTGGAGAATACAATTGTGAGTGGCCGTTCCCAGTTCCATTTCTGGGATTCGGAATAGCCGAGCATTTAATATCTGCTCTGCTCTTAACACCTAAAAGTCTTAAAGTCAAAGCAGCATCTATGTAACCTCAGCAAGGAAAGTGTCAGGCAGGCTGCAGTTGGCATCAGCTTCACAAGGACAGGGGGAAATCTTTGATCAGCAGTTTCTAACTCTTGAAGAATGATGTCTCGGTGAGAACATCTGACAAGGATAGGATGAGGTTTGGCTGCCATTTGTCCCCTAGTTTAATAACCTGCTGATATTAATTGTGCAAAGTCAGTTATTAGTCAGAGTATTTCCTGCTTCTTTAATTGAATCGTTCTTTTCAGCACAACCTGTGAATATTGTGAACTGATAACAGCTTGGCAATGGGGAAGCTGACATTTTAGTTAATGGTGTACACCCCCTTTACTAATGAACATTTGAGGCCCGAATTTTTAGCTTCCAAAGAGTCAGTGAGGAACACGTCCCCACCAATTACAGAAGCCCTGATGCCATGTTATGCTCTAACAAGCATCGATTGGCCGAAGGCTACTTTCTCCCCTCACCCAGGAAGAAATCCAGCCTTGGAGAGTTGCTGGCCAATCTGATTGGCCGGCAGTTCGTCAGTCCCTCCAGGCACAATGCTGCAGTGACACATTCAGGAACTTTCACGCTGTTCCTGATCTCTACCCCCCCCTCCCCAGATGCACACACATCCTCCCACCCCCTCCAAAAGCCTGCAAGGGGGTGGGTGCTGCTGGTGGTTGTGAGGGCGGAGGGGGGGGGGGGGGAGGAGGGAGTGGGGGGGTTGTAAACCTCTGGGCTGAGTGTTCAAAAAGAAACAGGGAGCAATGGACAAGGAGGGCAAACCAAACTCACATCAGGGACTGAGTGAGCATCGAGTGTGATATAGATTTGGGGTGGGGATATTTTGCTCTCATTTAAAAAAATAAAAAAAATTTAGAGTACCCAATTATTATTTTCCAATTAAGGGGCAATTTAGCGTGACCAATCCACCTAATCTGCACATCTTTGGGTTGTGAGGGTTGTCATGATATTCAAACACACATCACAACACACACATCATGATAGACAGACCAACAGACCAATTAGCACACATAACACGACAGCCAATCACAGACAAGAGCAGACACAGTATAAGACAAGAAACACGCCACCTGGTGGCCAGTCCATCTGGAGACAGGACAAGACCAGGACCTCATTAACAAGACACTCACACAGTCACCACGTGCTGAGTACCAAGACAGATGTGCAAATAACTAGTTGGAATAAAACTGCGTTGTACCAATCGCAACCGTGTTGGTTCGTCTGTACCTCAGAGCACCCAACACCACATGGTACCAGTGAGTAAATCGATACTTACCGGCAAATCTGCCATCCTGAGCCATGGACACCCACAACAAACCACAGCCGTTGCAAGTCGCTGGGAACCTGGGCACCAACTGGAAGCTCTTCAAGCAGCGATTCGAACTGTTCATGCGAGCCAATGAAAAACAGGGCGCGTCGGACGAAACAAAGATTGCCATGCTCCTCACTACCGCAGGTCAGCACGCCATCGGTGTATACAACTCCTTGGTATTCGCGGAAGGCGAGAACAAATCCAAATATGACACGGTCCTCCTCAAGCTCGACCAGCACTTCAACGTTGAGGTCAATGAAAGCTTTGATATGTATATCTTTCAGCAGCGCCTACAAGGTAAGGATGAGCTCTTTCAGCCCTTCCTGACGCACCTCCGCATACTCGCGCAGTCCTGCGGTTACGGCACCACCTCAGAGTCAATGATCCGGGACCACATCGTTTTTGGCGTTGCCTCCAGCGGCCTACGCCAGCAGCTTCTAAAAATTAAAGGCCTGACCTTAGCAGCTGCAGTGGAAGCTTGTGTCCTGCATGAAAATGCGACCAGCCGCTATGCCCAATTTCAGGCGACCGAATCGGCACAGAGGGGGTCCCAAGCGATCGAATCGGCAAGCCAGGCCGCCCACGAGGCCGAACACATCCAAGCAATCGAGTTTTTCCCGGCCCGCGGCCCAGACGAGGGCGGCCGTTTCGCCCGCTTTTTGAGACCTCCCGCGTTTGTGCGCGCCAAAACCAACGGCAACATTGAGGGACGCACTGCGCAGGCGCGCCCGACGCAAGACCGAACTGCGCATGCGCAGTGGCGTAACGAACGCCATGATGTCATGACGTGCGGCAACTGTGGAGCTGCACATTTAAAAGAGCAATGTCCTGCAAAAACCCGACAATGCCTACGCTGTGGCAAGATGGGCCACTACGCTGCCTACTGTCGAGCGGCTCAACCTGTGGATCTTCCACATCTCCGACAACCTCGCAGACACGTGTGGACCATCCAGTCTCCACATCAGGACATCCAAACCGATGACACAGATGACCAAGACGCCTTCCGGGTTGCGGTCATTGATGTGAACCGGGTCAACACCATCAATCCGGCCGATGAATGGAGTGCCACCCTGACGGTAAACCGATCGCCGATCACTTTCCGCCTGGACACTGGCGCATCCGCCAACCTCATAGCATGGTCAGCATTCTATGCCATGAAGGTCAGACCACCAATCCAGCCATCCCGGTGCAAGATGGTCGACTACAACGGGAACGTTACCCCGGCCATGGGATCCTGCCAGCTCCAGGTGACACACAAAACACACACTGCCACACTCTCGTTCGAGATAGTTGGCTCATCGAAGGACTCCCTGCTGGGCGCACAGGCATGTAAGGTTCTCCACCTTGTGCAACAAATTCTTTCTTTCTCTCCAGGTGGCACGTCTGATTTCCCGGATGCTGAGTTCAAGGCACAGCTCCAATCGCTCCTCGCCCACAACTAGGAGGCATTCGAAGGCATGGGAACACTGCCATACACATACCGAATTTGCCTCAAACCGGACGCCATCCCAGTCGTTCACACACCTCGCAGGGTTCCTGCGCCACTTAAAGACCGCCTCAAGCTGCAGCTGCAGGATCTCCAGGACCCAGGGGTCCTATCAAGTGTCACGGAGCCCACGCCATGGGTCAGCTCCATGGTGTGTGTCAAGAAGCCCTCTGGCGAGCTCCGCATCTGTATAGACCCCAAAGACCTCAATAATAACATTATGCAGGAACATTATCCCATACCCAAATGGGAGGAGATCACCAGTGAAATGGCCCAGGCGAAGATATTCACGAAACTGGATGCTTCTAAAGGATTTTGGCAGATCCAACTGGACCCGTCCAGCCGAAAGCTATGTACCTTCAACACCCCTTTCGGCAGATTCTGCTACAACCGGATGCCATTTGGCATCATCTCGGCATCCGAGGTCTTCCATAGAATCATGGAGCAGATGATGGAAGGCACCGAAGGGGTGCGCGTATATGTGGACGATGTCATCATCTGGTCCACCACACCGCAGGAGCACATACATCGTCTCCAACTCGTTTTTGTCCGCATACGGGAAAACGGCCTGCGCCTCAACCGAGCCAAGTGCGCCTTTGGCCAGACCGAATTGAAGTTCCTGGCGGACCACATCTCCTGGTCAGGGGTCCGTCCGGATGCAGACAAGGTGAGCGTCATCACAGCCATGCCGCAGCCGGCAGACAAGAAGGCTGTCCTACGATTCCTTGGCATGGTCAACTTCCTAGGGAAATTAATTCCCAACTTTGCCTCCCACACAACGACTCTGCACCACCTCGTCAAAAAATCTATAGAGTTCCAGTGGCAACACACACACCAGCTGGAATGGGAGGAGCTCAAACACAAACTCACCACGGCACCAGTGTTGGCGTTCTTCGACACATCTCGTCCCACCAAAATCTCAACTGATGCCAGCCAATCCGGCATTGGAGCAGTGCTTCTGCAGAGGGATGACACGTCGTCATGGCCCCCAGTTTCCTATGCATCGCGAGCTATGACCCCCACAGAGCAGCGCTACGCGCAAATCGAAAAAGAATACCTGGGCTTGCTAATCGGTTTAGGCAAGTTCCACGATTATGTCTGTGGTCTTCCACGGTTCACGGTCGAAACTGACCACCGCCCCCTGGTCAGCATAATAAACAAGGACCTGAACGAGATGACCCCTCGCCTCCAGCGCATCCTACTTAAACTCAGGAGGTATGACTTCCAACCGGTCTACACTCCAGGGAAGGACCTCTTTGTGGCGGATGCCCTATCCAGAGCAGTGAGCACGCCGCCAGATGCGGAGGGGTTAGTATGTCAGGTCAAGGCACAGGTGGCCTTGACAGCGGCAAATCTGCTGGCTGACGACTCCAGTCTGGCCCGCATACGCCGAGAGATAGCGGCCGACCCCCTTTTACAGCGAGTCACATGACGGGAGGATGGCTCAAAGGGCAGTGCCCGCAGTTCTATAATGTACGAGACGACCTAGCCATCATTGATGGGATCCTTCTGAAGCTGGACAGGATTGTCATTCCGCACAGTATGTGCCAGCTGGTTCTCGATCAAATACACGAAGGCCACTTGGGGGTCGAGAAGTGCAGACGGAGGGCCCGAGAGGCGGTATACTGGCCGGGCATCAGTGACGATATTGCCAACATGGTGATCAACTGTACAACCTGCCAAAGGTTTCAGCCGGCGCAACCTCCTGAGGCGCTTCTGCCCCATGAGCTGGTGACGTCCCCCTGGGCGAAGGTGGGTGTCGACCTATTTCACGCGCTTGGCATGGACTATGTTATCATCATGGACTACTTCTCCAATTACCCAGAAGTCATACGCCTGCACGATCTGACGTTGTCTGCTGTCATCAGGGCCTGCAAAGACACCTTTGCACGCCACGGCATTCCGATGACTGTCATGTCGGACAATGGGCCCTGTTTTGCCAGCCATGAATGGTCGTCCTTTGCAGCCTCGTATGGCTTCACACACGTGACGTCCAGCCCTCTGCATCCCCAGTCCAATGGAAAGGCGGAGAAGGGCGTTCACATTGCCAAGTGGCTCCTCTGCATGGCTGCTGCTGCCGGATCGGACTTTCACCTCGCCCTGCTGGCCTATCGCTCGGCCCCACTAGCCACGGGTCTCTCGCCAGCACAGCTGCTGATGGGCCGCGCCCTCAGAACCACTGTGCCTTCCATCCTGGCACCAACAATAGACCATGCTCCGGTACTGCACAGGATGCAACTGCAGTGCGATCACCAGAAGAGATCGTACGACACAAGGGCAACTGATCTTCCCTCCCTGGCCCCTGGAGACAACGTCCCCATTCATCCAGGTCAGCACCTGCCGAAGTTCTCCGACGCGTGGCTCCCCGCTCGTTCCTGGTACGCATGCCGGATGGATCCGTGCGTAGGCGCAATCGGCGAGCCCTTCTCCTACTTCCATGCTCGCAATGGAACCATACACAGACGCCGTGTTCTCCACTGGTTCCTGATAGCGACTTCGTGGAGCTGCCATATACCATGCCCCTTCTGTCGCCGCCCGTGGCCAGGCACGCACCTCAGCCGGTGGTTCTCGACCCCCCCTTGAGGCGGTCAACCCAAATTCGTCGCCCACCTACTAGACTGGACTTATGAGACTGTTCACACGTCAAGTTTTAGCAACTACTGTATTGTAACATGTCACTGTTTTATCGTTCCAGGTCTCGTTTGATCGGACCACATTTCAACGTTCTTCTTCTTTTGTTATGGTACAACCTCGTTAGCATGCCACACCTGACATCGCCCCTTGTATATAGTTACGCCACATGTGCATGCTGTAAATATCACGCACACACACCTTTAGCTGCACTCAGGACACATTCATATTTATAACCACGTAGGCACATAATCTTGTAAAAAAGGGGAATGTCATGATATTCAAACACACATCACAACACACACATCATGATAGACAGACCAACAGACCAATTAGCACACATAACACGACAGCCAATCACAGACAAGAGCAGACACAGTATAAGACAAGAAACACGACACCTCCTGGCCAGTCCATCGGGAGACAGGACAAGGCCAGGACCTCATTAACAAGACACTCACACAGTCACCACGTGCTGAGTACCAAGACAGATGTGTAAATAATTAGTTGGAATAAAACTGCGTTGTACCAATCGCAACCGTGTTGGTTCGTCTGTACCTCAGAGCACCCAACACCACAAGGGTGAAACCCACGCAGGCACAGGAGAATGTGCAAACTCCACACGGATAGTGGAATCCCAGGGCCGGGATTCTAACCCGGGTCCTCCGCGACGTAGACAGCAATGCTAACCGTTGTGCCACGTGCAGCCCCTTGCTCCCATTTTCAGGAAGCAGAATCAGTGACAGGAGTGGGAAATAACACAGAAGACACAAAGCATGCCGATGGGATTTCCCATTCTAATTGTCCACGCATCCCGCCAATGACATAACCGTGATCCCGATGTTGAATTTAAATATCATTACCAGGCCTTTATGCCTGGTAATTCCACAATCCCCCCCCCCCCCCCCCCCCCCCCCGTGGAACGTCCATTAAAGTTGGCGTAAGGTGAATCAGAACAGGTCCCCCTTATATGTGCAGCTGGCAAGAAGAACTCATGAGAGGCGGTGCAGGTGAGTACATCACCCCGTGGGAGTGAGCCATGTCTGGGCACTTCCCCGTGGCACTGCCCAGGTGCCAGGGACAATACCTGGGCAGTGCCAGTGTGCAATGCCAAGGGGCAGTGCTGTGGGCTGTTCCATGTGGGGGGGGGGGTGTTGCATGGGTGGGCATTCCGTGGGGTCGGAACTGTCTGGTGTGGTTTCATTAGGGGTGGGTTCTGTTTTAATTTCTTTAAATCAGAGTGCCCTTTTTAAAGAGTGCCCCGATCTTTTACAAACTTAGTTGCTGGGAGGGTGGGTGCACCCCATCAGCATGAAATCTTGGAATGCACCCCATAACATTTACTTTCAATGACCCTAAAAATATGACAAAGGAAGCGGCCTTGCAGTCAGGAGCTTCCACTCTGTCTTTCCTGCCTTTGTTTAAGTATTAGAAAAATCCACCTTGAGTTACATAGAGAGAAAAAGCTGAAAAGCTAAGTAAGAAAATCATTGACATTTTAAAATCACTCAAAGTAATTTACTACGTGCAGGGATGTGACCGAAGAGTATCAATGGTACCCATTTTGGCAGAGGTTGGTATTGGGCACATTTTGCCTTGCCAGCCCTGTTTGTTATGTTTCCTTTGTAACAGAAGCGGCTTCCTTGAGTTGCATTTGTCAAAGGAAGGTCGAGACGTGTAGATAACTTCAACACATTTATTTACACTTTGTGTAAATTACTATGTACACTTTTATAACTTGAGTTCGACACTACTGCTAATCCTATTATAGCTACCTAAACTGACTAACCAGCTGCTGTCTTCCACGTGATGGGTGTAATATTGAATCAACCCTGTGCCTCTCCTCACTGACTGTCTCCACTGGCCAAAGGGCAGATCACGTGTGTGGTGTCCTTTATATATGGGTTGGTGTCATGCCCCCCTGTGGTCGTGTAACCTCCTTGTGTATCGTGAATGTCCATTGGTCGCCTCCTATCTAACTTATCTATTGATTGAGTGTGTGTGTGTGTGATGGTTCTGGTGCTCCCTCTAGTGTCTGGCTAGCTTACATGTATTTACAGTGATGCACATCACCACATCCTCCCTTTTTTATATGTTCATATTTTCTGTACACTTTAAGAAAAACTGAATAAAGAACAGGTACATAAGGTAAGCTAGATAGAAGTCATGGGAATGGTTATTAAACAATAAGTCCAAAGCATTCATGTGAGTCAATAAACCATCAATCATCATGGTCAAAAGTCTCTCTTGGTTATGAACGCCATCAACGTTTCCGAGCCACAGGAACTAACAAGTGGTCAAATTACTTTGCTGTCTGATTTGGAGTGTTTTTCTTTTTTTTTGTTTGTGGTGATGCTGTCGGATAGCATCTTGTAGCTGATAGGTCGTTGACATTGAAGAAGGACCATCAACAGTATCATTCGAGGTCATGGATGTGCCATATGCTGAAGTTGGATAAGACTGTACATGCTGGTTCCGGCCACATGCTGTGCTGGAAGGGTGATTCTGCTGAGAAGCGTTGAAGCATGTCGATTTGGAGACAGAATTGCTGCTCGCATCAATGTCTGGTGATGGTGTGAAACTAGAACCTCGCATCTGATAGGAATATGCTGTCTGGCCAGGCTGGGGTGCAGCAAATCCTGGGCAGTAACTAAGGCATCCAGTCTGTAGTGCAGATTGCGCTTGCGGTAGTCCTCCTTCGGTCTTGATTCTATTAGTGGGCAATCCGTAGTGTTGGCCTGTTTGAGAATATGCTGCATAGACTGCTGGCTGCTGCAGGCTTGAATACTGGGTTTGTCCAGCATGAGCTGTCATTGGCCGCACTGTCGGTGTGGAACAAATGTGTGGACATAGCTGTGGTGAAAATTGGTGTATTCCTCCTGGACTGTCGCTGCTTGTTATTGCTGACCCAGTGTGATTGTTACGTGATCCATCTCCTGTCGTTGTGGCATCTGCTGTCACCCTGAGCGTGCCATCACTGAGGTTGCGGCACTGCCTGTCTGGAGTAAAGTCTGGCTTACGTGAATCAGAGTCGGCGTTTGGTTGCTCCCCATCTGGAGTCTGGTCTGTTTTTTGTTGATGCTCCCCGTCTGGAGTCTTAGCAGGTTCACTGGAGTCAGCTGAGATTTCTTGAAGCTGCACGTCTGGAGTCGGAACATGCAGGAATGCATTGACTAGTGGAGAGGTTCGAGCAATTGAGGGTGGAAGTAGTGTGGTGTCACCGGAGTCACCAGTGGTCTCACCGTGATCGTTGAGTGCCTCTGTACACACTAGCTGAGGTCTGTCACTTTGTACCTCTTGCATGGGAAGTGGGATGTTATCATCACTCGTTTCACATACCATGGGTAGATCCTCAGTAGCTGCTTGCTGTTCACTAGGGTTGGATAAATTGTGAAAGTTTTCATCTGGTGGTGCAAACAATGTGGGTGGACTGTCATTGTCTTGCCGTTGTCCTTCATTTGGGCTTGAACAGTCATCATCGCTTTGTCCTTCATTATAGCATGATAGACCGTCATGGTCGTCCTGCTGTGCAGTGGAGCGTGGTAGACTGTTATAGTCTTCTTGGTGTTTATGTGAGCATGGCAGACTTGCATTGTCTGCCGCTAGTTGGTCAGAGGAGGTTGCTAGACTCTCATGGTCTTCTTCCTGCAAGGACTGCGCATCGGAGTCAGGCGTTTCTACCATTGTGGAGTCTGTCCACGAGCTTGCTGTGGAGTCTTGTGATACTGGAGTCACTTCTTGTGCATGCAAGGACTGCGGTGTGGAGTCTTGCATGTCTTCTTTCATAGAGTCGGGAACCCTGAGCGGGGCGTGCACCATGCTCTGTGTGTCAGCAGGCCGCTCTCTGTGGGCTTGTACCGCTCTCTGTCTCTTAATTTCAGGCAGCAGCATCATCCTGCATTAATGAGTTGGGACGTTATATCTGCTTGGTTGAAGATCCTCAAATCCGAAGAATGAATCCGCATCTGCGTCGGATTCAATGCGGGGGTCGCCAATGTGCAACACGTCCAGTTGTGGTTCGGATTTGGTACTGGGGTAGCCTCTCAAGGTGAAAGGTTTGTCCGAGTCGTAGTCGTCTAGGACCATGGAGCTGTCATTGGGCTCGCGAGGTCAAGAGAAAATATAAAGGTCGGTATCAAAGTATTTAAGGTCGGAATCATCGGTTTGTACATACATAACTGCTTGTTGCCGGGTTCTTCAGAGGTTAAATTCATTTCCTGGTTCAATTTGAGGCATTGTGCTGTCATTCCAGATGAAGGAAGGTTGTTTTACAGCTTTAAAAGATTTTTTCTTTGATTTGGGACGTTTCCCCTTTAAATTGGTGTGGTCTGGGGCCTCTGACATCATGACGCGCGTGACGTAGCACGTCAGAAGCGATTGTGCATGCGCAGATCGCTGTTCCTTTATCGATGGCCATTTTCTTGATTGCGCATGCACGGCGTCTCGCGCATGCGCAAACGAACCTTCCGGTTCTGCGCACTTCTCGCGCAACTGCGCTAGTGTAGTCCCTTTAGCAAGATGGCCGCCGACCCCGACCCAAATCGCTCTCTAGTCTGGGATTTCGGCCTCGAGGTGAGTACTGGCGCTTCTCTTACCTTTTCTTGCCGATTGGAGTGTGTTTTCCTCGCAGTATTTACCGAATGTGTCCAGGACTGCCTGGAAGTCGAACCTGTTTTGCCCCTTGGAAAACTTGAATTTTTAAAAGATTTCTTCTGCTCTTGCACCGGCGATGGTGAGGAGAAGCTCTGTTTTTTCATCATCGACCAGGTCTTTAAGTTCGGCTGCCACCAGGAAGAATTCAAACGTTTGCCAGAATATCTGCCAGTTTTTGCGGAGATCGCCGTGGCATTGGAGCTGCTGCAGAACCGGGAACTTGAAAACCTTGCCTGTGTATTGCTGGTTGTCACTGTACGCTGAGGTATGGCTATCTGGATTTAAACAGTTCACTACTGGTACCATGTTTTGTTATGTTTCCTTTGTAACATAAGCGGCTTCCTTGAGTTGCATTTGTCAAAGGAATATCGAGACGTGTCGATAACTTCAACACATTTAAGGGCAGCACGGTAGCATTGTGGATAGCACAATTGCTTCACAGCTCCAGGGTCCCAGGTTCGATTCCGGCTTGGGTCACTGTCTGTGCGGAGTCTGCACGTCCTCCCCGTGTCTGCGTGGGTTTCCTCCGGGTGCTCCGGTTTCCTCCCACAGTCCAAAGATGTGCGGGTTAGGTGAATTGGCCAATGATAAATTGCCCTTAATGTCCAAATTGCCCTTGGTGTTGGGTGGAAGTGTTGAGTTTGGGTAGGGTGCTCTTTCCAAGAGCCGGTGCAGACTCAAAGGGCCGAATGGCCTCCTTCTGCACTGTAAATTCAATGTTAATCTATGATTAATCTAGGACAAAGGTTCGGCACAACATTGTGGGCCGAAGGGCCTGTTCTGTGCTGTATTTTTCTATGTTCTATGTTCTACATTTATTTACACTATGTACACTTTTATAACTTGAGTTCGACACTACTGCTAATCCTATTATAGCTACCTAAACTGACTAACCAGCTGCTGTCTTCCACATGGTGGGTGTAATATTGAATTAACCCTGTGCCTCTCCTACTGACTGTCTCCACTGGCCAAAGGGCAGATCATGTGTGTGGTGTCCTTTATATATGGGTTGGTGTCATGCCCCCTGTGGTCGTGTCACCTCCTTGTGTATCGTGAATGTCCATTGGTCGCCTCCTATCTAACTTATCTATTGGTTGAGTGTGTGTGTGTGATGTTTCTGGTGCTCCCTCTAGTGTCTGGCTAGCTTACATGTATTTACAGTGATGCACATCATCACAAGCCCTAAATAATTATGTGTGTGTTCAATGCAATTAATGGGGAAAATCAGAACCTTCTTAAAAAAATTAATGGGGAGGCTAAGGGATAGTGACTGTCAGTGGGAAGTAAATGGTGGAGTAATATAAATAGACAATCAAGTTCTAGAGATTTGTAACCCGCGTCGTCACTTGGATTTTCTAGCCCTTTCGTCCATTAGTAACAGTGAGTGGCATCAATGCACCATTCATTGTCCAGGAACACCTGGCCCAATATTTCTTTGCTTGTAATTAAGTGGTAGTTTTAATTTAATTGTTGCTGCGGGAAAGGAGAAAGGCGGAAGAATGAATTAGCCGCTTTCCGGCTCTGGGATCTAAATTTGAATCTTGCCCAGACGAATGATACTTTTAGATCTTTATTTTGCCAGCTGTAGTCATTCTAAGTGAGAGGAGCTTGGGCAATCTCAACCAACTTCCCAGTGGGCTCCTTCACAGTGCAAAAGTTTGATAACTCATGCACAAATTGGAACTAAATTGCCCATCTCATTCAGAGATTAGGGTGGTTTCTGTAGCATATAAAAGTGCAGTCAGGTTGCACTTCGGAGATCTTGGGGTTTGGTCATGTTTTTGAAGCCAGGTGGAGGAAGAGTTACTCTTCAGCTTAACCATCGACAGTTGGCCCAGGAGAGCAGGGAAAAAAGGATTCAATTCCTGGCAACCCTCACCTTTTTGAGCATTGCAATAAATCACGACAAATGGCTGGCACTGAAGATTGTAAAGAACAACCATTGAGAGCAGAAATTAATATTAATAACAATTTAGATAAAATCCCATGAACTGGAAAGTGAAAAGTAAACCAATGAATTTAATGAATCCTTACTAATGTCACACAGTGCAAACTGAAGGCATTGATTTCTTTTTCTTTATGTAGATCAGTGAGATAGTTATTGGGAGGATATGAGGATATACCTGAGTGCCTCTTTGTCAGGTTAACCACAATCCAGTAGCTTGTGCGCATAAATGCATGTTTCTGAGCTGCACAGGATCAGAATATGTCATTGCATTATGTTTTAGAAATGTGTGTCAAAGTTTTGGCTTTGGGGTTGGGACCCCAGTGATGGGATCATTTCTGCACCCTACCCAATATGTACGGCCAACTTTATGTTTGTTGAATGAGGCAGGTTATTGCCACAGGGCACGCTTGCTGTCCCATTAAGCATAGCACCAGATCAGTAAATTGAAGGCTCACAACAGAGAGAAGGCTGCAGGCCGTCTATGCAGGTAACGGGGTGAGAGGGACGTTCCGTCTCAACATTTTAAAAATCTTTAAGAATAACAATGCTACATCTGAAGACCCCGCCACAGGATGGCCTGCTGCAGGTGTTGCCATTTTCCTACATTGGCAGTGAGGGAGGAGTGTTTGGGGAGCCCTGGCCCCAGTCTGTCGCTGAGGGGCCACCTTAGAACATAGAACATTACAGCGAGGTACAGGCCCTTCGGCCCTCGATGTTGCGCCGACCTGTGAAACCACTCTAAAGCCCATCTACACTATTCCCTTATCGTCCATATGTCTATCCAATGACCATTTGAATGCCCTTAGTGTTGGCGAGTCCGCTACTGTTGCAGGCAGGGCATTCCAGGCCCTTACTACTCTCTGAGTAAAGAACCTACCTCTGACATCTGTCCTATATCTATCTCCCCTCAATTTAAAGCTATGTCCCCTCGTGCTAAACATCATCATCCGAGGAAAAAGGCTCTCACTGTCCACCCTATCCAATCGTCTGATCATCTTGTATGCCTCAATTAAGTCACCTCTTAACCTTCTTCTCTCTAACGAAAACAGCCTCAAGTCCCTCAGCCTTTCCTCATAAGATCTTCCCTCCATACCAGGCAACATTCTGGTAAATCTCCTCTGCACCCTTTCCAATGCTTCCACATCCTTCCTAAAATGCGGCGACCAGAATTGCAGGCAATATTCCAAATGCGGCTACACCAGAGTTTTGTACAGCTGCAACATGACCTCATGGCTCCGAAACTCAATCCCTTTGCCAATAAAAGCTAACACACCATATGCCTTCTTAACAACCTGTGGTGGTATGTATTAGGGGTAATACGGTACACCACGTGTCGACAGGCTATTGGTGGAGGGATGCCAGGTCCTGATAGGATCTGCCACCTATTGGACTCCACCCAGAAATGCCGGTATAAGAACCCAGTTTTCCCTCCATTTCCCTCAGCAGCTGCATTCTGTAACCACGCTGCTGGGGATAAAGTTCTGCTTAATAAAGCCTTCAATTGACATTACCTCAACCTGCCTCGCGTCATATTGACGGTGCTACACAACCCTCTCAACCTGAGTGGAACTTTCAGGGATCTATGTACATGGACACCGAGATCTCTCTGCTCATCCACACTGCCAAGAATCTTACCATTAGCCCAGTACTCTGTCTTCCTGTTATTCCTTCCAAAATGAATCACCTCACACTTTTCTGCATTAAACTCCATTTGCCACCTCTCAGCCAGCTTATCTTTTTTTTAAAAAATATATTTAATTCAAATGTTTTTTCCGGCCAAACAAAACAGTACAAAAATGTTTCCCTTTTACAACAATAAAACAATATAAATAATAGTGACCGTTTTTAACAAATAAATAAATAATATATAAACTAAATGGCAACTGCCATAACAAAATATTAACTCTCCCAAATAATAAAGTCAAACAAGCCAATATACATATCCAAGTTAAAATATCCAGACAAAAACACCCCTGAGGACCCACACGAGCCCTCCCCCCCCTCCCCCCTCCCCCCCTGGGTTGCTGCTGCTACTTTCCCAGTTCCTTTATCGTTCTGCGAGATAGTCAATGAACGGTTGCCACCGCCTGGTGAACCCTTGAGCCGAACCTCTTAGTGCAAACTTTATCCGTTCCAGTTTTATAAACCCTGCCATGTCGTTTATCCAGGCCTCCACTCCCGGGGGTTTAGCTTCCTTCCACATTAACAATCCTTTGCCGGGCTACTGGGGACGCAAAGACCAAAACATCAGCCTCTCTCGCCTCCTGCACTCCCGGCTCTTCTGCAACCCCGAATATAGCCAACCCCCAGCTTGGCTCGACCCGGACCCCCACCACCTTCGAAAGCACATTTGCCACCCCCACCCAGAACCCATGCAGTGACGCAGCCAGCTTATCTATGTCCCTCTGTAACTTGTAACATCCTTCCGCACTGTCCACAACTCCACCGACTTTAGTGTCATCTGCAAATTTACTCACCCATCCTTCTACGTCCTCCTCCAGGTCATTTATAAAAATTACAATCAGCAGTGGCCCCAAAACAGATCCTTGAGGTACACCACTAGTAACTGGACTCCAGTCTGAACATTTCCCATCAACCACCACCCTTTGTCTTCTTCCAGCTAGCCAATTTCTGATCCAAACTGCTAAATCACCCTGAATCCCATGCCTCCGTATTCTCTGCAGTAGCCGACCGTGGGGAACCTTATCAAATGCTTTACTGAAATCCATATACACCACATCAACTGCTTTACCCTCAGCCACCTGTTTGGTCACCTTCTCAAAGAACTCAATGAGGTTTGTGCGGCACGGCCTACCCTTCACAAAACCGTGTTGATTATCTCTAATCAAATTATTCCTTTCCAGATGATTATACATCCTAACTCTTACAAACCTTTCCAAGATTTTGCCCACAACAGAAGTAAGGCTCACTGGTCTATAGTTACCGGGGTTGTCTCTACTTCCCTTCTTGAACAAGGGGACAACATTTGCTGTCCTCCAGTCTTCTGGCACTATTCCTGCAGAAAAAGATGACTTAAAGATCAAAGCCAAAGGCTCAGCAATCTCCTCCCTAGCTTCCCAGAGAATCCTAGGATAAATCCCATCGGCCCAGGGGACTTATCTATTTTCACACTTTCCAGAATTGCTAACACCTCCTCCTTATGAACCTCAAGTCCTTCTAGTCTAGTAGCCTGAATCTCAGTATTCTCCTCGACAACATTGTCTTTTTCCTGTGCAAATACTGACGAAAAATATGCATTTAGCACCTCTCCTATCTCCTCGGACTCCACGCACAACTTCCCGCTACTGTCCTTGACTGGCCCTACTCTTATCCTAGCCATTCTTTTCTTCCTGACATATCTATAGAAAGCTTTCGGGTTATCCTTGATCCTACCTGCCAAAGACTTCTCATGTCCCCTCCTGGCTCTCCTTAGCTCTCTCTTTAGGTCCTTCCTAGCTAACTTGTAACTCTCGAGCACCCTAACTGAACCTTCATGTCTCATCTTTACATAAGCCTCCTTCATCCTTTTGACAAGTGTTTTGACTGCTTTATTAAACCACGGTTCCCTTGCTCGACCACTTCCTCCCTGCCTGACAGGTACATACTTATCAAGGACACACAGCAGCTGTTCCTTGAACAAGCTCCACATTTCCATTGTGCCCATCCCCTGCAGTTTTCCTCTCCATCCGATGCATCCTAAGTCTTGCCTCATCGCATCATAATTGCCTTTCCCCCAGATATAACTCTTGCCCTGCGGTATATATCTATCCCTTTCCATCACTAAAGTAAACGTAATCGAATTGTGGTCACTATCACCAAAGTGCTCACCTACCTCCAAATCTAACACCTGTCCTGGTTCATTACCCAGTACCAAATACAAAATGGCCTCGCCTCTCATTGGCCTATCTACATACTGTGTCAGGAAACCCTTCTGCACACATTGGACAAAAACGGACCCATCTAAAGTACTCGAACTATAGCGTTTCCAGTCAATATTTGGAAACTTAAAGTCCCCCATAACAACTACCCTGTTGCTTTCGCTCCTATCCAGTAGCATCTTTGCAATCCTTTCCTCTTTTGTTAGTCATATTTTCGTCACTGCAGGGGGCCCATGTGCCGACTGTACAATTCCAACAAACAGGGAAGAGTCTTCATAGACTTCTTAATGGCCCCAATTGGCTGCCCAGTGCTCAGGGCTGAGAAGCCATCTCACCTCTCACTCGGGTGCCTTGCAAATGGCCTGGAGGCTGGACCGTGCTGGTGAACTGGCATGGTAGCTGATGGCAGCAGTTTCCACACCTGTCTGTCACCTCCTTTCCAGCCTCCAAAATTCAACCTCTGAATTTAAACATACACAAGAGCCTCGCAGGGCCACTGTTCATTTCATTGTCTCTTTGTTTCTTTACTGGGTGATGACAGTTTAATGTGCTGTGTGTTAAAGTTAATGCCTTTTATTGTGCAAGGCACATCAACTATTTAAAGTCAGTCACACTTTTCTTCAATACCTTTGTTGAAAAGAATAAGTTTTAATGAGACTACAAGCTATTCTGTCATTATTCCAGCATCAGGAACAGTGTTTATGAAAGCTAACATTTTCTCATCAATTGTGCTCTTCTATCTGTTAAATTATTGTCTATGTCACACCGACAAGGCTATTTCCTTCTATTTCTCTCCTCTGCCCAGCTGGATATGCTGCAAATGTACATTTTTCTCATGTCTGTATTAATTATAGTCTGACCCAGTCATGAGATGTGCAAGAATAAGAATCCCTATGATAGGCCCCTGCTTTTCAGAGACATTCTTCGCCCGATTCCTGCCTGAGTAGATTATCACAGCTCAGAAAAGGATCTCAAATTAATGGAGCATATGATTGGATAGGACATAAAACCAAGCAACCAGAGCCAGAACAAGCCCAGAAAAAGTGATGGGAATGCCTTAAAATTAGAGAGAGAGAGACAGTTCCCTAATAATGCGAAGAAACATATCTTCACCAAGTCGAGGACGACTGGGAAACTCTTCCCCAAAAAGCTATTAACGTTGGGTCGGTTCAAAATGTTGTAACAGTGTTCTTTCCAAGGATATTATGGGTTACAGAACCAGGGTGGGCAGGCAGGCTGACATGTCCAATATGACCATCTCAGAACATCTTATTTCATTGTGGGCATTATTTTATATATTTTTGCAATATCTGTAAGGATCTGTAAAGAGCTTGAAACTAATAAACTAGGAATGAATTGTTTTGTGTTAGTGTTCCAGGGGGCTACATCTCATGGTTGCACAAGCGACTGATATGATCTGTAATAAATGATCTCAAGCATTATGCACAAGGCATCATGGCAACATTTTAAAAAATAAATTTAGAATACCCAATTAATTTTTTCCAATTAAGGGGCAATTTAACATGGCCAATTCACCAAGCCTGCACATCTTTTGGGTTGTGGGGACGAAACCCACGCAAACACGGAGAAAATGTGCAAACTCCACACGGACAGTGACCCAGAGCCGGGATTGAATGTGGGACCTCAGCACCATGAGGCATCATGGCAACTTAAGCATAGAAGAGTTCTGATCTTTCCAAGTTAAAGTGTGGTTATTACCAACATCTAGGAGCTGACAGACAACAAGAAAGCATGACATATTAATCATTGAATAATCCAAGTTCTAAACTCCTTTTAATGTGCATGACATAAATCAGTAACATATATTTCTTACAACCCTCAGAAGATACCAGCGCATGATTTTAGCAGTACAGTCTGATCCGAGGTTCAGATGTAGGTTAACAACTGCCAGAGGTACAATGCTTTTGTTTGTAATATCTTCTGGACTCTTTGAATGAGTTATGGTCTTGTAATTACTCCCGGGTGTTTCTTAGCCTGTCAGTAACTGAAAATGTTAACCCGCAGAGGAAAATCAAATCGTGCAATTCGACAATTAGTTATTCAGGTATAATATTTGTGGTGAAAGATTTAATTACAAGGTATGTAAATGAATAATTCATGTCTCTAAAAGACTAGAATAAACACTTTAGCTGGATGGCATGTGTAAAAAGAAATAATAGGTGTGTTTTTATATTGTGGTACATCTGCAATAATTGTGTACTCTTCACATAGAGTACTGTGTGCCATCTGGTCACCACACAGAAATCAAGGTCTGACAGATGCAGAGGGAATTTACCAGATCATTAACAAGGAGGATAACTTCAGTTGTACGGAGATGCGAGAGGAATTCAGATTTTTCTCCTTGGAGCAGCAAAGGTTATGGGGAGATTTAACAGAAGTTTTCACATTTGAGGGATTTCTATGTAGCAGAGAGAGAGGAATTGTTTCCGCTGTTGGGAGAGACAATGACCAGAGGGCAAAGATAATTGGCAAAATAATTGGCAAGATTTCTGGGTGAAATGAGGAATGGAAATAATGCAGCGAGTTGTTGTGATTTGGAATGAAGTTTACCTGAAGGGTGGGAGAAGCAGCTTCCACAGGATCATGCAAAAGGGAACCAAGTAGGAGAAATGTTCAGGGCTAGGAAAGAGCAGGGGAGGTAGAATCATTGTGTAACTCTTTTGTGATGAACGGTTACTGTATTACTGTACCCTTATCATAATGTAAGATGATGTCCCCTTTAAGACCAGGCTTAGAATCCTGGGGGACTCCACCTCCGGCTCCGCCCACCTGGGAGTCGTACATAAGGGGCCGCCTTGTAGGCGGCACCCAGTAAGCACCCGTCTCGGCACCAGGGTAGTTCTTAGCTTATTAAAGCCTTCTTTACCGAATGTGGTAGTATGCATTAGGGGTCATGTGGGACTGTGAAGCCGTGATGCTATTGGCTGACAGATCCCGGGTCCTGGTTGGCTGTTGATCCCTAGCTCCGCCCTGAAGGTGGAGTATAAGAACCCGGGCTTCTCCCCGCAGCTCCAGTCTGTTGCTGAACTGCGGGGAACAAGTCACGCTTAATAAAGCCTCATCGACTTCATCTCTATTCGTCTCTCTCGTGAGTCATTGTGCGCTGCACCGATTTACTCTCTAGCGTCGTTATTGAGGGTACAACATTTCAAATGTCATGGTGGGCCAAATGGCCTCCCACTCTGCTGTATGATATTACCACTTGTTTCATTCAGTTGGGAGAATGGTATCTGTG
Organism: Scyliorhinus torazame; assembly: GCF_047496885.1. Lineage (NCBI taxonomy): Eukaryota > Metazoa > Chordata > Chondrichthyes > Carcharhiniformes > Scyliorhinidae > Scyliorhinus > Scyliorhinus torazame. The sequence continues at coordinate 61,237,039 of NC_092728.1, forward strand.
AACTGGTGTCCGACATCTCACCACAAAATCAATGTCTCAGTGATGGACAATTAGGCTGTGGGCCTGTAATTCAAACAATGTGATAAAGAGTCACATTTAGGGCAGGATTCTCCGGTCCCCCAGCCCTGTGTTTCTTAGCAGCACATTGTTCGCTAGCGGCAGGAGTCTCTCTTCCCGGCGCTTATCAGAGGGATTTCCCATTGAATCCACCCCATGTCGCCAGGAAACCCGCGGGGACGGGTGTGCGCTGCCAGCGGGAAAAGAGAACTCTCCAGCCTTGGTCTTTTATTAAATGTGGGAGCTGGCTGACTGCTGTTCAATCTCCCAGAATCCAAGCAAGACTCATGCCAATGTTTAAATCAGCTTCTAATCCGTACACATTATTAAAGAAGATAGGGCCTCAGCACTGTGGTGAATAACCACAGGCACCCAATTTGCCCTGAGGTAAAGTCTCTGCTGTCGATTTACTGTTTAATTTCAGTCAGTCCATAAGGTGAAGTGGTGTACCCACGGAATTATTAACCTGCGCAGCTTCAGTTTGGATTTATGTGAGCTGTATAGTGGAACCCAAATATAACATCACCCAAAATGCACCTGGCACAGTCAATAACCAGCACGATAGTGGAGGCCAGTGCCATCTGGATGGTGGAACAGTTTGTTTTTGCACATGCAATGTTGGAAGTCCCACAACCACAAGCTGGCCCTGCTCTGAGCTGGTGCCCGCTGAGATATGGGGTAGATTTCTTTTTGCCCTGGTGTGGGGGTCTGTGGAGGCGGCTGAAAATGAATGTTCACGTATTGGCAATCACGCCTATTTGCCATTGCCATTTTGACCAGCGCTCGTGCCCAGGAGAACCGAATGTAGGACCCGGCAACCCACCCGATTCAGATAATTGGCCAGTTGACCCGGTTAACGAGCTTGCCACTTCGTCAAGGACCAAATTTTGTGGGACACATGTTTTACACAATGGATCAGGGCAGCACGGTAGCATAGTGATTAGCACAATTGCTTCACAGCTCCAGGGTCCCAGGTTTGATTCCCGGCTTGGGTCACTGTCTGTGCGGAGTCTGCATGTTCTCCCCGTGTGTGCGTGGGTTTCCTCCGGGTGCTCCGGTTTCCTCCCACAGTCCAAAGATCTGCAGATTAGGTGGATTGACCATGCGAAATTGCCCTTAGTGACCAAAATTGCCCTTAGTGTTGGGTGGGGTAACTGGGTTATGGGGATAGGGTGGAGGTGTGTGGTTGGGACGGGTGTTCTCGCCAAGAGCCGGTGCCGACTCGATGGGCCGAATTGCCTCCTTCTGCACTGCAAATTCTATATAAAAAGTCTGAGTGAAAGAAGGTGACAACATGGACTGCAGACAGTCACAACCAAGACATGTGATCAGGTGAATCTCTTGTGTGCGAGGAGGGCCATTCATGCATTGACGCGCAGTTCATTTGGTTAAGATCAAGTGTAAGGTCAAGCATGAGATCAGCTGTAATACCTGTTCTTTCAGCTTGGTTCTGGTATGTCCCTTGTCTGGGATCTGTAGCCATCTGGGATGGCCACTTCCCGATTACAAAATGGACACTTTGCAAAGATTGCAGGGAAAATGGACAATACTGAGAAAACAAGCAGGTTCAGGGTTTGCCTGTTGATTAGAGCTGCAGCTCCCAGACAAGAACCAAAACTGCAAACCCATTAGCATACTCATGGGCCATCTCCGGGGACAAAAGAGTAACATTTAAGTAAACGATACTAAGGCAGACACCCCGGCACCAGAGGAGACCAGAACAAAGCAGGCCAACAGCCACTTAGGACACGCCCCTTTATTGGAGGAAATCGATATGAACGATTGAGAAATGGCCCAATTAATTGGGGCCAAGTTCAAGGCCCGCCCAAAAGTGCGCGAAGCCCCTTTTGGGTATAAAAAGGATCCCCCAAGAGAGAATCACTCTCTTGGCTCCGGCTCTAACCCAGTAGAGACCTGCCCAAAAGCTGCACCAGAACAAGTAAGTCCAAGGTCAACGCACGCGACCAGACAGACGTCCTTAGCTGTTATCCCATACCAGTTCCACCCCAGCAGCCTCAGAACCAAACAACGGCCATTGTTCCTCTGACTGAGTGGGCGCCCGAAGCTAAGTATAGGCTTTAGTAATAGTGGTAGTTTAGCCTGTAGTATTTGTGCATGATTATATTTAACTGTGTGTGTAATAAAATAAGCATTTGACTTTGAACTAACTAACTGGTATATCGAGTCTTTGATCAGTATTCGGTTTGAACCTCGTGGCGGTATCGAAAGATACCTGGCGACTCTAGAGCAAAACGTAATTAGAATTAAGGAAGGCGACCATATTTGCCGCCATATTCAGAGCCAAATAAAGAGAAACTCAATTAGCAACAGGTCCATGGATAGGTGTTTGGAGCAAGCAAGGAGATGGAATACGGCTTGCCCCTTTCAGTCTTCACATTGTTTGAATAACTCTGAGAAAAGAATAAATAAAAATAAAACATTGGCACGCAGTTACTAACAGGTAACCAAAAGAGGAAGAATAAGTGGTTGGTGTGGTGGGATTGTGAACTATCAGCAAGGGGTTTTATTCAGCACTGTGAGTGTATCTGACTGCAAGAAGGCAACATCTGTACAAGGGTTTAAGATATTGGAGGTAGGGTTGACTGAGGGTGAGGTACAACATCCTCAGGAACAGATACCGAGTCCTGGGTATGAGGATAGGAAGACATTGGAGACCATGCGCTCAACATTGGGTGTACTGCTGAAAAGAAACTATCTGGACATCTTGCAGCAGGGCTAACCCACTGCGCCACCGTGCTGCCCATGTCGGGACGGTGCAGACTTGATGGGCCGAACTTATTCTTCTCCTTTTGGTTACGCGTTAGTAACAGCGCGGCAATGTTTTATTTTTATTTATTCTTTTCTCAGAGTTACTCAACCAAGACGAAGACTGAAAGGGGCAAGACATAATGCATCTACTATAGGGATTCTGTGATTCTATGATGGTCACTGGAATTTGCGTTCTGCCATTGAGGAAGACCACAGACCTCATGATTCTGTTTGTTGTGCCCCGCCAGTAACTGTCAGTAAATGTAGCCTTGAATTTCTTTGTCTCCTGGCTCATTCGAAGGAGCAACAGATGACCTTGGTTGCATCTCTAAAGCAACAGCCTACCAGTGCGTCTCACAACTTCAAACTGAGGTTTGTTTCTATCGCCTGGATTCGGACAGATGGGCGATATCATCAGCTGCGTCTATGTGACCATCAAAGGACGAAGCGAGCAGCCAGTGAGGTTCATCAACAGTCAGGGCTTACACTCCTGAGACGTTCACTAATCTGTAACCTCAACAAGAGCTTTCTGCAATAAAAACAGAAAATGTTGGAAAAACACACAGCAGATCTTTTAGCACCCATGGAGAGAGCCACAGAGTTAACGTTTCAAATCCGTGTGACTTCTTTGGGTTCATATCTCATACTGCAGGTCTAAGTAGAGCCGAGTTTGGGACATCCGAGGGCTCGCATCTGTTCCCAGCTGAGAATTTCTGTGCCAATCTTCCATGTTCTTAGTAGGATGGTCCACAGCTGCCTCTGTGACCACTTCCTGCTCACTAGAGTTGTGCCCCTTACCCAGTGCCACATTTTCAAATCCCAAATGAGGTCCTATTGATGGGGGTGGGGGTGGTGTTCGAGTGAAGTAACTATGTGCAGGCTCTACTGGTTTGGTTTCTTCAGAATCTGCCACCAATGTTACAGGACCGGCGGGTTCTCGCTCCACAACTGACCTTGTTGGAAACACGAGAAGATGAGAACTTGGTCTCTAACCGTAGAGCACTCTGCAATGCTGAGGCTTCCCATTATTTGAGACTTGAGCATCCTGTCAGAGGGAAGGGGTGCACTCCTATAGGTGCAGAATTCAGCATCTTTTCACCCTCTCGTCCGGGTATTCCTAAATCCCTAATGGTCATGTCGAGTCGCCCTGGCAATTTATGTTGCTGTTTCTGAGGATGGCGAATTGGCGCACTTCTGTGCGCACCCCCTTTCCCGTGCCTTCAGCGTCCACATTAGAGGGAGCGATAAGGCAACACTGGCCTCGTTAACCAATGTCAGCTGCATGTATCAGTGCCTGGTCCTCAAAAGCACGAGTACTTTGGACCTTGCTGATGTGTCATTAATTACCCTGAGCACACATTTAGGGCGGCACGATGGCACAGTGATTATCACTGTCGCTTCACAATGCCAGGGACCCGGGTTTGATTCCACCCTGGGTCACTGTCTGTGCGGGGTTTGCACATTCTCCTCGTGTCTGTGTGGGGTTCCTCTGGGTGCTCCAGTTTCCTCCCGCAGCCCCAAAATGTACAAGTTAGGTGGATTAGCCATGCTAAATTTCCTATTAGAGTCCAAAGATTAGGCGAGGTTGCGGGGATAGGGCAGCCTAGTGGGCCTAGGTAGACTGCTCCTTCGGAGGGTCAGTGCAGATGTGACGGGTCAAATGGCCACCTTCTGACTTTAGGGATTTAATGTCTATATCTGCTGGTGGGTTCATTGCTGGAGCCCCGTCTTCTGGATGTTGGGTTGCATTTGCCTTGTTAGAGCGAAGGATGTCATCAAACTATATATGGCACTGCACCTGGATCACCTGGAGAACACCGTGACTTCTGACATTTCCTGTCCCCACCAACCAGGTCTACTTACTTTGGCTGAGCGGCCTTCTCCCGTCACCCTCCAGCAAGAAGACCCCCCCTCCCTCTTGCTGCTTTCCCTGTAACCTCAGGGACTGAGACAGAATATATGCCAGGCCTCAGTTTCTCCACCTGCTGATTTTGTGCTTCCGTTGCTCTGCAAGACACTAATGTCTTTATATCGGGCCTTCATTTTACAGGCCCTGCCTCTATTTTTTGCCCACTGCTGCTGGGTGGATACCAAACCCGCCCATCCCAGGCAAAATGACGGGTGGGACTGCATCAGCCTAGCCCGATGCAGGGTCAGCCCCAGGAGTCGTTTCGGCATTGCGTTCACAACCCCAAACGTTAAATCCTGCCTGTGATTTCCCATGCGCAGGCAGACATCAGAGGAGGATTTGCACACACTCTTTGCAATGTGTTAGCGCGCATTAAAAAAATCATGCAGAGCGGAGAAAAAAGTAAAACTGAAAAAAAAAATGATTGCTGAACTTCAGCTGCCCTTTCAATCAATATGAAAGGAGCTGTTGCAGGAGGAAAAAGATATGTTTTATTGGAATTGGCAAAATCAAGATTCTAAATCATGTCATTATTTTCCTGAGGTAAAAATATACTTCAGAGAGAAAGGGCTGAATGCTAATCACATCGAGCTAAATGCTGTCATGTTTGCTTATGGAGGATTATTGAGACAGCCAGACAAACAAGGCATGTGCTGATTAAAATCCTTCTCTCTTAAACTCAACCAGCTTCAGGTACAGGATTAGTTTGACTCTATGTCCTTGTCACGGTGCATAATGTAAAATCTGTCAGCACCGAGGCTTGTGAGATGCCATCTCCTCCTGTCTAACTATCACCTGCCTACAGTTATGTAAGTTCTCCCTCATTGTTGTTCATTTCAAAGGGATTGCTGCACCAATTTCCCTTCCCTAATTTGCTAACTGTTAGCAATGTCAGGCGCTGAAGTCAGATTGATGGATGTAAATCAGTTTACTGAGTCCAAATGTTAGCATGAGCATTCATGCAAGTGTTACCAATCACTAATGAGCTGTCAAGGGCAAATATGTTCCTGTCAGTTTCCTCAGATGACAGCTGTAGCCTGTATCATTCTCAGCAAAGCTTATTCAGGACCTTCCACCCCCATCCACATCTGTATCATGCAGCTACATCCAAAGCATTTGCAGTTATTGAAGAAATAGGCTCTCGGAGTAAAAAAGTAGGAGGATGAAATCGGATAGGCAAAACCTGCTGCTGGAACTGCCTGCAGATCTACCACAGGCACTTGCTTGTGTGCCGAGAGTGTGAAGGTTTTCATTGCTTCACTCTAACATGGAGAAAATGTGGTTGAGAAGGGCCAAAGAATTGAAGGAAAACCCAGGCCTCTTTGTTCTACAAGGGCCTCAGAAGAGGTACGATACTTGAAAGATGTGGCTAGTTCGGACAGCAGGGGACACAACACCAATTTAACTGGAAGAGGTGAGGAGTATCCAATGTAAAAGAAAAGCGCTGTGCACCTTAGGATGTACAAGACTGCGGCGGAAGTGTGTCGGGCCCAGGATCGGCAATGGGCGCGGGAAAAGAATAAGGCGAAGTAACATTTTACATCAGCTTGAAAGCAAGTTCCGAATCGCCACCCAACCCCGCCCTCCACCCCATCAGTGACAGGTTGCATTTGAATGTCGGGAGCATCAATATAATATATTTACATATCATCATCAGGCCCATAGACTGCAGTCAACCCCCCATCAAAATATCCATCCATGGTGGAGTGATGGCAGAATGGAGTGGAACACAATTGATGTCCAAAGGCACGCACCTGGTGAGCAGATCGCTCAGGGGAGCTCAGAGGAGTGCAGTGCCCTGGCACTTCCCAGGCATCACCCAGACACTTACTGCGCATCAAGCTGGCACTGCCCAGGTAATACCCACGACGCCCAGGCAGTTCACGGGTAGTGCCAGCTGGAAGCATTGGCAGTGTCCATTGGCAGTGTACCAATTGGAAGATTGGTAGTATCTGGTGGGGGTACATGGAAGGGGGGGGGGTGGCACCTGGGGGGTGGCACCTGAGTGAATTGGTTTGCTCGCTGTGTACTGGGGCGGCCTTTAAGAATTGCGCCGCGGATCATTGAATGTCTACATTGATGGCAAGTGGGCAAAGTGGGCAAATCCCGCCAACGATACGCTGTGGGACCCATGGATTGTATTTGTTTTTTAAGTTCCACCCTATTTTGCAGAGAAAGTTGCCATCACTGTCTGCATCTTCAACGCTGCTTTTCCTGTCCAACATTGGCCTTTGCAGATCAGAGAAAATTGCAGCACATATATGCCGGTGATGGGTTAGACGGGACAAAGACGGGACATTGTCATCATAATTAGTCTTCAATAGATGCTGTGATCAATCAAGTGGAATAAAAAAATCAGTCAAATTGGTTTTACCTATCCCCCTCAATCACGATGAAATTAGATAATGCACAAAAATGTTCCCTGTTTACTATCAGCATAAATTCTTCCTCAGAATCAGGCCCATGTAATTTGAGCTTTCCCTGCACTCATTCATGTGTGTATTTTGCTTGCTATTCTGGACCCGAGTCCATTACTTCTGCTTCCACTTTTGTCTCCTCAACCTTATTTTACACCTTATTTTTTTGCTCCTCCTTACTTTACTCCTCCGAGTTATCTATCTCCTGTCATTATTCCTCTGTCATTTCCCCCTGTCTGTGTTCTTCACCTTCCAAATCTCTGGCCCTAACCATCCCTCATTCCTCGACCTTCTCAGTGTCCTCCCATCATCTGAGACTTGACTCCCTTTTAAATAAGTCTCCAGCTTCTCTCTGTGCCAGTTGTGTTATCCCCCATTGAAATATTCATCACTGCTTCCTTATGAGCAGCAACCTCAATTGCCTACCCTACCCTCACCAAACTCCCCACACACAATACTTGCCGATTTTCCAATCATGAATTATCCTACTCGCCGCTCTGCTAACCCTGATGACTCTTCCAGCAAGTCAGGCTATCACTGCCCTTCTCCATATCTGCTGCCAGAATGTCTGTTCACTTATGAACAACAATAATAATCTTAATTAGTGTCACAAGTCGGCTAACATTAACACTGCAATGATGTTACTGTGAAAGTCCTCTAGTCACCACACTACGGCGCCTCTTCGGGTACACAGGGAGAATTCAGAATGTCCAATTCAGCTAGCAAGCACGTCTTTAGGGACTTGTGGGAATAAACTGGAACACCCGGAGGAAACCTAAGCAGACACAGGGAGAACGTACTGATTCCGCACATACAGTGACAAGCCGGAAATCGAACCCGGGTCACTGGAGCTGTGAAGCAACAGCGCTAACCACTGTGCTGCCCTTTCCTTTCCTGCACTGTCTTCCCTTTGAGAGCTGACTGGTGGTGACTTAACCTGACGGTCACCACACCTCCGGTGAGGGGCAAGGTTGAGAAGGTGGGGCCTTCATGAATAACCTCAGCCAGTACGGGAATTGAACCCGTGCTGTTGGCATTGCCCCGCATCCCAAACCAGCCATCCAACCAACTGAATTAACCGACCCCCCCTTATGAATACATATCAGTAAATGAAAGGAAGGCAAATAGTTTTATAATACTGCTCAGTCACTGACAATGTATAATTCATAACAGCACTTCAAAGAAAACCTAAATTCTGCCGAAAGCAGTAAATATAATGTACTACTCTTTTTTTCCGTGGGGAAATCCAATTAACATTGCAGCTGACTATGAACTGGCATCGCACATGAGTGCACAGATGATGAATGTTGGTTGGGGGCTTCAACCGACAGGAACTTCAGCTGGAGAATCAATAGTCGAAATAAAATTGAGAAATACCTTCTTTGCTTCCTGAAGCTTTATGGGAAGAGAGGGTGTCGTGCACTGAGCATATTGATTTATATTCAGACTCACGTGAATAACAGAGGGCACACTGATCATTTATGATTGTTTTCTCAGACGTTTAACCCAAGAATGGATGCCAACACATTTCAGGGGCTTTATTATAGCTGGAAAATAATTATTTAACTATATTGTAGTGATATGCATAAGCATGTAAATATGTTTGACCTCCGAGCAGTAGGTGGCAGGCAAGTTATACCATGTGACACTGCAACCTCGGGGGAACCTGTAGAAGAAGTCACCGTGGTTAGTTGTGTTTTGTGATTGTTCCAGTTGTTAGTATTAGTTTCCTACCCTCGTTTTTGTTATGCAATAATAAATTTGACTTGATGTTCATTGGTACACTGACACAATCATTGCCCGTGCACTAGAATATAATATATATCATTTGCATTCAACTCTTGGGTGTTTAGAAGTTGATATTAATGTTGAATAAAGATTATTGCAGCATGCAATATATGTACTGTCTATAACACCGAGTTGGATTGCTTGTTCTGTTGTGCTTACTTGGGTGGGCTGTGCGTTGTTTGAGGATATTTGGTAATGTTGCTGGATTAAAAATCCTGAAGCATACATTTAGGTGCTGGAGGTACGAGTTCAAACCCCATATAGCAGCTGGGGAAATTTACATTTCTGGAATTATAGGGCTGGATTGTCTGCTTCCCCAGCCGCATGTTTCTCGGCGGATTGCTGTTCGCTGGCGGTGGTATTCTTTACTCCCGCCGCTTGTCAATGGGCTTTCCCATTGAAGCCACTCCACACCGCTGGGAAACCCGTGGGGGAGGGGTGTGCTGCTGGCAGGAACAGGAAACTCAACGGCCTGGGATTTTCCGACCATAATTTCTGTCTCACTAATAATCATAACTATTTTTTATTGTTTTAAAACCAACCTGATTCATGAATAATATTCTTCAGGAAGGCAAATCTGTCATCCTTTTCTGGAGCGGACTGTGTGACTCCAGACCCACAGCAATGTGGTTGATTCTTAACGACCCTCTGAAATGGCCGAGCAAGCCACTGAGTTGTATGAAGCAACAACAGAGGACCAAAAAGACCATAAGATGACAAAACATAGGAGCAGAATGAGGCCACTTGGCCTATCGAGTCTGCTCCGCAATTGAATCATGGCTGATATTTTTCTCATCCCCATTCTCCTGCCTTTTCCCCATAACCCCTGATCCCCTTATTAATCAAGAACCTATCTAACTCTGTCTTAAGGACACACAGTAATTTGGCCTCCATGACAAAGAGTTCTGTGTCAAAGAGTTCCACAGATTCACCGCAATCTAGCTGAAGAAATTCCTTCTCATCTCTGTTTTAAAGCATCATTCCTTCAGTCTGAGATTGTGTCCTCTGGTTCTAGTTTTTCCTACAAGTGGAAATATCCTCGCCACATCCATTCTATCCAAGTCTCGCAGTGTATTCTATAAATTTCAATATGATCCCCCCTCATCCTTCTAAACTCCAACGGGTATAGACCCAGAGCCCTCAACCGTTCCTTATACGACAAGCTCTTCATTCCAGGGATGAGTCTTGTGAACCTCCTCTGGACCCTTTCCATTGCCAGCACATCTTTCCTTAGATACGGGGCCCAAAACTGCTCACAATACTCCAAATGGGATCTGATCAGAGCTTCATACAGCCTCAGGAGTACATCCCTGGTCTTGTATTCTAACCCAGTCGACATGAATGCTAATATTGCATTTGCCTTCCTAACTGCCGACTGAACTTACACGTTAACCTTAAGAGAATCATGAACAAGGACTCCCAAGTCCCTTTGTGCTTCTGATTTCCTAAGCATTTCCCCATTTAGAAAATAGTCTATGCCTCCATTCCTCCTTCTAAAATGCATAACCTTACACTTTTCCACACTGTATTTCATCTGCCACTTCATTGCCCACTCTCCTAGCCTGTCCAAATCCTTCTGCAGCCCCCTGCTTCCTCTATACTACCTGTCCACTACAAATCTTGTATCATCTGTAAACTTAGCAACGGTACCTTCAGTTCCTTCCAGATAATTAATGTATATTGTGAAAAGTTTTAGTCACAGCACAGACCCCTGAGGCACACCACTAGTCACTGGCTGCCATTCTGAAAAAGGCCCCTTTATCCCCACTCTCTGCCTTCTGCCAGTCAGCCAATCCTCTATCCATGCCAGGATCTTACGCTGAACACCATGGGCTCTTAACTTATTTAACAGTCGACAACATCAACACCAAACCCATTTGAGTATTGCCCTCTGTAATTCTTTCTCCGGCAGCAAAATGTACATCTACCTCCCCAGTCTCCTCCCCCCTCCCTCACAAACAGTTGCCTATTTCTGTGTTGTAAATAATTTTGCCAGTTGTACAGAGTTGCTGCTGTTGAGCTGGTGTATAATACCCTACCAGTTATTTTATTTTTTATTTTATTTTTTATTATTACTTTTATTTTTGGTATGTTTGTGTGTGCCCTTCTCTTCTATATATATATACATATCTTATTCTGTGTACATAACGGTAAATGTACTTTTTCAAACACCCAATAAAAAATCATTTATTAAAAAAAAACTTATTTAACAGTCTCCTGTGCGGCATCTTGTCAAAGGCCTTCCCGAAATCTAAATAAATCACATCTACTGGTTCTCCTTTGTTTGACTTCTTAGTTACCTCCTCAAAGAACTGTAACAGATTTGTCAGACATGACCTCCATTTGACAAAGTCGTGCTGACTCAGTCCTATTTTATCATGCACTTCCAAGTAGGCGGGATTCTCTGAAAATCGGCGCGATGGCTGGATCCCGGCATCAAAAACGATGCGGATCACTCCGGTGTCGTGCCCCTCCAAACGGCGCAAAGTCTCCGGCCCTGAATGGGCCAGTAGCGGCGTGATACCATTTGCGACGGCGTCACCCGCCGTGGATGCACGCCATCATTGACACCGGCCGGCATCACAGCATAAAAGATGCCGCCCCCCGCCCCCCCCCCGGAGACCCGACAAGATGCCGCTCGCCGCGCAGCCCCGAGGTTCCAGGAGCGCGACATCGAGGTTCTCCTGGACGTAGTAGAGCAGAGGATAGAGGCCCTGTACCCCGGACAGGGCTGCAGGATCGCCCCATGCCTCAGACGGCACCGATGGAGGGAGGTGGAAGAGGCCGTCAGTGCTGTGGCTGTAACACCAAGAACGGCCGCCCAGTGTCACAAGAAGGTAAATTACCTCATCAGGGCAGCCAGGGTGAGTACACCCCCCCCCCCCCCCCCACAATGTGCGGCACAACCCCAGGTGCTACTAACCCTAACCCTAATGTGCTGTGCACCTCTGCCAATATACACACAACCGCTGGCCTGCATGTATATCCCTGCCGAACACTGTTGCCCTTTATCCCTGCCACCAACCCCCCCCCCACAGGAGAAGCGTGCACACAACAACAGGGAGCATGAGAGGACTGGAGGGGGCCCAGCTGATGAGAGACCACTCACCGTTCATGAGGAGCGGGCCCTGGAACTGGCAGGTAGATCCGAGGACCGGAGGTTGCCGATGCAGAGGCCGGGGGTGCACCACCAAGTGAGACCCCCCACGGCCCATCCCCCTTCCCCTATATCCCCCCTCCCCCATATCCCCCCTCCCCATACCCTCTCTCCCCCATATCCCTCCTCCCCCATATCCCCATATCCCCCTCCCCCATATCCCCCAAATCCTCCCTCCCCCATATCCGCCCGCCGCGCAGCCCCGAGGTTCCAGGAGCACGACATCGAGGCGCTCCTCGATGCAGTGGAGCAGAGGAGGGAGGCCCTGTACCCCGGACACGGCCGCAGGATCGCCCATGCCTCAGCCGGCGCCTGTGGAGGGAGGTGGCAGAGGCCATCGGCGCTGTGGCTGCAACACCAAGGACGGCCGCCCAGTGTGTCACAAGAAGGTGAATGACCTCGTCAGGGCAGCCAGGGTGAGTACCCGCCCCCCCACCGATGTGCAGCACACCCCCAGGTGCTACTAACCCTAACCCTGGAGGAGGATTAAAACTAGTTCAGCAGGGGGTTGGGAACCTGAATTGCGGCTCCAGTAGACAGGAGGTTGAGAGGAGTGAGGTCATGAGTTGCAGGAGTGTACCGGCAGGCAGGAAGGTGGTTTAAAGTGTGTCTACTTCAATGCCAGGAACCTCCGGAATAAAGTGGGTGAACTTGCGGCATGGGTTGGTACCTGGGACTTCGATGCTGTGGCCATTTTGGAGACGTGGCTAAAGCAGGGACAGGAATGGTTGTTGCAGGTGCCGGAGTTTAGATATTTCAGTAAGCTCAGGGAAGGTGGTAAAAGAGGGGGAGGGGTGGCATTGTTAGTCAAGGACAGTATTACGGTGGCAGAAAGGACTTTTGATGAGGACTCGTCTACTGAGGTAGTATGGGCTGAGGTTAGAAACAGGAAAAGAGAGGTCACCCTGTTAGGAGTTTTCTATAAGGCTCCGAAAAGTTCCAGAGATGTAGAGGAACGGACTGCAAAGATGATTCTGGATAGGAGCGAAAGTAACAGGGTAGTTGTTATGGGGGACATTAACTTTCCAAATGTTGACTGGAAACGCAATAGTTTGAGTACTTTCGAAGGGTCTGTTTTTGTCAAATGTGTGCAGGAAGGTTTCCTGACACAGTATGTAGATAGGCCAACGAGAGCCAAGGCCATATTGGATTTGGTACTGGGTAATGAACCTGGACAGGTGCTAGATTTGGCGGTAAGTGAGCACTTTGGTGATAGTGACCACAATTAGATTATGTTTACTTTAGCGATGGAAAGGGAAGGTATATACCGCAGGGCAAGAGTTATATTTGGGGGAAAGGCAATTATGATGCGATGAGGCAAGACTTAGGATGCATCGGATGGGGAGGAAAGCTGCAGGGGATGGGCACAAGTGAAATGTGGAGCTTGTTCAAGGAACAGCTACTGCGTGTCCTTGATAAGTATGTACCTGTCAGGCAGGGAGGAAGTGGTCGAGCGAGGGAACCGTGGTTTACTAAAGTAGTTGAATCACTTGTCAAGAGGAAGAAGGAGGCTTATGTAAAGATGAGACGTGAAGGTTCAGTTAGGGTGCTCGAGAGTTACAAGTTAGCTAGGAAGGACTTAAAGAGAGAGCTAAGAAGAGCCAGGAGGGGACAAGAGAAGTCTTTGTACAATCAAGTATAACCCTAAAGCTTTCTATAGCTATGTCAGAAATAAAAGAATGACTCGGGTAAGAGTAGGGCCAGTCAAGGACAGTAGTGGGAAGTTGTGCGTGGAGTCCGAGGGGATAGGAGAGGTGCTAAATGCATATTTTTCGTCAGTATTCACACAGGAAAAAGACAGTGTTGTCGAGGAGAATACAGAGATACAGGCTACTAGACTAGAAGGGCTTGAGGTTCATAAGGCGGAGGTGTTAGCAATTCTGTAAAGTGTGAAAATAGATAATTCCCCTGGGCCGGATGGGATTTATCCGAGGATTCTCTGACAAGTTGCCACCCAGGTTGAGAGGGTTGTTAAGAAGGCGTACGGTGTGTTAGCTTTTATTGGTAGAGGGATTGAGTTATGGAGCCATGAGATTATGTTGCAGCTGTACAAAACTCTGGTGTAACCGCATTTGGAGTATTGTGTGCAATTCTGGTCGCCGCATTATAGGAAGGATGAGGAAGCATTGGAAAGGGTGCAGAGGAGATTTACCAGAATGTTGCCTCGTATGGTGGGAAGATCTTATGAGGGAAGGCTGAGGGACTTGAGTCTGTTTTCGTTAGAGAGAAGAAGGTTAAGAGGTGACTTAATTGAGGCATACAAGATGATCAGAGGATTGGATAGGGTGGACAGTGAGAGCCTTTTTCCTCGGATGGTGATGTCTAGCACGTGGGGACATAGCTTTAAATTGAGGGGGGATCGATATAGGACAGATGTCAGAGGCAGGTTCTTTACCCAGAGAGTAGTAAGGGCGTGGAATGCCCTGCCGGCACCAGTAGTGTACTTGCCATCATTAGGGGCATTTAAATGGTCATTGGATATACATATGGATGATAAGGAAAGGAATAGTGTAGATGGGCTTTAGAGTGGTTTCACAGGTCGGCGCAACATCAAGGGTCGAAGGGCCTGTATTGCGCTATGTTCTATATCCCCCCCCTTATCCTACCTTATCCCCCCTCCCTCATATCCCCCCTCCCCCATATCCCCCTCCCCCATATTCCCCATATCTCCCTCCTCATATTCCCCATATCGCCCCTCCCCTATATCCCCCATATCCCCCTATTCCTACTCCGCCATATCCCCATATCCCCCCATATTCCCCATATCCCCCTCCCACATCCCCATATTCCCCCTCCCATATGCCCCATATCTGCCCCATATCTGCCCTATCCCCCCTCCCCCATATCCCCCCTTCTCCTCCCTCCACCTTATCCCCCATATCCTCCCTCCCCCATTTCCCCCATATCCCCCATCCCCCTGCCCCATATCCGCCCTCCCCCATATCCCCCATGTCACCCCTCCCCATACCCCCCCATCCCACCTCCCCCATATCCCTCCATATCCTCCCTCCCCCATATCCACCCTCATCCTCCCTCCCCCATATCCCTCCATTCCCCCATATCCCCACTCCCCCATATCCCCCTCTCCTATATCCCCCATATCCCCCCTCCCCCATATCCCCCTCCCCCACATCACTCCCCCCGATCACCGCCAGCGTGTCTAACCATGCATGCTGTATTGTGTATTGCAGGACCAAACGTCAAGGCACCCGTCCCCGTGGATGCCGATTGTCCACAGGACGCCCCAGGGTGGCCACGAAAAAGGGAGAGACCCAGCCCCTCAGGCATGAGATGCCCCCACGACGCCCAGGGCGGCCACGAGACAGGGACAGGTTCGCCCCATCCGGTATGCGATGCCCCCATGATGCCCCAGGGCGGCTACGAGTCAGGGACAGGCCCGGAGCAACAGGGAGACGACGCCCCCGTCTCGTGCGAGTGTGGTGACGCCGGTGTGTGACACCCAGCAACGAGGGGTCAGCCATAGGCCCCTGTCGCAGCCGAACCAGGAACACCCTACCCAGCACAGCCCTACCACGACACCCCTACCCAGGACACCCCTACCCAGGGCAGCCCCACCCAGGACACCCCTACCCAGGACAGCACTACCCAGGACAGCACTACCCAGGACAGCCCTATCCGGGACACCCTTACCCAGGACACCACAACCCAGGACACCCCTACCCAAGACAGCACTACCCAGGACACCACTACCCGGGACACCGACACACATGACACCAAAATATAGGACACTGACACACAGCAGACAGGTGGAGATGAACTGCCACCCCAGGGGACCATGGACTCTGGGTAGTATGATGCTCACGACACAACGCCACTGCTATCTCCAACACCCTCCACCATCGCAGAGACACTCACCTCGGTTGGGCACTTTAGTGATGAGGCGTCTGGTACACTCACTGGTGCGCACAACACAGCCGTCCCGGTACAGCAGGTGGAGGTAGGAGCAGCAGAGCGGCCGGGAGGTCGGAGGGTATCCCGGCGCAAGCAAACATCTGCCGCCCAAACGGGTCCCGGGTTCCTGGAGTTATCACACCCATCCATAGACCCGATGCAGTCACCGAACCAGGGACGATCGAAGGGGGTGACGGCCGGCTTGCAGCGGCAGGTGGAGAAGTGCACCTGCGTCCAGGAGCTGGGAGTGGTGCCGGTCATGCGTGCCACCCAGGCTGAAACCACATGGGTGGCGTCCTCGGTGGAGGCAATGGGTGCGATGGTGTCAGACATGGGGAGCAGTATGCAAGGCCTGGGGCTTTCCATGCAAGCGGCGTCTGTGGCCCAGGAATGGCTGCCCTCTCACAAGCCATGAGCCAGAGCCAGTGGCAGATGGCAGAGGCGCTCAACGCGGTGGCCCTGTCTCCACATGCCATGGCCCAGTCTCTGCAGGCAGTGGCCCAGTCCATCAGTCCATCACTTAGGGTATGGACTGTTTGTTATTAAAATCACTTTCACACCTACAGAATCTGCCTTTGTGCTCTGTCCGAAGCGTGCGGGGGTGTCGTGTGCGTTGAGCGCCAGTGTGTGTGTGAGGGTTGGTTTTACGTCGGCCCCAGGTGAGTGCGCTCCCCCAACCCCCGGGTTGCCCTCGCCATTCCCCCGGGCAGTGGACGGGACCGCGCGCTGCTGTGTCACTGCCGCATGCAGGGATGATCCGGGTGGAGGGTGGTACTGTGGCCATGGGTCAGACATTGTCCAATGATGTGGAGCCAGGAGCTCATCGCAGAGTGCGTCGTCATCGTCTTCCATGGCTTGCAATAGACATGCTTCCACCGGTGACCTTGTGAGCCGGCCTGTTGTGGCACAGGTGGATCTTCAATGGAGGGGTGGTGTGCATGCGGTTGGGGTGGGTGTGGTTGGTGGTGGGTGGTAGGGGGGGGGTGAGGGTATGGTGGTGGGTGGGGGGGTTGAGGGTGGTTGGCTGGTGCCGTGGTGTGCGGTCTGTACCCTTACTCGGTGATTCCCACGCCCCCCTAGTCAGTGAACCAGGCGGCTATCAGCCTGTCCCGTGCCCACTGGCCCAGCCGGTAACGGCGGGCAGCCTCCCGCCCATGTCCAGCCCGTCTGTCCTGACCATTGCCTCCATCCTCCTCATCTGGGAGGACTGCGCCTCGTCTTACTGCTCCTCCACTCCCTCCTCCTCTGCCCGCGGTACATCGCCCCTCTGCTGTTGTGCAGGACGCCGGTCACCACAATGATGCGGCCGACCCTATCTGGCTGGTACTGGAGGGCCACCTGAAACGCATTTTTAGCAGCCCAAAGCACCTCTCTATCACACCCCTGCATGGGCATCATTGTAGCTGTTCTCCGGCTCAGTCTGTGGCCTCCGTATAGGTGTCATTTGCCACGACCGCAACGGGTAACCCCTGTCGCCCAGCAACCAGCCCCTCAGCCGGGGGTGGCGTCCCTCGAACATGCCGGGGATGTAAGACTGAGCCAATACATATGAGTCATGCACAGTGCCCAGGTACTGGGTGCAGACGTGCAGGATCATCATGTGGTGGTCGCAGACCACCTGAATGTTCATGGAATAGGTCCCCTTCCTATTGGTGAACACGGCCCTGTTATCTGCAGGTGGTCGCACGGCGACGTGCATCCCATCGATCGCGCCTGGGCCATGGGAAACCCGACCACGGCAGCGAAGCCCACGGCTGGGGCACCTTGGCTGACCCGATCCACAGGGAACTGGATGTAGCGGTGCGTCATGGCATATAGGGCGTCTGTCACTGCCCGGATGCACCGGTGCACCGATGCCTGCGAGATGCCGGACAGGCCCCCACTGGGCGCCTGGAATGACCCCGTGACATAAAGGTTCAGGGCCACAGTAACCTTGATGGACACGGGGAGATGGTGTCCTCCCCCAATGCCACGCGGTGCCAGGTGTGCCATCAGGTGGCAGATGGTTGCCACGGTTTCCCGGCTCATCCGGAGCCTCCTCCTGCATGCCCGGTCCGTGAGGTCCTGGTACGACGAGCGGGGCCGGTACACTGGGGGCCTCCTCGGGGGTCTCCATCGCCGTGGCGCCACCACCTCCTCCTCCCCCTCCTCGTGCTCCTCCTCCTCTTCATGCTCCTCCTCCTCCTCCTGTCGGGCGGGTGGCGCTGCAGCCTGGGCGGCTGCCGCCACGGCGGCCAACATCACTGGCTGATCAGCAAACATAACGGCCTGCATGGGTGGCAGTGTGGGTGGGGGGGAAACGATGACATGTCTTCATTGCCCATACTCCCCCCCCCCCCCCCCACCCCCCCCCCCCCACCCGCCCCCGCAGCCAGGTGCCATGGGCTGCATAGTCGCGACTGTTGGAAGCTGGCACCTGGCCAGGTGGTCGACCTCCCTCCCCCTCTCCACCCTCCCCGGCACTCGCCTTACCCTGGCACCCGCCCTCTCCCCCCTCCCCGGCACTCGCCCTCTACCCGGCACTCGCCGTCTCCCCCCTCCCCGGCACTCGCCCTCTCCCCCCTCCCCAGCACTCGCCCTCTGCCCGGCACTCGCCCTCTCCCCCCTCCCTGGCACTCGCCCTCTGCCCGGCACTCGCTCTCTCCCCCCTCCCTGGCACTCGCCCTCTGCCAGGCACTCGCCCTCTCCACCCTCCCCGGCACTCACCCTCCCCCCCCCTGCTTTGCACTCGCCCCCTCACTCCGGCACTCGCCCTCACCCCGGCACTCGCCCCCTGCCCAGCACTCGCCCTCTCCCCCCTCCCTGGCACTCACCCTCGCCCCGGCACTCGCCCTCTCCCCGGCACTCCCCCCTTCCCCGGCACTCACCCTTACCCTGGCACTCGCCCTCTCCCCGGCACTCGCCCTCTCCCTGGCACTCGGCCCCTCCCCGGCATTCGCCCCCTCACCCCCCAGCCCCCCCTCCACCCCCACCTCCCCCTCCACCCCTACCTCCCCCTCCACTCCCCACCCCCCTCCACCCCTCCACCCCCCTCACCCCCCACCTCCTCCCACACCCCTCCCACACGCCCCCCACTCACGCACAGGCTGCAGCCACGCCGTCACTTCTCCTGCGGCCACCCCACGCCGTGACCTACCTCCGTGCTGTCTGGCGTCAACCATCAGCACTGGTTGACGCCGTTATATAGGTGGTTCAATTTCCACCGGCGTGACCCATGGTCACGCTGGCGGGACTTCGGCCCATCCTGCTGGGAGAATTCGGGCAGCCCCCGGGTCCATAGTGTCGCGCCGGTCCCCGCCATTCTCCGAGGCGGGCGGCGCGATTCACGCCTCTTAGGTTTTTGGGGGGTCAGAGATTTCACAGGACAGCGGGGGCGGTATTCACGCCGGCCCCCGGCGATTCTCCGACCATGCGGGGGGTCGGAGAATCCCGCATGGACACTAAAATCTTACCAATGACCGAAGTCAGACTAACCGGCCTATAATGTCCCATCTTCTGCCTCCCTCCCTTCTTAAACAGTGGTGTTACATTAGCCACTTTCCAATCCTCTGGGATCCTTCCAGCCTCCAGTGATTTCTGAAACATCATTACTAATGCCTCCACAATTTCCTCAGCTATACATTTTTAGAACCCAGTTGTGTAGTCCATCTGGCCCAGGCAATTTATCCATCTTCAGACCTTTCACTTTCCCCAGAACCTTCCCCTTAGTGATGGTCACTGCACTCACCTCTGCCCCCGATTCTCCTGGAACTCTGGCATCCCCCGGTGTCTTCCACCGTGAAGACTGATACAAAGTAACTGTTCAGTTCCTCTTCCATTTCTTTGTTTCCTATTATTATTTCTCCAGCCACATTTTCCAGTGGTCCAACTCTCTCATAACTTTTAGATATTGAAAAATCTCTTCCTATCTTCTTTTATATTACCAGCTAGCTTGCACTCGTATTTCATCTTGTCTCCCCTTATTGCTTTTTTAGTTGTCCTCTGCTTGCCTTTAAAGGCTTCCCAATCCTCTGGCTTCCCACTAATCCTCGCCACGGTGTGAGAATGTATCTACGGACGGCAGCAGCTCACAGCCACTTTTCCGAAGAAATGCTGGCCTAGCCAGTGGCACTCGCATCCCATGAGCAAATGGAAAAATAAAAGTAATCATTTGGTTCAAATCATTTTAGTCATAAATTGATGGTATCATCTTCTGAGGCCTGCACATGGTGAAATGAAGCAGTGGCTCTTTGCCTCAAGGAAGGTCAAGCAATTGTTAAATGATGTAAAAATAATAGTCAAGGGTGATGTGTGCTCTCCAACTGCTTCTTGTATTTAATATGTGAAGATAGTTCCTAAGCTATTGACAAGTAGGCTTGTCAAAGTCTACAGATATAGCTAGTGATATATGTATTGTAAAAGCAAATTAGTTTCCAATTGACTTGCTTGGCTAATTAAAGGTTAAATAAAAATGAAATAAATGAATGTTCAGCCAATCAGGCTGTTCACCACATTGGCAGCTTTCTCTCGCACAATGCCCCTGGAACTATGGCATTCTTTGGATACTTCTCTACAACCATTAGCCTTACAGTTAGCCAGGGATTCGCATGTTGTATTCAAACCGGTGGGTTTATGTTCACAATCTTCCTTGTGAATTAAAGCCTCTGTATCCTCAGTCTCCTGCCAAAGTGAGTTATGCACACCTGCGACTGCCAATGCTGGGGTGAGAGCTGGGCACATAATTCTTCAGGGTGCAGCCTGTCCTGCCCGACACCCCACTGCTTGTTCTTCTCCTTGTCCTCCGGAAGGCAGCACATTGCCTTTGCGAGGGCAGTTGGGGAAGGGCGGCAAACGCTGGCTTTGCCAACGATACTCATACCCCGGAAAATAATCCATAAAGACGATTGTTAGGAAACACCTGATCACCGTGCGTGATGCTTCCAGTGTCACTACCAGCCAGAAGGCATATCAAATCTTCACCCGATGCCTGTGTCTATGTATTTACATTGTGTATTTTATGTTTGCCCTCTTATGTTTTTCTTTTCATGTACGGAATGATCTGTTTGAGCTGCACGCAGAACAATACTTTTCACTGTACCGAGGTACACGTGACAATATACCAATCCAATCCAATGATCAGCAGCCTCTGGTTGGGTCCACAAAGAAGGCACAGACTGCAGACAGCGGGCGGGAGGGGGTGGGGGTGGGGGAGGGGGGGAGCATGAAGTGATCTTGAATTTGTGCACTAAATATTCCTCAAATAAGCATCAGCTTCAATTCAGCCACCAGCAGCAATATATCCAGTGGAATGAATTGCCCAGAGCATCGCAAGGCACCGTGCCATCCCACCCTCATTTTAATATTTTAATGAAACAGTTTCAGGCGGGAAGTATCATTGTAAGCCTAGATGCCGTGCAAACAGCAGAAAGCCAGCAGAATATGGCCGTGCTGGTTTGTACAGTCCATGACATTGTGTGAATTGGCACATAAGGGAGGTTGTCGAACTGGGAACAACTTATATTTTGACTTTGTTGTGCAGTAAGAAACCTGTTGCTTTTGTAAGAATCAGCTAGAGGAAGCCCTGAAGCAGTATATGAACACAGCTTGATACCAGAAGAATGTATTTCCCACTATGCTTGATGAGAACGAGTACATGTTTCCAGAGGTAACTATCCTGGTTATTCATCTGGAAACCCAAAAACATAGAAAATAGCAGCTGAAGTGGACCACTCAGCCCCTCAAGCTTGATCCACCACCAGTTAATATGATGGTGGCTGTTCAACTATCTCCGTGTCATATTCCTATATTTCCCCCCATAGCCGCTTGACGTTTTTAGTTTCTCCAAATCAATCTATTTCCTTCTTAAAGATATTCAGTGATTTGGCCACCACAGCCTGCTGTGGTAGAGAATTCCACAGGTTCACTGCGCTCTGAGTGAAGACATTTCTCCTCACCTCAGTGGTAAATGGCCGAGCACATTTTCTTAAATTGTGATCCTTTGTTATCGACACCTCAGTCATGATAAAGTATCATCCCTGCTTCCAGTTTGTCCAACCCTGTCAAAATGTTATACATTTCAATGCGATCACATCTCATTCTTCTGAACTCCAGTGAATACAGGCCTCATTGACCCAATCCTTCCTCATCTGACAATTTTGCCATCCCAGGAATCAACCTGTGAGCCTTCGCTGCACTCCCTCTATGGTAAGTATATCTTTTCTTCGGTAAATTATGGTCAAGGGAGAAATTGCAGCTTCGATATTGTCAAGGCTAGAGGTCAGATCCACTTCTTTGAACAAGGTTATAGTTTTCCCTTTATGGTGTCATCTGTTTAGCTTGATTTGATTCAGTAATAGCATCTATCATCAGTAACTGCACATGTTTAAAAATCTAAAAGGAAAGTACACCACATTAAGCATCTTCAGGGAAATGAGTGTTCTGACTGCATATAAATTGTCTGGGTTCCATCAGGTTTGATAAAAGTTCCATTTTATCACACATCTTTCTTGTCAGGAAGCTGATCTGCTGGCGGAGTCCTCGGGGAGCATTGCTTTACATTAAGTGGAAAGCTTCGTTTCCGTGCCTCACTCTGAACTAATTGCAGAAATTTCCATCTCAAGTCAATTCAGACATTAATTTGTCATATAACCAAAGTATCTAGAGTTTATACGCAATAATTAGTTGCAGCGACAGTTGAGGTAATTGCTCTGCTTCTCTTTAATCTTATTATGTCCTGCCTGTGCACTTGCCACGGATAAGTTTAGTGCAGCTTATTCTGGATGCTGTGGAGTTCGTGTCAAAGTTGGATAAGATTTTGATGCACAAAGAAAGACATCGAACTCAAGGCCAAGCTTTATTTTAAACAATGACAGTACACTCATCGATAGTGAACTTAATCATATATTTCAGCCTTCACTCAATCTACTCTGGGTTATTTAATGCAATGCTTGCACCTTTAGCAATAATGCCATTGACATGGATCACGAGCAGAGCCTCTGCCCCAACCAGTGGCAGAAAAGTGAGGAGTACAGCCAGGAAATAGAGCATGCATCTGCACACCAACCATTCAACCAGAATGAATCTTGTGGCAACTGCACTGACTGATACCCTAATTTAAGTGGCATTTGGTGCACATCAATCACCATCCAAATGTCCTGTCCCCTTGCCGTTACCACCAAGACCATTGAACGGCAATTCATTTCTCCTCACCTACACTGCTGAGCCTCATCCCAAATTATCTCACAGGACCGGCGAGCTCACCCAAACGTTATTAATCAAAGCAATGAATTCACTGCAATCAGTGCTTCCCATGATGACAGCGTGATTTGACAGCTGTGGCTCAATTGGCAACACTCTTATCTGAGTCAGGAGGTTGTAGGTTTGAGATTGACTCAAGGACTCGAGGAAGCAATGTAGGTTGATGTCCAATGGAGTGTTAAGGGAGTGTTAACTTTCTTTAGGGTGAGGTATGACCCCGTCTGCCGCCTTTTAGTGGATGAAAAAGCTCCCATGGCACAAAGGCATAGCAGGCGAGTTATGTCTAGTATCTTGGCCAATATTTGTCCCTCAATCAAAATTGTGAAACAGACTATCTGGTTATTATGAAATGCCATTTGTGGGAGCATATCTTGTCAAACTGACTGCTGTACATCCTACATTTCAACAGGGACAGTACTTTAAAAAGCACTTGATTGGCTATAATGGGTTTTTGGACATCTTGTGGTCATGAAAGGAACTATGTAAACAGAATTTTTACTTTTCTTTTTGTCTTATACTTCCCAACTGTGTGATCCTTCAAAGTGTTTAGTCAGTGAGAGGAGGGCCGTAGACCTGTAGCTGGTCCCAGAGTTAGAGGTGATTCTTGTGCTGGTCAGTAGATGGCTGTAAGGTTGATGCTGTAGGAGCTCGCTGGGCCCACATACTTGCCAAATACAGAATTATACAGAATTTACAGTTCAGAAGGAGGCCATTCAGCCCCTCGAGTCTGCACCATTGGAAAGCCCACACTTCCACCTTATCCGCGAGGATTGGCCATCAGAGTAGATTATTCAAGTACTTCTCCCATCAGGTATATGATGGTCAGCACTGTGGGCGGCACGGTAGCATAGTGGTTAGTACTGTTGCATCACAGCTCCAGGGTGCAAAGTTTGATTCCCAGTTTGTGTGGAGTCTGCACGTTCTCCCTGTGTCTGCGTGGGTTCCAGCCGGGTGTTCCAGTCTTCACTCACAGTCCAAAGATGTGAAGGTTAGGTGGATTGGCCGTGCTAAATTGCCCTTCGTGTCCAAAAAGGTTAGGTGGGGTTACTGGGTTACAGGGATAGGGTGGAGGTGTGGGCTTAAGTAGGGTGCTCCTTCCAAGGGCCGGTGCAGGCTCGATGGGCTGAATGTGAAACATTAACATAGGATTGTCCATTCTTGCTTGCTAATTATAGTTAATACTTCAAGTTAATTATACCACAGATATAAATGAATATAATTTTTAAGCAGGTTCAATCTATGATTTCCTCAAGACTACTTCAATGACACACTATAATATAGAGTCTTTACACAGATCTGTACAATCCACTCCAATTACAGACTCTAAGCCATTACATGTTTTTCTTTAGCTATCTGCTCAGATTGCACAAAACTAGTGAATCACTTCTGAAGCTAAATGGGTAAGTTGCATTTTTTCGGTAGTAATGATGGACAAACCGGCAGCATACACCATCTGCAGTCCTCTGAACTTGGGAGCAGTCTGTACTTGAGCAGAACAATGTGAACATCCACTAGTTGCTGTCAGCAGGTTTCTCCACAGGGTGTGCCGTTGAGGCCCACCCCGACTGCAATCAATGGGAATTTAGTGAACTTCAGTCTTAGTTCATAGTCTCATGGTTCAAAAAAAAGTCTTAAAGGATTACACTTTGTTGAATGAGATGTGTTACAATCCTGCCGGGTGCACGGACCTTTAAAGAGGAATTCAAACAACCAGTGACCATCTAGAAGAAGTTACACTGCAGATTTTACCTTTTTAAACAAAAACAAACTTTATGGGATATCTCAAAAAATGAAACAAAGTAAGTGCGACCAACGTAACACTAAGGTTCATACCTAAACTTAGTTCTACTTTTATCACCACCCCCACTGCCGATCCCCAAAGAGTTCCGTTATTTCACGATACCTTGAAGGTTCATTCATTTTTCCTGGGAACAACCCAAAGGTATGGCACAGACCTCCAGAATTAACTATGATTTCTCCTGTGTGTCCCAGGAATTCTGGGGTATGAAATTTCATGGTAACCTTCCAAAAGCTTTTGATTAAGCGATCCTCCAATTTCCTTCAACGACCAAATGTCTGTGGACTCTTCCAGTTCAAACAAGCCAGTTTGCCTCGGGTTTTAAACATCAGGAACCCCATGGTTTCTAATGTCCATATTATCTCTGTATAGTTGCTGGTCCCACTTTCCAGCTCCTGTCAGATGTTTCTTCTGCCTGCGCGTGTGCACACACGTGCACACCATAGAACCATCGAATTCATACAGTGCAGAAGGTGGCCAGTTGGCCCATCGAGCCTGCATCAACCCTTTGAAAGAGCATCCTATCTATGCCCACTCCCCTGCCCTATCCCCGCAAGCCCACCTAATCTGAACACCTTTGGACACTAAAGGGCCATCCACAATGGCCAATCGTCCTAACCTGCACATCTTTGGACAAGGAGGAAACAGGAGCACCCCGAGATAAACCCATGCAGACATGGGGAGAACGGACAAACTCCACACAGTCACCCAAAATCAGAATTGAACCCATACCGCTGGCGCTGTGAGGCACCAGTGCTAAAAGCTGTGCCACTGTGCCGGCCTTATGCACATGGAAGAATCGCTTAACGCCACAATGCATCTCCATAGCACGCTTTAAAATATTTCCAAACACAAATGTAAATTCATGGGGGTGACTTTGAGTCTCCACTTTCCATCCATGAGAAAAACACTGTACAAGGATGAAGCAGCGAGTGTGCACAGGGATTTGCGGAGCATGGGGCCATGAAATGACAGAGTGGAATATCTGCCGGTGAACAAAATGATGTTCACTTACAAGTGATTTTTCACAGTGGTGACCTGTCTTAACTAGTGCCCATGCTCACCCATGCCCACTCGATGCCTACTGTTTCTCACTCTTTCTCACACTCCGAGTACATCTCCCCAGGGAGGTTGAGGTGGCCTGCTGCCTTCCACACCATGTTGTCCGAGATGACTTTGGCTGGTGTCCCCTGGGGCACCTGGATCTTGTTGGGTCAGGACCCATTTTCTGTTTCGTGCTAGATTCCTCAGTGTGCTGGGCCGGAGGTGTGCTGCTCACAGGGAGAGAGTTTTCAGATGGGCTAGGCACCACCAGTGTCCTCTTGGTTGAGGGCCCCAGGCTGCGTCCTGCAGATGTTATTCCCTTTGGGTGGCCATGGACTTTTCCTTGTGATAGAGAGGCAGGTGGTGAGATTGGAAGACCTGCTGTCCTCTCGCGCAGGCACTCGTGGATTCCGACCAGTGCCTGCAACCTATAATAGAAGCCCTGTAAGATGCAACTCATGCTCTCAGTCATGGAGGTCATGATACTAATAATAATCTTTATTAGTGCCGCAAATAGGCTTGCGTTAACACTGCAATGAAGTTACTGTGAAATCCCCTAGTTACCACACTCCGGCGCCTGTTCGGTACACTGAGGGAACTTTCTGAATGTCCAATTCACCTAACAAGTAAGTCTATCAGGACTTGTGGGAGGAAACCAGAGCACCCAGAGGAAACCCACGGAGAGGACGGACAGACTCCGCACAGACAGTGGCCTAAGTTGGGATTCGGACCCGGGTCCCTGGCGCTGTGAAACCACAGTGCTAACCACTGTACTACCATGCTGCCCTCGAGCTGAGTGATGTGGCAGATATCCCCCACCATGAAGTGCACCTCCTGCACCAAGGTCTCCACTATTGAGGTCACACTTGTAGTATCGGCCACATTGCGTTGAATTGACAGCAACATATCCCCAGACAGAAGGTGAGTGGACTTCTCCAGTCGGCCTTGCAGTACAACGATGGATGCTGTCATCCCTTCCTGCCACTCGCGGCTCTGCCTCTGTAGTTCCATCAGCTGTGTGATGACCGGACCCAGGGGTACATCATCAGCCAGGGGCTCTGCAGTGTCCTGGGTTCTGGTATCCGTCCCGAGTGCCGTATCTCTGTGACGTCCCTGCCTCTGCCTGCGGTGGATCATCAGGTGTGAGGTGTTCATGAGTGAGTGACCCAGAAGCCTGCCTACTCGTTAACTCCACCGAGGCGTGAGTATCTGTGCTGGTGGATGGCACGGCTGACAGATGTGATGCAGTTTCCCAGAGAAGAAATCCCCCTTGCAGCTGCTTGGATCAGTGGGTTCGAAGGGGCATGAGGAGGGTCCGGGTTGCTTATCTACAAGGGCCACAGTTGAAACCGTCCCAGTGGGAGCAACCTTTAGAAAGAATTTCAAGGCCAGGTGATCAAATGTGTAAAATTGGAAACTTTTGTGAGAAAGGCAAAGTTTCAGTGAGATTGGTAAGCTCACAATGTGACAAACATCCAGGTGAGTTGTTCAGCAGTCCATGGAACATGTTTTGGTCGCATCTGTCATTAATTGTTAAGTGTGTGTCAGAGAGAGAAGATAGGAATTTTGAGCATTCTGACAAGAAAAACTACAAAGCACTGGGCAAATAGTTAACTGAATAATCAGTATCGGACTTGGTAAAGTCATCAGTTTAGCAGAGGTGCTGCTGGAAGTCTAAGTTTAGGGTGATAGAAGATACTTCCAATCGTGGTTGTAAAGAAGACACTGAGACTAGGATTATTTGACGGAGACTGCCTATTGCTTGCCACAGAGCTTCCTTTACCATTCTAACACAATTCTCCAGCTGCTTGCTGGCTCTTCTTTATATACACATCTAAGTATAATTAATTAATCAATACTGAACACCTAGTCACCTTATTACCTTCAGATACTCAGAGCTTAACATCCATCAACAGAACCTATTAGATACGAACACAGGAAACTAGTTTGTTTGCTCTCCAGTTGTAGAAACAGTGAGTTTATATCTTTTTGGAACCCATGGGGAGAGGTACGAACTGGCCGAGAAGCACCATGTGAAAGCTCAAGAATTCACCAGAAGAAAAAACAAATGCAACTCTGCCAGTCCCAAACAACAAGCCTTTGCTTCAAGCTAGTGGGAACACTTAACTGGTTTATGTATCTTTAATGCTTATGATGGGATAAAAGGAAGAGTGGGAAATTGAATTGTCTTCTTATGTTTGTATCGAGGTCATTTTTCTTGGTAAAATTTAGTCCACTTTCCTTGTCCTAATAAATATTTCATTCTTTGTTTTAAAAGTTAATCGACAGACTCATGTGAATGTGTTCAGTAACTTAACTCCATGGTTTATTGAAGAAAAGATAAGATCAATCGAGCCAGGTTTCTCTGTGGGTTCTGACTTGTCCGGCACTAACATCAGCTGGGATCACATCATCTTTTAACTATAATTAATTCAGGTTGGTTTTATTTTCATTTACACCAGAGTTAGTACCAGTATCTCAATCAAGCATTTCCATTCTCTATATGTCAGACTAATTTCTGTTATGTTCCAAAGCATTATTAATGGGTATAACTGAATTTTTCATGGTGCACTATGTTCAGAATAAGCTAAACATTCGCCTTGCAGGAATAGTTTTACTCTCATTGAATGCTACATTTATTCACTCGGGTAACTTATCAATATTTTTTAAAACTCTTATTTCTAAATTTTCCTTATTATATTTTACCATTGACCTGAATTCCTTTTTTAATTAAAAAATAAATAATTATTATTAAATAATTATTATATGTAGAAATACTTTGGTATATTTAAAAAAGAAGAAAAGTGAAGAAAACCAAGGAAGTGGTTTTTAACTTCCTGTTTGGCTGTCTGTGAGACTATGTCGATGTAATTGGCTGCTTAGCCTGCTTGATAACCCTGTTGACTTGGCATCAGAGAAAACTGACATTCGGAAAGAGGGCATCTGCGTGGTAAGAGGTCATTGCACTTTTGTAAGCAGCTTTCTTCAGGGTCAGTTGAGCGCAAAATCCAGCCACCAAGTTAAATTCTGGAGCATGCATGGTATTACCTCTATGAGATGAGAATAATTATTTTTTATAAATAGGCTTTCATCACTCCTGTTGCTGAATCTAGATCTGCCATTTCATAAACCAACCTTATAGTCAATCATTGAATGGTTCCCTGGGTTTAGATAGCGAATCAGCATTAGTCTAAGACTTAAGTTCCAATTAGAAAACAATTGGGTACTTAATTTTCATTCTTTCTGGGGAACTGTAGTCTCTACTTCTTATTTCTTTCTCATTGCAGTCCATAAGACCAATTCAATTCAGCAGTTGAATACAACCTTTCTGGCTGACTTACCTTTGTAACCATTGTTCATTAAATGGAATTTGCAAATTGCAATATACTTTAAAGAAAATGTTTGAAATAATGCACCACTATTGCAAGGGATGTGAATCAATTCAGACTGGCCTTCAGTGGTACTTCTGATAGCCACAGTTCACTGAAGGAGTCTAATCTTAGCTTGTAATTCCCGTTGAGTTGAGGTTTTGCTCCCTGCGGAAAGTGCAGGCAATGCCAAGCCCTGAGAAAGAATGGCAACATGATTGATAAACGGGTTCTCTGCATTTTTTTGACCATGCTTCCTGAAGTGCAGCCCCGTATTCATGCATCCATTTGAAATGAAAGAGAAGTTTATAATCCCAAGCTGACTCTGCCTCACCATTATTTATTGTAGTCAGATGGGCCTTGTACAGCGTTGAAAGGAGCTTCATTTCCTTAGACTGGTAAATCAATAACCTTTAATCTGCTTGTTCCTGAAGAGATAAAATTTAGATTCACTGACATTTATTTATGACGCAAATGTCAAGGCATTTGCGCTCACTAAATCAGGCATTTATGCTTCCAGCAGAGTGCTATCGGTGGTGTTAGATGACAAATATCATAAATCTCAGCCCCGTATGCAAGACGTAATAAGTTTAATTTGTTTTTTTATTAAGTAACTTGGATGACAAGTCAAGATAAAGGGTCTAAAGTGCAGGATCAAGGCTAGGAAGAGCAGCCGAGATTAATAGATCAGTGAGCCATGAGTAATGAAGTAAATACAAGCTCTGGTTTTAAAAGCGTGTCAATTGTTGAGGACAAGATCACAAATAGAATGAAACACCACTGCTTTAAGTTGCAGGAGAGGAATAAATTAAAATTGGACACAGCATGATGAGTTTTAATTTCAACCCTTAAGATCAAAAACATAAGTTCAGTATTGTATTTAATCAATGCTGCTATTGATTTTAGAGAAGGCCAGAAATTTGCCAGTGAGAGAGCGAGGAAAAATAGAGCCTGGAGGGAAGAGAAGACTAGTCATAACAAACATTTTGTTTTATTTATATTTGCCCTGTACATGCCAGTCGCGTCTCAGTAATCTGACCTCCTGAGTCGAAGGATGTGGAATCAAGTTCCCCTCCAAATGTTAGAATCTCAGCTGACGTTCAAGTGCAGTGCTGAGGAAATGCTACACTACTGAAGGAGCTCCCTTTCGGATGAGCAATTTCTAACCAACACCCGGTCAACTCGCTCTCTTCGGTGGACATAAAAGATCCCATGACACTATTTTGAAGGAGAGCAGGAGGATTAGCCATAGTGCTCTGGCTAATATTTATCCTTCAATCAACATCACAAGGAACAGATTATTTGGTCATTATCACGTTGCTGTTTGTTGGAATTCGTTCTGTGCAAAGTGTACAGCTACATTTACAAGAATGGTTTCGCTTAACGTACTTAATTATAAGATTTTTTTAGCTCTGAGGTTATACAAGATAGTACAAAAATGCAAGGCTCTTTTTAGGAATGCAGTAAATTCCAGACGATCTTTCTCAGGTATGGGGACAGTATTCAAAACTTTAAGCAAATTGAAATTGTTGGGAAAGTAAATTCCTATCTTTGAGTGGAGGGAGTAATTTATTCTTTTGTGTATGAAGGTATTGGTGTTTTGGTGGTCCGCTTGAATGAGGAACACATGTCATAGCATCATAATAGCTAAGACAATGTTATGTTATACTCCCGATAGTGTTGAAACACCCTGGGCTGGCGCACAGTCAATTATAGACCCACTTGACCCAGAGTCACAGCACAATTCAAATCAACTCTTAATTTTAAAAATATCCAAAGTCTTTGGCTGCCCAATAACTATAGTCATTAAGTTGAATAGGCAGTAAATACAGATGGTCAATTATTATCTCATTTCTAACCCCGCTTCTTTAACTTGCCCCACCCTCTACAAAGGAGAAGGATGGGTGTAAAAAAAACAAGACGGATAAAAGTCTCTGTTTCAGATGGACATCTTCCTGGCAGGACCCAATCACTGTCTGTGCTAGGCAGGATACTATCCTTGGCTAATCTAATTGAACAAAATGCCTCCAATTTCTCGGGTGCCATAAAGTCTGAGTTCTTCTGTTCGAAATCTAAATCTTCATAGATTTAGCACAGTTTACTATTTTGACATTTAGTTCCTTACTTCTCCTGCTCAACTTGAAGGTAAGTCTCCATTAAAAATCCATGGACCAAAAGCAACAACGACAAAGTAAAAGAAATAGGAAATAAGGGATTCAGTAGGAAGGGCCCTGAAAATAACCAGGTGTGAAAGGAATAATCTAAAGCCAGTCTTTAGTTGGAATAGGTCCTACATATAACTTCTATATATATAACTCCTGACTCTACTCTACTCTGCTCTACTGTCAGTAAGTGTCTCTTTATTTGTGCTCAAATAACCATCCAATCAATGCCCTCCACCTGTATGTACTGAACTTCAATTGAATGCTATTTTCTTTCCCTTTATCCATTCATTACTTTATGAGTACAATTCCGATTCAGGTCCTTGGCTCATTGTCTGCTGATGCTGCAACCTGAGCTATTTTTCCTTATTGTCAGTGGTAGTTTTCCATGTCCAGGCCCTGAGAGGGGAAGGCAGAGGAGGCAAGTCCCAAATCTACCTCAGCCGGAATGGGAATTGAACCCATGCTGCTGGTGTTATTATGAACTACACATCTAAGCCAAATCGTTCCATTCTCACCTCAACCTTTAGCAAAACCAAAGAGCTAATGGTTACATTGTTTTACTTGTAATCCAAATTTTTGGACATATGTATATGGATTCTCCGATCCAGGGTCGCCCCACCATTGCTGCCAGCGAGAATGGAGATTTGGCGTTCAGCCAAAACTCCATTCACTGCAGCAGGACAGAGAATTCTGTTGGCTTGAAAGGACAGAGTATTCCGGGCACAATGCAGACATGACAAGATAAAATCCTGCTCGAGAGATTTTGAGAATTGGAATTCAGTTTAATTATCTCGAAATAAAAGTGTGAAAAATGACCATGAAGGGATCGCATTTTTAATAGCCTACCTGATTCTCTATTGTCCCTTCGAGGGAGGGAAAATAGCCATCCTTACCTGACCTGGCGTATATGTGACTCCAGTCCCACACGAAGATGGGTGGCCCTGATTAGGATGAGCAATTTATTACAAAGAATGACATCCACAGGATGTCATAACAAAAGCCCACTACCATCACCATCTTTGAACAATAGGTTCCAGCCTCAGCAAAGATACCCACATGACCAAATTTCTTTTTTCCTTAATTAATATACCAATCAAGAGTGCAACTGCTAAAGTGAGACCCTGGAATAGCAAAAAATATTTTAAAATTTCTCTGAACTCACCAGAAAATAGACTAATTTGATAGTGGATGAGAGGCTATAGAGGAGACAAATAAAGCTGGATTCTCCGATTTTGAGGCTATGTTCAGAGTTTTATGATGAAAATGTCGGCACCAACCCCGCACTGATGCTCCGCCTGGTGGGGGCTAGCAGCAGCGCCACGTAAACCCCCCGGCATACCCAGCATAAACGGGCGGAGAATTGCCGGGTCCGTGGCTGCGCATGCGAACGGCAATGACCTGCAGCGGTCGTGGCATACAACATGGTGCCAGCCGCGCGCGCAGACCCGGCCTGCCGGATAGTGCGCCCCTGTACTTATCCTCGCGACCCCCCCACCAGTCCCTCCAGCCCCTACTGAAGCCCACCCCTCCCCCCGGCCATCAGAAGGACAATCCCCCCCTGACTGTGGCGGCGCTGGACACAGTCTTCAGCCGCCACGCAAGGTTGACGAAAACTCAGAGCGCACGTGCCCCGCGCCATTGGGAAGTCGGCCCATCCGGGTTGGAGCATCAAGGGAGGGCCTTCAGGTGATGACCTGAGGCCATCCCAATGGCATGAGCTATGCTCCCCGATGATGTCGTTTTGGAGGGGACGGAGCATCCAAAAACAGGCATCGCATCCGATTTTGGCATCGGCCAACAGAGAATCCCGCCCATAATATCTGGGCCATTTATCAGTATCCCCTACCCAAACACTTGGCAAGGCCTGAAAGGAGATTATTGAACAGTTGAATAATACCCAAAATGAAACAATCTGTTTTCACTCCACAGAGAAGACTTTAAATTAAATATTGTCCTTTGCCAAAAAGTAGAGCAAAGTTGTGTTTTATTTGCAGAGAGCATTTGCATATGATTTCTGTTTTTCCTCAAAATTACTTGGTTCAAATACATATTGAAGTTTTCATTGCAGCAAGCACACTCAAATTGCTGTTCCTTTTTCCTGAGCACTTGAAAATAAATAATCACATTGCTACATACTTGGTGCGTTTCTATAACTTCCAAGAACACTGGTATCAAGCCTGGACCCAGTGGTGATACTCTCACCTCCTGAGTGAGTAGATAATTTATTCAAGCACATATCCTAAGACGACACTTCAGTGTAGTACTGAAAAAAAGTGTTGTTCGATGTGTCCCATTTGTGTTCTCAGGTAGATGTAAATGATTCCATGGCACCACTTTAAGACGGACAAGTGAGTTTGCATTGTGTCGAGGTGGCACGGTGGCGCAGTTGTTAGCATTGCTGCCTCACGGCGTTAAGGACTCGGGTTGAATCCTGGCCCCGGGTCACTGTCTGTGCTTTTTTATACATTTAGATGACCCAATTATTTTTTTTCCCATTAAGGGGAAATTTAGCATGGCCAATCTACCGACCGTGCACATTTTTGCGTTTTGGGGGTGAAACCCACGCAGACATGGGGAGAATGTGCAAACACCACACGGACAGTGACCCAGGGCCGGGATCGAAACAGGGTCCTCAGCGCCATAGGCAGCTGTGCTAAACACTGCCCCACCGTACCACCCCCGGCTCACTGTCTGTGTGGAGTTTGCACAATCTCACAGTGTCTCTGCGGGTCTCACCCCCACAAGCCAAAAATGTGCAGGGTACGTGGACTGGCCACGCTAAATTGCCCCTTAATTGGAGGTTTTTAAGAAAAGGATTTGCATTGTCCCAAATTCTTCAATGTACATGGATAATCATGGATATCTGCTAATTTATCTCATTATTGGTTGTGAAATTGACCACCATGTTTTCCTGTACTACCACAGTGGCAATGTTTGAAGACTACTTCATTGGCTTTGAAGCTCTTTCACTCACAGGTTGCAAAAGGAGCTTTACCAATGCAAGTTATTTTTCTTAAGACTTTATCTTACAAAATAGTTTTTAATGTAGCAAATGAGGAACCATTACCGGAATGGTATAATATATGAAAGACTAATCACAAATGGTATTTCCAGTCATATATTTTATTAAGAAATATTACGCACATTTGATTTTCTATCTTCACTGTGGTTTCACAGCGCCAGGGTCCCAGGTTCGATTCCCCACTGGGTCACTGTCTGTGTGGAGTCTGCACGTTCTCCCCGTGTCTGCGTGAGTTTCTTCCAGGTGCTCCGTTTTATTCCCACAGTCCAAAGAGTTGCAGGTTAGGTGGATTGGTCATGCTAAATTGCCCTTAGTGTCCAAAAGGTTAGGGGGGGGTTATTGGGTTATGGGGATAGAGTGGAAGTGAGAGCTTAACTGGGTCAGTGCAGACTCGATGGGCCAAATGGCCTCCTTCTGCACATTATGTTCTATTACGCACATTTGATTTTTTATCTTCACAGCTCAAGCTGGATCTTTGGAGATTGCAATGGTATCATCAGCAATGGAAGAAGAATCAATGGAATTACAATCACCATGATCTCATTCAGACTGCACCAGATTCATGAAGACGGTGTCACTGAAGCAAAGTCCACAGAAACACGACCATCATTTTAAACATTTGGTAGTGCGAATCTCAAAAACTACAAGTGCAGTAATTAGACAGAGGTACATAATTATTTGGTGATTCAAAGCCATTGAGGCTTCAGACATGTATTTAGGATGTGATACTTATAATTGGTTTCACTTGCCTTTGGTGAGCAAATAGTACTGTATTGAAACTGGTATTTGGAACTGATGGAGTTTGATGCAGTGTAGACAAGCAATTCATCTTGGCCAACATCTTGAAGTGCAATTATATTGCAAGAGTAGCATTGGCACCTAGTGATCTCCGTTGGGAACAGCTACCCAACCTGAGCCATCAAGCAGGACCCAGACCTTCCTGTCGCTTGCCATTTCAACTCACCATCTTGCTCTCACGTCCACATGTTCATCCTTAGCCTGCTACAGTGTTCCAGTGAATCCCAACGCAAACTGGAGGAACAGCACCTCATCTTCTGATCAGGCACATTACAGCCTTCTGGATTTAACATTGAGTTTAACAACTTCAGACTGTGAACTCTCTCCTCCACCTTCGCCCCATTTTTATGTCTGTCAATTTATTTTCATTTCTTCCATTGTTCTGTTTTTCTCTCACCATTTCCCCCCCATTTCCCCCATCCCACTTGGGCTAACTGCTCCAAGTTGCTCTTTGACACACTGCTCATCTTTGTTCTGCCATTAACACATTCTAAACACTTTATGTGCCGCTATCAGCACCCTTCTTAGACTTAATCATCCACATTTGCATTCCTTTGTCTTCCTCTCCTCAACATTTTTGTCAATCTCCACCTATCACTAGCCCCCTATCCAGCCCCACTGCTGAACTCCCCCCTCCACTACAGTATGAATGTGCTAAATTGGGGGAAGGCTAATTATAACAATATTAGGCGGGAACTGAAGAACATAGATTGGGGGCGGATGTTTGAGGGCAAATCAACATCTGACATGTGGGAGGCTTTCAAGTGTCAGTTGAAAGGAATTCAGGACCGGCATGTTCCTGTGAGGAAGAAGGATAAATACGGCAATTTTCGGGAACCTTGGATAACGAGAGATATTGTAGGCCTCGTCAAAAAGAAAAAGGAGGCATTTGTCAGGGCTAAAAGGCTGGGAACAGACGAAGCCTGCGTGGAATATAAGGAAAGTAGGAAGGAACTTAAGCAAGGAGTCAGGAGGGCTAGAAGGGGTCATGAAAAGTCATTGGCAAATAGGGTTAAGGAAAATCCCAAGGCTTTTTACACGTACATAAAAAGCAAGAGGGTAGCCAGGGAAAGGGTTGGCCCACTGAAGGATAGGCAAGGGAATCTATGTGTGGAGCCAGAGGAATTGGGCGAGGTACTAAATGAATACTTTGCATCAGTATTCACCAAAGAGAAGAAATTGGTAGATGTTGAGCCTGGAGAAGGGTGTGTAGATAGCCTGGGTCACATTGAGATCCAAAAAGACGAGGTGTTGGGTGTCTTAAAAAATATTAAGGTAGATAAGTCCCCAGGGCCTGATGGGATCTACCTCAGAATACTGAAGGAGGCTGGAGAGGAAATTGCTGAGGCCTTGACAGAAATCTTTGGATCCTCACTGTCTTCAGGGGATGTCCCGGAGGACTGGAGAATAGCCAATGTTGTTCCTCTGTTTAAGAAGGGTAGCAAGGATAATCCCGGGAACTACAGGCCGGTGAGCCTTACTTCAGTGGTAGGGAAATTACTGGAGAGAATTCTTCGAGACAGGGTCTACTCCATTTGGAAGCAAATGGACGTATTAGTGAGAGGCAGCATGGTTTTGTGAAGAGGAGGTCGTGTCTCACTAACTTGATAGAGTTTTTCGAGGAGGTTACTAAGATGATTGATGCAGGTAGGGCAGTGGATGTTGTCTCTATGGACTTCAGTAAGGCCTTTGACAAGGTCCCTCATGGTAGACTAGTACAAAAGGTGAAGTCACACGGGATCAGGGGTGAGCTAGCAAGGTGGATACAGAACTGGCTAGGTCAAAGAAGGCAGAGAGTAGCAATGGAAGGATGCTTTTCTAATTGGAGGGCTGTGACCAGTGGTGTTCCACAGGGATCAGTGCTGGGACCTTTGCTCTTTGTAGTATATATAAATGATTTGGAGGAAAATGTAACTGGTCTGATTAGTAAGTTTGCAGACGACACAAACGTTGGTGGAATTGCGGATAGCGATGAGGACTGTCAGAAGATACAGCAGGATTTAGATTGTTTGGAGACTTGGGCGGAGAGATAGCAGATGGAGTTTAATCCGGACAAGTGTGAGGTAATGCATTTTGGAAGGTCTAATGCAGGTAGGGAAAAGACAGTGAATGGTAGAACCCTCAAGAGTATTGAAAGTCAAAGAAATTTAGGAGTACAGGTCCACAGGTCATTGAAATGGGCAACACAGGTGGAGAAGGTAGTCAAGAAGGCATACGGCATGCTTGCCTTCATTGGCCGGGGCATTGAGTATAAGAATTGGCAAGTCATGTTGCAGCTGTATAGAAACTTAGTTCGGCCACACTTGGAGTATAGTGTTCAATTCTGGTCGCCACACTACCAGAATGATGTGGAGGCTTTAGAGAGGGTGCAGAAGAGATTTACCAGAATGTTGCCTGGTATGGAGGGCATTAGCTATGAGGAGCAGTTGAATAAACTCGGTTTGTTCTCACTGGAACGAAGGAGGTTGAGGGCAGACCTGATAGAGGTCTACAAAATTATGAGGGGCATAGACAGAGTGTATAGTCAGAGGCTTTTCCCCAGGGTAGAGGGGTCAATTACTAGGGGGCATAGGTTTAAGGTGAGAGGGGCAAGGTTTAGAGTAGATGTACGAGGCAAGTTTTTTACGCAGAGGGTAGTGGCAGCCTGGAACTCGCTACCGGAGGAGGTGGTGGAAGCAGGGACGATAGTGACATTTAAGGGGCATCTTGACAAATACATGAATAGGATGGGAATAGAGGGATACGGACCCAGGAAGTGTAGAAGATTGTAGTTTAGTCGGGCAGCATGGTCGGCACCGGCTTGGAGGGCCGAAGGGCCTTTTCCTGTGCTGTACATTTCTTTGTTCTTTGTTCTTTGTATCAATCTGACCCCATTTCCAGTTCTCTCTAGCTTTGACAAAGAGTCATCCAGACTTGAAACGTTAGCCCGCTTCTCTCTCCACAGATGCTGTCAGACCTTCGGAGATTGTCCAGTATTTTTTGTTTTTAATGCAGTTTCTAATGGCTTCAAGCTCTAACTTGGCTTTACCTGGGTGTGGTGGTGCAATTGGGAAGGTTTACATTTTAAACTGGCTTAGCTGGGTAATGGGAACCAGGAGGTAAGCGAGGAAAAACAAGGTGCATAAAGAATTAGAACACCCTGTACTAAGGTAAAAAAAGAGAAGGTATTAGGTAGAGTCAGAATAAGAGGGAATGCAAAAGGACTAAATAGGTTTGCAGTGTATTTGGCAAATAAG
Organism: Scyliorhinus torazame; assembly: GCF_047496885.1. Classification (NCBI taxonomy): domain Eukaryota; kingdom Metazoa; phylum Chordata; class Chondrichthyes; order Carcharhiniformes; family Scyliorhinidae; genus Scyliorhinus; species Scyliorhinus torazame. The sequence continues at coordinate 61,275,715 of NC_092728.1, forward strand.
GTTGATAAGCTGCAGATTTGTGTAGCCATGTGGGAACATGCTATTGCAGAGACAACAGAGACCTGGTTCAATAAAGAAGGATTGTGTATTATATTTCTATGTCTGCTAAATACAAACTTTCCAACTTGACACAGGACTGATAAAGTAAATGTAGTTTCAGTAAACTGAAAATTAGCTAAACTGAGAGCTCCTCTCTGCTGGTCAAATGCTTTACATCTTGGCTACTTACTCATTAGAATATACTCTCTTAAATGCAACATCGCAATATCCCTTTTTTTTCTCCAAGATAACAAGGTGGGTCTGAAGTAACCATTTTTCTATTCGGTTTGCATAGATTTCAAAGTCCTAGTGCTGCATTTTTATCTGAAGTGGTATTGCCAAATAATTTCCAATGGCTTGTGGGCCAATTTCCACAATTAATTGTTCACCAAATAGTCACGTGTGGATCCTTATGATACTGAATGCCTGACTGTTTTGGGGTCTATGTTTGAATAATTGGACTGTGTATGTGGTAGACCTTTGCATCCAATTGCAATTGGTTTGCCATCTTGCATAATCTATGCCCTTTTGAGATTCGTCGACCTCTAAGACCATCTCCTTTCTCGAATAATAGTGTTAAATAGTGGTGAATATCCATTCACCGAACTAGGCAGCAGAAGACATTCTGATGATTCACAGCAGACTTATTGTGACACTGTAGTTCATGGTGGGTGCAGCAAGCCGCAGTTCCCAATTGAATTGCTTGCTTTCTGCAGCCTGACAACAGCGCCAATACTGATAGTTGTGCCTAATGCTTGCAGACGTTGTTGTCCAGCTCAAAATGTTTCATATTTCCTGCCATCTTTTAGAAATGTGTCAATATTGTGACCTTACATGTACTCCAAAAGATAATTCAGGGAAGCTACAATTGGTGTCGAAGCTATAACCAGCTCCATTATTCGTTCAGACAGCTCAGTCTTTCAGAAATCACAAGCCATGTCCTCACCACGGCACCTGCTGATGAACTGATCGATTGATTTCTGTGGCTCTTGTCTAAAAGCCATCAGCTCTAAACAGTGCTTTCTAAAGTTTGCGTTTACACAAAGGTGATCCTCCAGCATGTTCCCCAAAGCTTGGGAAGAATCCCTCTGATCCTCCTCCGACAGGCCCAAAGTGCTGATTCTGTGCAACCCCTGGTTTCCAGTGGCTCTCTTTATTTACACCACTTACTCATCAAACGGTTCTGTGATGGGATAAAGCGAAAAAGCTCAGCTTTTACTCTCAAAAGCTTAAACTCAGATAAGACATCGGTGGTGATGTGCCATCAATTTTTTTTTTAAATTTAGAGTACCCAATTAATTTTTTCCAATTAAGGGGCAATTTAGCATGTTCAATCCACCTACCTTGCACATGTTTGGGTTGTGGGGGCGAAACCCACGCAAACACGGGGAGAATGTGCAAATTCCACACGGACAGTGACCCAGAGCCGGGATAGAACCTAGGACCTCGGCGCCGTGAAACTGCAGTGCTACCACTGCGATACCGTGCTGCCCATATGCCATCAATTATAACAAAGACGAGTTGTGGAACAAAACTGTGGCTTTAATAAGCGAGACGCGAACCTGCTGGCAACTGATCCCGAACTGGGGCAGGGCCAGAGGTCGTCCACTTTTATACAGAGCCTGATGGGAGAAGCCACAGGCAGAGCCAGCAGAGACAACAAACAATATATACAATACAGTAACAGTGGCTTACCGCAATATATACAATACAGTAACAGTGGTTTACCACAATTTATATAACACAGTAACAGTGGTTTACCACAGGTGGCTTTCCAATTCATGATGGGGTGCTTGATGGTGATCTTCCGAATGTTTCCAGCAGTTTACGAACATGTTGATGTGTAGGGGATTTATAACTCATCTACACCATGGAGTGACTCAGCAATGCAGCAGCTGCTTGTATCTTTTCTCTCCATCTTTTTTTTTTGTTGGCTGGGATTTTTTTCTGTTTCACGTGTTTTCTGTCATTTGTGCAGGAATGACACCTGAGCATTGTCCTTCAGCTTGCATTGTCTGAATCAACTGACTGCCTGATTCTCCGCAAATCCGGCTACACCACAGATCAGGTGCATACTGCTCGGTGAATCACTGTCTGCAGAGGGACTCTGCCTCCTGGGGTCTGTGCTGCACCAACTGCCTTTGTACAGCACAAAAGCTCATCTGTGGCTTTTGAAAATGAAATGAAATGAAAATCGCTTCGTGTCACAAGAAGGCTTCAAATGAAGTTACTGTGAAAAGCCCCAAGTCGCCACATTCCGGCGCCTGTTCGAGGAGGCTGGTACAGGAATTGAACCGTGCTGCTGGCCTGCCTTGGTCTGCTTTAAAACCAGCGATTTAGCAAGTGCTAAACCAGCCCATGCTTTTGCTGTGATCTTCAAATTTTCTTCATTTCACTGCTGCTTATCATGTTGTATTTCTGGACCTGCTTAAAACAAACTTGCCATTCTCACGTAGGACTGGAAAACTAAGCGTAGGTTCAGTTTATTTGAAGGTGCAGTACAAGATTTCTCAACAGGCCGATTTACTTTAAAGATTCGACAGCTATTGTTAACAGGAAAGTACAGCTAGGGGTGTGCGTGTGTAGGAATGTGCAGTGTGTATGTTGGGGGGGCAATAAAAGTGTGTAGATGTGAGTGGGGGAGTGCGATGTGAGTGTGTAGGGGGGGCATTGAGAATTTATGCATGGGAGGAGTGCTGTGAGTTTGTGTATTTGAGGACAGTGAGTGTGTGTGCATGGGGGGGCGTGAGAGTGTGTGTGGAGGGGTAGTGAGACTGTGTGTAGGGGAAAATAAGCATGTGTGTGTATGGGGCAGGGTGGGCTTTGGAGAGAGAGTGAGTGTGTGTGTGGGGGGAGGTGAAGTGAGAGTGCCTGTGGGGGGAATTGCAAGTGTGTGTGGGGGGCAGTGAGAGCGTGTGAGTGGAGGGAAAGTGTGTGTGCATGAGGGGGGAAGGGGTGGGTTTTGAGAGTATGTGTGGGGGCAGTCTGTCTGTGTGTGTGGGTATCTGGAGGGAGGCAGTGTGAATGTGTGCACGTGAGGGGGAAGGGGTGGGTTTTGAAAGTGTGTGAGGGGGCGGTCCATCTGTGTGTGTGTGTGTGTGTGAGTGTGTATGTGGGGAAATGTGGGTGGCACAGTAGCATAGTGGTTAGCATTGTTACTTCACAGCACCAGGGTCCCAGGTTCGATTCCGGCTTGGGTCACTGTCTGTGCAGAGTCTGCACATTCTCCCTGTGTCTGCGTGGGTTTCCTCCGGGTGCTCCAGTTTCCTCCCACAAGTCACGAAAGAAGTGTTGTTAGGTAGTTTGGACATTCTGATTCTCCCTCAGTGTACCTAAACAGGTGCTGGAGTGTGCGACTAGGGGTTTTTCACAGTAACTTCATTGCAGTGTTAATGTTTAGCATGCTGGCTTTTAACGCAGACCAAGCAGGCCAGCAGAACGGTTCAATTCCCGTACCAGCCTCCCCGAACAGGCGCCGGAATGTGGGGACTAGGGACTTTTCACAGTAACTTCATTGAAGCCTACCTGTGACAATAAGCAATTTTCATTTAATTTCATTTCATGTAAGCCTACTTGTGACAATAAAGATTATTATTATTATTATTATTATTAAGTGGCAGTGTTTTGCAGTCAGTGTGTGTCTTAGGTTTCTTACTCATTTTCACATCTCCCCCCCTGCCCCCGCCAATATATACTCACACACCCACTCACAGTGGGTGAGGACAAGTGAGGGAGCAGCCTGAGACACAGAGTGAGCTGGACACACACACACTGACCCCCTCACCTGGGAATTTTAACAAATTAATTATTCTATCCAACTTATCAAATTAAATTTCTGACATCACTTTACTGCTGCTCAGAAATTGTTTATTTTCTTAATTCCCCAACTTGTTTTGAAATTCAGTTTATTGTTGTGCCAGATGTTATCTCTCTGAAATTTGCCCATTGGCTCTTTGAGTGTGAGGAAAATCCAAATCAGTGCCACCTTGGCCAGTGCTGTCTAGTTGACAGATAGTCGGAAGTACAGTGGCACGGATCGGAGGACACACCCTCTCTGAGGATGATAGTATAACGTATTTCTGCAGCATGCAGCCACTGGGATCCTCCGGACCCGTATCATTGCAACCAATAAATCAACTGGAGGACAGATTGCTGGACATTGCCGAGATCCTGAAAACCCCTTTGAATGCTGGGATGCATGACCTTGATGGCAGCAACCTCCACTGACGTGGCCATTGGCTATACAAGCATTGCAGAAATCGGAGATTCCATCACAACACCCAAACTTTGGTGGCTTCTGCTTGTGCAGTGATGGAGGGTGCGAGGCATTGACCTTCAGCCATTGCATCATGGTTAGATCCACTGGTGTTTCAACTGAGTAGGTCATTAGTTCCATATTGGGAAGGATGGGCTCCAGGTGTTTGTGCCAAATTGGTTCTGAGCTTCTCCAGGCTCTGTCACATTCTCCACATCCTTTCTGGCAGGCCTACTAATTCCAATTTCAATACTCTTCCCACAATGAGTGGTGTCCTAAATCAGACTTTGAACTGGTTCCATAGCTAATAATTCCTGGAACAGGTTGCCAGTCTGTAACCAGAGGCTTTTAACTTGAGGGATGCCACTCTGTATCAAGAAAAGCTGACCAGGACTCTTACCATCAGCCATTGGCGTTCGTTGGAAGGTTGTAGCTCTTGAGTATCTTAAGAGGACAAAGGCACAAGGATGGCTTTGTGGTTCATCAGTGGTGGTGTGGGGAGGGGGGGGGGGTAGAGGACAAGAGGTGTTTATTCACTCCATTTACAGCTTCTATCATATTCACTGGTATCTGCCCACCTCTGATTACAGCCTCCGTGATGGCCTCATCCAATGAAGTCAAGCATTGTCTCCTCCATGGGAATTAGGACATGAAGCCATACCTGTTCCCATCAGTTATCTCCTGCCAAAACACCAATTTTTCCTGTAAGAGAGTGTAAGGTGTGTCATTGAGTGTGATGCAATGTGTTTGGGTGATGTGACTGTTGTTGGGAAAAAAAGGTAGTTTTAAGGGAATTAGATTTGTATTAGTAAAAATGAGAAATAAGGTATAATTTTAAGTGTGCTCAATGTTTCTGTGCCTGGAAGGGTGAAACCTGCAGTTAGATTCATGCTGGTCAAAGGTGTTTATTTGTGTGGGGGTTGGTTAAGTTCCAACTGTGTTTCAATTGTGCTTAGACAGGACTACAGCATGAATAATAAATAAAAGGCATAGCATGTGGGTATTGCTTAGCAGATAGGATTTGTAAGGTAGAAAAGCTTTTAAGTTTTATTTTCCTGAATGTGTGGGAGGTAGGAGACAGGATACTAAGGAGTGAACAGTTCTCAACTGTGTCAGGAGTACGTGGACAGGACGAAGGAGTTGCAAAGTTGCAAGCTTCCTAAGGAACAAGATACAATCCAGTAACCAGGGAATTGGGACAGAAAGAATGTTTAAGGCACCTGAAGCTAACAGAACAGAGACCAAGGTAATGTTCAGAAGAAATCAAGGAAGAATAAGCAAAGTGTTCTGAGTAAAAGAGACAATTGCAGTAACCAGATTCTAAGTGGGACAGCAGACTTCAGAGGTAGATGAAGGTCTGAATTCTCTGTCCAGCGATGCTGGAATTGAGAAACGCGATTGGATGAAGAATCGCGCGTCAGCCAAAAATCGTGGCCAACTCCGGGTGTCCGATGGAATACCATGCTCCGGTACCTTTACAGTGGCATGAGTGCATTCCATGCCATTGGCATATTATTAACGTGCCTGGCCCAGCAATTTTTGGACCTCCCGCGTTGCTTCACCTCCGCCAGTAGGAATTATTGGTGGCAAGGTTTACTTGCCATACTGAAAATCTGGAATCAGGCACCATGGCTGCTGAGGGAGAGAGAGGGGGTACAAAAACTGATGAACATCGTTATAGTGTGTTTACAGTGGTGCCGCTAGCTGGGAGTCTTCTGCCAGGGCCGGGGGGAGTAGCAGGGTTGGTGGGGAGACCAGGAGGTGGGCTGAGGGGGCGGGGTGGACGGGCATGGATCACCATTGCTGCAGCCTGCAAGGCAGCCATCCGGCTGCGCATGTCGCTGACTGTGTTGGAGCATGCCCTTGTGAACTTAGCACCATGGGTCGTATGGATGCTCCACAGGCCATCCCCCTAGATACCCTCTGACCCCAGCCGATCCATCAATGGGTTAGGCATGCTCCAGCACAACCAGCGCCATTTCTTGGCTGGGATGAAGGTGTACAAAGAGTGGAGTGCTTATATGCAGCTCCTGCTTGTCAAGCTCTCCAGTGCCGATCCCAACCCCATCGTATCATTCTTCAGCATGCATTGGAATTGTAATAGTTCCATGTTGCACTAGTGCTAGCCCATTAGGATGTCCTGTCACGCTCTGGGACCAGCACTGCCATCATGCACAGAGAACACTCACGATTCAAAAGTGTGTTTTGGGGAGTGGAGTTTGGAATTCGCATATGACAATCATCTGGGGGAATTCTGAGAAGAAATCCACAGATGTTAACTTGGATTCAGAGCAGAGTGTGTGGATTTCACCACAGCCAATCTGTGTTTAAAGGGACTTTGTGTTAAGGAGACCATTTCAGCTTAAGATGTACTTTGCAATCTGTGTTCATCTTCAAATCTGTATGTAATTGTTAAGCTAAAGGGGGAGTAAAGGAGTATTGTGTGGTAATGTAATTTTTTTTGTGTTTAAGAATTTTTTTTTCTTGTTGTTATAACTAATTAGTGGTCCTTTGATTCTGTTCCTCCATGTTTTATAAGATAAAAATGACAGTCGTTTGAACCAGAATTCCATTCTGGAATCTTTCCATCCAGTTATAACACCAACTGGGATTGTAACGCTGCCATGATTGAATCCGTGGCAGTCAGTGCAAGCTGTGAGATGTGGTTGTGTCAGGACTATCGTGTCATTTTTTGTTTATAAATTTAGAGTACCTAATTCATTTTTTCCAATTAAGGGGCAATTTAGCGTGGCCAATCCACCTACCCTGCACATCTTTGGGTTGTGGGGTGAAACCCACGCAAACACGGGGAGAATGTGCAAACTCCACACGGACAGTGACCCAGAGCCGGGATCGAACCTGGGACCTAGGTGCCGTGAGGCCGCTGTGCTAACCGTGCTGTCCTGACTATCGTGTAAGTTAGCATGAAGTTGGCATGCTGCAGCTATCAGAAGCAATAACCACAGATAAATATTGTACAGCGATTTCTGAGCCCATGTTCAGGGCCTACTGAATTTACTCCAATTAAAATATCTCACAGGATAATTTATTATTTGCAGGTGCTGTTAATTTAATTGGTACCGAATGCATAAATTGTAACATTTTATTGAAACTCATGAGATTGACATTTTGCAGCTATTTTTGTAATGCTAACAGTGTAACGGTGCAAATCATCCAGCAATTTGACATGAAAATTGCTTCTAAGCATTTGTCTTCCAGCAGGTTTGTGGCATCAAATGTTATTTGGTTGAAGGGGAGGGAATAATCTAACAAACAGGGCACTTCAGTGTCATAATAACCACTCATGTATATAATGAGATGCAGACAGGCAGTGATTGACACACAGGATGACCAGTAAGCACACAACACAGTGTAGCCAATCACCAGACAGGACACTACCACTATAAAGCCAGAGGGCACTAGGTTTCACGCTCTCTCGGGACCCAGATACTGAGACAGTCAGAGTCCACGAGCTAGCAAGCACAAACACCATGCGGTAGCTAGTAAGTTTGGTCAGGCTACTACAAAGTCTCCAGTCAGTTCAGTATAGTGTTGACCCACAGCTGAATATGTATATCAGTTCTATCGTTGAATAAAACACTGTTGGATCTTCTCCAGTTTTGGACGTCTGTTTCTAGCTTCCCTGTATCGAGTGCAGTCCACATCGAACCTACCTGCCGAACACATCATTCAGGAGATGCATCACTGGCCAATTCCATGTAGCAGGGAAGGTGAGCAAGCCTTTGGCAGTCCGATTTCCAGTATCTGACTTCGGAGCCAGAGGCTGGGCTGGGCCCACTGAGGGTCGTTCCCTGTGGGGCACTAAGTGCATGTCAGCAGAGGTCGCTGGCTCGGGCAGGAGCGTGCAACTGCCCCTAGAGCTCCCTTCGGAACCTGAGCAAATATCTTTGACAAACTGAGAGTAAAATTCTAGAGATTGGGTCTGAGCTGGGAGTGCAAGTTGAAAGAGAAAGAGCATCCAGAATCCTCGTGGACAGAGAGAGAAGCAGGACTGCAGCCAGGAGCTGGGGCAGTAGTGCGGCATTATCATACATGAAGGCAATGCAAGGGTTAATGAAACGTATAGAGAGAGCCACTAGAGGGAGTTAGTCCCATAAGTATATAAGGGATGCTGCTGAGCCTTGGAGGACAGAAGAAGGTTAGAGAAGATGGTGAGACATGAGAGAGAGCAGTTGTGCATTCGAGAGCTCTGTAGTTAGAGATTGCATAGTTTAATATAGAAACCTTCTACTTTCAGAATGCGACTGAATCACAGTAAGTAGTGTAAATAAATTTAACATTTTGTTTGTCAACAAAATTTGTTCTTTGTTCAACACGACGCATCCACGCCATCCAGTTAAAGCAAAGCAAAGAACAACACGTGGTACTAGGACTAGTCCTGGAGGGGATTAGTAAGGTTTAGGGAGAAAGAAAGAATCTCCGTTCGAAGAAAGAAAAACGTACAAAGAAAAATCTCAATCAGACTCCAGTAGCAACAAGCAAAGCGAAGAATAACACAAGTAGTTCACTGAGTTGCAGAGGCAAGGTCACAAAGAGGACAGAGAAGCATTGGCCAGGCTTATCCTCTGTAAATAGTTTGTTCCTTGAAATTAAGCTTTCCCTTGAGAGTTTGTACATCTTTGCTGGTGGAATGAAGGAATCTTCCTTTTTTAATCTTTGTTCAGTCTGTGTGCTTGAATTCCATGCGACATAAACATCCTCCATAACATTGCTTCAATCGGGCTTGGAGATTAAGCATTTCTAAGGAGCAGACTTGAACAAGGCGCATCTCACAAATGTGATGATCTTGATTTATAGTTTTCCAAATTGAGAATGAGATTTAGTTTTAATCCCATTTTAAATTCAGCACCCAGTGGGCAGTAGATGTTGACAAACTTATTGATGTGGAAGTCGGGAGACGTCTTATTCATTTGTACCAAGCACTCTTACAAGAAGTGACTTATTCAGTGAGGAATTGATGACTTTTTTGTTTCCTCATTAATTAATGTTTTATTGATTTTCAGAGCAGCACTTTTTGTTATTTCCATTACTATGAACTTCCCTGATAATTTATTGAAAGTGGAAATATAAGTGAAAAAATCTTTTCAAGTTTCAATTGATTATTATTTGTGAGAATGTACTTCTCTAACAATTCACGGCTATCCGGCTGGTGATCAATAGCAACTGCCAATACACAATCTTGTACTGACTTAGTGATATAGTATCTTCATTAGAACATAGAACATAGAAAATACAGCACAGAACAGGCCCTTCGGCCCACGATGTTGTGCCGAACCTTTGTCCTAGATTAATCATAGATTATCATTGAATTTACAGTGCAGAAAGAGGCCATTCGGCCCTTTGAGTCTGCACCGGCTCTTGGAAAGAGCACCCTACCCAAACTCACCACCTCCACCCAACACCAAGGGCAATTTGGACATTAAGGGCAATTTATCATTGGCCAATTCACCTAACCCGCACATCTTTGGACTGTGGGAGAAAACCGGAGCACCCGGAGGAAACCCACGCACACATGGGGAGGACGTGCAGACTCCGCACAGACAGTGACCCAAGCCGGAATCGAACCTGGGACCCTGGAGCTGTGAAGCATTGTGCTATCCACAATGCTACCGTGCTGCCCTTGAGAACAAATAAATCTACACTATATCATTTTACCATAATCCATGTACCTATCCAATAGCTGCTTGAAGGTCCCTAATGTTTCCGACTCAACTACTTCCACAGGCAGTGCATTCCATGCCCCCACTACTCTCTGGGTAAAGAACCTACCTCTGATATCCCTCCTATATCTTCCACCTTTCACCTTAAATTTATGTCCCCTTGTAATGGTTTGTTCCACCCGGGGAAAAAGTCTCTGACTGTCTACTTTATCTATTCCCCTGATCATCTTATAAACCTCTATCAAGTCGCACCTCATCCTTCTCCGTTCTAATGAGAAAAGGCCTAGCACCCTCAACCTTTCCTCGTAAGACCTACTCTCCATTCCAGGCAACATCCTGGTAAATCTTCTTTGCACCTTTTCCAAAGCTTCCACATCCTTCCTAAAATGAGGCGACCAGAACTGTACACAGTACTCCAAATGTGGCCTTACCAAAGTTTTGTACAGCTGCATCATCACCTCACGGCTCTTAAATTCAATCCCTCTGTTAATGAACGCGAGCACACCATAGGCCTTCTTCACAGCTCTATCCACTTGAGTGGCAACTTTCAAAGATGTATGAACGTAGACCCCAAGATCTCTCTGCTCCTCCACATTGCCAAGAACTCTACCGTTAACCCTGTATTCCGCATTCATATTTGTCCTTCCAAAATGGACAACCTCACACTTTCAGGGTTAAACTCCATCTGCCACTTCTCAGCCCAGCTCTGCATCCTATCTATGTCTCTTTGCAGCCGACAACAGCCCTCCTTACTATCCACAACTCCACCAATCTTCGTATCGTCTGCAAATTTACTGACCCACCCTTCAACTCCCTCATCCAAGTCATTAATGAAAATCACAAACAGCAGAGGACCCAGAACTGATCCCTGCGGTACGCCACTGGTAACTGGGATCCAGGCTGAATATTTGCCATCCACCACTACTCTCTGACTTCTATCGGTTAGCCAGTTCGTTATCCAACTGGCCAAATTTCCCACTATCCCATGCCTCCTTACTTTCTGCATAAGCCTACCATGGGGAACTTTATCAAATGCCTTACTAAAATCCATGTACACTACATCCACTGCTTTACCTTCATCCACATGCTTGGTCACCTCCTCAAAGAATTCAATAAGATTTGTAAGGCAAGACCTACCCCTCACAAATCCGTGCTGACTATCCCTAATCAAGCAGTGTCTTTCCAGATGCTCAGAAATCCTATCCTTCAGTACCCTTTCCATTACTTTGCCTACCACCAAAGTAAGACTAACTGGCCTGTAATTCCCAGGGTTATCCCTAGTCCCTTTTTTGAACAGGGGCACGACATTCGCCACTCTCCAATCCCCTGGTACCACCCCTGTTGACAGTGAGGACGAAAAGATCATTGCCAATGGCTCTGCAATTTCATCTCTTGCTTCCCATAGAATCCTTGGATATATCCCGTCAGGCCCGGGGGACTTGTCTATCCTCAAGTTTTTCAAAATGCCCAACACATCTTCCTTCCTAACAAGTATTTCCTCGAGCTTACCAATCTGTTTCACACTTTCCTCTCCAACAATATCGCCCCTCTCATTTGTAAATACAGAAGAAAAGTACTCGTTCAAGACCTCTCCTATCTCTTCAGACTCAATACACAACCTCCCGCTACTGTCCTTGATCGGACCTACCCTCGCTCCAGTCATTCTCATATTTCTCACATATGTGTAAAAGGCCTTGGGGTTTTCCTTGATCCTACCCGCAAAAGATTGTTCATGCCCTCTCTTAGCTCTCCTAATCCCTTTGTTCAGTTCCCTCCTGGCTATCTTGTATCCCTCCAATGCCCTGTCTGAACCTTGTTTCCTCAGCCTTACATAAGTCACCTTTTTCCTCTTAACAAGGCATTCAACCTCTCTTGTCAACCATGGTTCCCTCACTCGACCATCTCTTCCCTGCCTGACAGGGACATACATATCAAGGACACGTAGCACCTGTTCCTTGAACAAGTTCCACATTTCACTTGTGTCCTTCCCTGACAGCCTATGTTCCCAACTTATGCACTTCAATTCTTGTCTGACAACATCGTATTTACCCTTCCCCCAATTGTAAACCTTGCCCTGTTGCACGTACCTATCCCTCTCCATTACTAAAGTGAAAGTCACAGAATTGTGGTCACTATCTCCAAAATGCTCCCCCACTAACAAATCTATCACTTGCCCTGGCTCATTACCCAGTACTAAATCCAATATTGCCCCTTCTCTGGTCGGACAATCTACATACTGCGTTAGAAAAGCTTCCTGGACACACTGCACAAACATCACCCCATCCAAACTATTTGATCTAAAGAGTTTCCACTCAATATTTGGGAAGTTAAAGTCGCCCATGACTACTATCCTATGACTTCTGCACCTTTCCAAAATCTGTTTCCCAGTCTGTTCCTCCACATCTCTGCTACTATTGGGAGGCCTATAGAAAACTCCTAACAAGGTGACTGCTCCTTTCCTATTTCTGACTTCAACCCATACTACCTCAATAGGGTGATACTCCTCGAACTGCCTTTCTGCAGCTGTTATACTATCTCTAATTAATAATGCCACCCCCCCACCTCTCTTACCACCCTCCCTAATCTTATTGAAACATCTATAACCAGGGACCTCCAACAACCATTTCTGCCCCTCTTCTATCCAGGTTTCCGTGATGGCCACCACATCGTAGTCCCAAGTACCGATCCATGCCTTAAGTTCACCCATCTTATTCCTGATGCTTCTTGCGTTGAAGTATACACACTTCAACCCATCTCCGTGCCTGCAAGTACTCTCCTTTGTCAGTGTTCCCTTCCCCACTGCCTCATTACACGCTTTGGCGTCCTGAATATCGGCTACCTTAGTTGCTGGACTACAAATCCGGTTCCCATTCCCCTGCCAAATTAGTTTAAACCCTCCCGAAGAGTACTAGAAAACCTCCCTCCCAGGATATTGGTGCCCCTCTGGTTCAGATGCAACCCGTCCTGCTTGTACAGGTCCCACCTTCCCGAGAATGCTCTCCAATTATCCAAATACCTGAAGCCCTCCCTCCTACACCATTCCTGCAGCCACGTGTTCAACTGCACTCTCTCCCTATTCCTAGCCTCGCTATCACGTGGCACCGGCAACAAACCAGAGATGACAACTCTGTCTGTCCTGGCTTTTAACTTCCAGCCTAACTCCCTAAACTTGTTTATTACCTCCACACCCCGTTTCCTACCTATGTTGTTGGTACCAATGTGCACCACGACTTCTGGCTGCTCACCCTCCCCCTTAAGGATCCTGAAGACACGATCCGAGACATCCCTGGCCCTGGCACCCGGGAGGCAACATACCTTCCGGGAGTCTCGCCCGCGACCACAGAATCTCCTATCTATTCCGCTAACCATTGAATCTCCTACAACTATTGCTTTTCTATTCTCCCCCCCTTCCCTTCTGAGCCCCAGAGCCAGACTCAGTGCCAGAGACCTGGCCGCTAGGGCCTTCCCCCGGTAGGTCATCCCCCCCAACAGCATCCAAAACGGTATACTTGTTTTGAAGGGGAACGGCCACGAGGGATCCCTGCACTTTCTGCCTGTTTGTTTTTTTCCCCCTGACTGTAACCCAGCTATTCTTGTCCTGTACCTTGGGTGTGGTTACCTCCTTGTAACTCTTCTCAATCACCCCCTCTGCCTCACGGATGATCCGAAGTTCATCCAGCTTCAGCTCCAGTTCCCTAACACGGTCTTTGAGGAGCTGAAGTTGGGTGCACTTCCCGCAGGTATAGTCAGTGGGGACACCGGTGGTATCCCTCACCACCCACATCCTACAGGAGGAGCATGTAACTGGCCTAGCCTCCATCCCCTCTTACCTGACAGAATATAGCTGCCCTGTGGACTAACTAGATCTCCGCCCTCCGACCCTGCTCCCAGTCAGCTACAGTTTCTGTAAACTCCTGGCTCTCTTCGTACTCTTTGCGGAAATGTCGGAAACAAAATGAAAGGAGCACCTTACTCCCTCCTCACCTAACTCCCTCGGTCACCAAACTCTCACTGTCGCACTCAAATGCACTAAATTCAGCAGTAGGTGCAAACAAAGTCTGCACTGTAGGGGATCACTTTTATACTGTGAATCTAGCCTCTGAAAACTGGCCTAATCCAATTAACTAATTAACAAGCTCCAGCTGCAAGTGCCTACAAGTAGAAGCCTGTTTAAAGCTTATTGAAAATTCACCTTCTTCTAAACCAAACAGCAACTTTTAAGTTAATTAACTAAATAAAAGAAAGACTAAACTTTAGATAAAAATGAAGCCTTATACTTCCCCCGGTCACCAAACTCTCACTATCGCACTCAAATGCACCAAATTCAGCACTCAGTGCAAACTAAGTCTGCACTGTAGGGGATCACTTTTATACTGTGAATCTAGCCTCTGAAAACTGGCCTAATCCAATTAACTAATTAACAAGCTCCAGCTGCAAGTGCCCACAAGTAGAAGCCTGTTTAAAGCTTATTGAAAATTCACCTTCTTCTAAACCAAACAGCAACTTTTAAGTTAATTAACTAAATAAAAGAAAGACTAAACTTTAGATAAAAATGAAGCCTTATACTCCCTCGGTCACCAAACTCTCACTCTCGCACTCAAATGCACCAAATTCAGCAGTCAGTGCAAACATTAGGCAAAGGTGATATGAAATGCTGCTGATTCAGTTAACAAGAGGGCTTTACCAGAACGTTTTCCCAGTGGAAGTTATGGACACAGAACTGACTGAATGAAGCAACAACTTGCAGTGCCAAAAAATAATGAAACCTTTCCATGCAACGTTATCAGACAAGATTTTGGCACCAAATATAAGGAGATATAATCGAAGCATAGGGCACGATTAAGCCACTGCATTGCGCCTGGCGCAGATCCAAGGAGAGCCCCAAATCGGGCTTCGGGCCGGACGAATCGCTCGTCATCCTGGGCGTAATCCAGATCTGTATATTTAAATGAGCCATTAGGCTCATTTAAATTCCCAGATGCCGTTTTCACCTGGCGTCTATGCCTGCAAGACCTCAACAGCGCACCATTTAGCACTGGTTTCCATAAATAGTGCACCTTGGGGGGTCTTGCAGACCATTAGTAACCCAGCCCTGGTGGTTGGGGAAAAAGGCAGGGTACTACCCTAGCAGTCCCCAGTCACCCAGGCACCTTGGTGCTGCCAGCCTGGAACCCTGGCAGTTCCTCTGCCACCCTGAAAACTGCCAGGGTGCCAGACTGACAGTTCCAAGGTGTCACATTGGCACTGCCAGGAGGTTGGCCCATTAGAGGGGCACACAGGAGTACGGCCTCAACCGGGACCTTGGATTCATGTTGCATTACATTCATCCCACACCATATGGCCAAGGCTTGCGAAATCCTACCAACTGTCCTGGATTGAGACAATTCACACCTCTTTAACCTGTGATTATCCCTCTCTCCCGTTGCTCCGTCTGGACTTGTAAAAACTTAATTATCTGCAAAGACTCGCATTCAAAGTATCGTATTGCATCTTTGACTTTGTCTATATATATATTTCTGGAACCCACCTCTTCATTCACCTGAGGAAGGAGCTGTGCTCCAAAAGCTAGTCATTTAAGACAAACCTGTTGTACTTTAACCTGGTATTGTAAGACTTCTTACTGTGCTCATTCAGGTCCAACGCCGGCATCTCCACACCATTAGAGGTCGGGTGAGGGGGGTTTCCAGGCGCCTCGAGAAGGATGGGGGGGACGGGACGAAAGTGGGCAGTCAATAAACCGGGGGATGGAGCGCTGAAAGTGGGGGGGAGGGGTTGCAAAGACTGGGGCTGTTGGTCAAACTGGTGTGCCGATCCGCAAGGAGCCATTCCTGCTGGCGAGCTAGTTGACTAAAGTGTGGCCTCAATAAACCGGCAAAGTGGCGGTTAATAGCAGGATGAATCCCGGCGCTGCAGTTGCTGAGAAACACCCTGCCAAATGCGCCTAAAAGTGGATTTTGAATTATTTCCACTGAATTGCACCCATAGAATCATTAGGTAGAGAAGGAGGCCATTTAGCACTTTGAGGTTATACCAGCTCTTTGTCGAGCAATCTAGTCAGTCCCATTCCTATCTATCCCTGTAGTCCTGCAACTTTATTTCCTTAATATGCCCATTCTGCCCGTTGGAATGGGTGACTGAAACCCTTAGCCAAAGAGAGAGATTTTAAGGAACATCTTAAAGGAGGAGAGAATGGTGGAAATAGAGGGAATTCCTCTACTTCAGAGTTTGAGCAACCTTTAGTTCGCTATCAGTTGCGAGGCACAAGCTTGGGAGGGTCTGAACTGATGAAGTAACGTGAAGAAATGGTTTCGCTGAAACATGATGCTTAAGTTTGCATAAGTTTCTCATGGTTGGGCTGAACAAGCAACACATTTTCTTCTTCTGCACAATTTCCATTACTATTGTGTAAGTCAGAGCAACAATATCAGGGCAGATTGTGAATCTGTGTCCTCTTTCGATCGGTCTTGTTACCATTTCAATGCAATTCTTTCTCTTTAAAAAAATAATAAATTTGGAGGACCCAATTCATTTTTTTCCAATTAAGGGGCAATTTAGCATGTTCAATCCACCTCCCCTGCACATCTTTGGGTTGTGGGGGTCAAACCCACGCAAACACGGGGAGAATGTGCAAACTCCACACGGACAGTGACCCAGAGCCGGGATCGAACCTGGGACCTCGGCGCCATGAGACTGCAATGCTAACCTACTGCGCCACCATGCTGCCCTCATTTCTTTCTCAACATTAACACACAGAACACATCCACATTAATAATTAAATGAATAAAAAAAGGCCCGCATTAATCTGTGTCTCAAGGTCACCCATTATTACTTTATAACCTCCAATAACAGTTAACTTGGGTTTGTTAAAACAACGTGCAGAGTGTGATATGCAGTCAGCAGACTAGTTCTGGGGGTGACGACGTAACCAACAGATTCTTGAAATAAAGCTGATTAGTGCTACCCATTGATCAATGCTTTTGATAATATTTTAAAACTTTTAATAATATTAAACAAACATTATGTGCTTTGAAAGAAGAGCTAACGGTTTGTAATAAACATGAGACCTGCTGTCTACTGTTCTTCCAACCATTATTAAAATAGACTATCACAGCACTGTCAACATCGAAACTCTGCATGTGTATGATTGCAAGAATGCTCAGAACCATGTACCCAGGCACAGGCAGACAAGTCTGCTATTTTATAATACTGAATGACCTGCACAAAGTTCGAAGATCTTCCAGGAGGCTCATTGGGCCTCTTGGTTTTCCTAAACCATGCTCTACATTGAGCTGCAGTCACTTTGACTGACCCTGATGCCACTTAACTTTGGACATGAGCGTCGGGTCCCAACCGAATTCCGATCTTCCCCTAACCTTAGAATAGAATAGAATAGAATCCCTACAGTGCAGAAGGAGACCATTCGGTCCATCGAGTCTGCACAGGCCCTTGGAAAGAGCACCCTATTTAAGCCCACACCTCCACCCTGAGCCCGTAACCCAGTAATCCCACCTGACCTTTTGGACACTAAGGGGCAATTTAGCATGGCTAATCCACCTAACCTGCACATCTTTGGACTGTGGGAGGAAACCCATGGAGACACGGGAAGAAATGCAAAGTCCACACAGACAGTAACCTGAGGCTGCAAGTGAACCCAGGACCCTGGAGTTGTGAGGCAGCAGTGCTAACCACAGTGCCACCCTGCCACCGCCATCACTACACAGTTAAAACAATATTTTTGGTAAACATTTAAAAATGAAGGAGACCAAGAGAATAGGGATATGAAAGATTACATAACTTCCTGGTTCCCCAGGGTCACATTTCAGAGGTACCCCAGTGAGGTGCTGGGGAATCCCTCTCGGAAGTTCCCAAGTAAGGGTTTACCCGGCAATTATCCAGAGGTTCTCACTTCCTCTGGCCTGACCCCTCTCTGGTCCAACACCTCCTCCCCCGGCCCCCTACCCCACCCCCCACCTCCAGTCAGACCCCCATAACCCTCTCCGGTTAGACCTACTCCCACTCTGATCCGGCTCCACTCCAGTCCAAACCGACCCCCCCCTCCTGACCCCCACGTTAATCTCTGAACCATTTAATTAAAAATAAAAAAAAATTAGAGTACCCAACTCATTATTTTCCAATTGAGGGACAATTTAGCGTGGCCAATCCACCTACCCTGCACATCTTTGGGTCGAGGGGGCGAAACCCACGCAAACACAGGGAGAATGTGCAAACTCTGCACGGACAGTGACCCAGAGCCGGGATCGAACCTGGAACCTCTGCGCTGTGAGGCAGCAGTGCTAACCACTGCGCCACTATGCTGTCTTCTACCATTTAATTTTTAATTGTCCCTTTAAAAATCTCCTTGACAGCAGTTAGTGAGCCCCAGTTACTTCATTCTGATACAGCCGAGGCACGCTTTGCTGCTCCTGTCTTAACCCAACCAGAGTGAGGAAGGTTGGGCGGAACAGGGGCTTTCTCATCTCAGCATGGGTAAATCTGACTGGAGTGACAATCCAACAGATATTGCCCTCTGAGGGCCTATGTTATGATGACAAACAAACTTTAAAATAAAACTCTAGCCTTGCATTTTTGATTTTGTGCAGAACTATTTCACAATCCTTTTTATTAGATTTGATATTAAAAATGCCCAGATAATTTTTTTGTGGATTTATTGAGCTCAAGGACACAGAAAAGGATACAAGCTGAGAACAGATTATTATTTTATAAGGAGCTTAAAGCAAGATATTATTAATTTATGTTATCCTGCACTCATGCATCAATAAAAATGTTCAAATGAAACAAACTATATTATCAAATTTTCCTTTGAAAAATAGACAATGAAAATGAGATATTGGGAAATGAAAATAACTTATCATACAATTTAAATATGCTTTGCAGTGCATAATGCAACAAATACATTATGCAACAATGTATTGAAAAACATGATCATTCAAATGAATTAAGCTCTGTTACTTAGTTCCAATACAATAAAGGAATGTGGAAGTTATTATGGCTGTCATTTCTGTCCCTGAGTCGTCATTTGTTGTAAATGTTGATTGCAGTGAGAATAAATCTCACTAAAAATATATTAAGCTGGTAATATTGGAACCAATATTATTTTTGAAGGACAAAAGCAGGTAGCGCCAAACCGCTCCCCTTTGATATAGCATCACAAACTTCAAATACTCCTTTTTCCAGGATGCAGTCCTCGGAAGCACTATTGTCCCAGAAGTGAGCATAACATTTAATTTGTATTTTTTAGTTCCACTACATTTGAAAGCAAGATTGAAGTGATTCTTTTCATTTTTAGTGAGTTATGTTTGTAAATAAAACAGAAACATCAAATAAAAATCAACCTTCTTCATTCACCATTACAGATCAGGGGCCGTCATTAATATTGAACAACCCCGACATCTCACCAAATTTGACAGATACAGAAACTAAAAGTCTTACCATCATTTAACTTTTTTTTTGAGTACCCAATTAAGGGGCAATTTAGCGTGGCCATTCCACCTACCCTGTACTTCTTTGGGTTGTGTGGGGCGAAATCCATGTAAACGCGGAGAGAATGTGCAAAATCAACATGGACAGTGACCCAGAGCCGGGATCAAACTCGGGACATTGGTGTTGTGAGGCAGCAGTGCTAACCACTGCGCCACCCGATTACCATCATTTTTTTGCTGCTGAACTGCTGAAGAATAGTTTGATTGTCATGTATGATGGCATTAGAGGCTTTTCATGCACCCTTCTTGAAGAGAAGGAAATGTCAGTGGAATTGAATACATACCCTTGCCATTCCCACCAGTGGCAAAATTACACTTTTAAACAGCACAGTAATGCTCTGGTTAATGATGTATCCAGGCATAGGTTTGCTGTGGTAAGAACAAAGAACAAAGAACAAAGAAATGTACAGCACAGGAACAGGCCCTTCGGCCCTCCAAGCCCGTGCCGACCATACTGCCCAACTAAACTACAATCTTCTACACTTCCTGGGTCCGTATCCTTCTATTCCCATCCTATTCATATATTTGTCAAGATGCCCCTTAAATGTCCCTATCGTCCCTGCTTCCACTACCTCCTCCAGTAGTGAGTTCCAGGCACCCACTACCCTCTGCGTAAAAAACTTGCCTCGTACATCTACTCTAAACCTTGCCCCTCTCACCTTAAACCTATGCCCCCTAGTAATTGACCCCTCTACCCTGGGGAAAAGCCTCTGACTATCCACTCTGTCTATGCCCCTCATAATTTTGTATACCTCTATCAGGTCGCCCCTCAACCTCCTTCGTTCCAGTGAGAACAAACCGAGTTTATTCAATCGCTCCTCATAGCTTATGCCCTCCATACCAGGCAACATTCTGGTAAATCTCTTCTGCACCCTCTCTAAAGCCTCCACATCCTTCTGGTAGTGTGGCGACCAGAATTGAACACTATACTCCAAGTGTGGCCTAACTAAGGTTCTATACAGCTGCAACATGACTTGCCAATTCTTATACTCAATGCCCCGGCCAATGAAGGCAAGCATGCCGTATGCCTTCTTGACTACCTTCTCCACCTGTGTTGCCCCTTTCAATGACCTGTGGACCTGTACTCCTAGATCTCTTTGACTTTCAATACTCTTGAGGGTTCTACCATTCACTGTATATTCCCTACCTGCATTAGCCCTTCCAAAATGCATTACCTCACATTTGTCCGGATTAAACTCCATCTGCCATCTCTCCGCCCAAGTCTCCAGACAATCTAAATCCTGCTGTATCCTCAGACAGTCCTCATCGCTATCCGCAATTCCACCAACCTTTGTGTCGTCTGCAAACTTACTAATCAGACCAGTTACATTTTCTTCCAAATCATTTATATATACTAAAAACAGCAAAGGTCCCAGCACTGATCCCTGTGGAACACCACTGGTCACAGCCCTCCAATTAGAAAAGCATCCCTCCATTGCTACCCTCTGCCTTCTATGGCCTAGCCAGTTCTGTATCCACCTTGCCAGTTCACCCCTGATCCCGTGTGACTTCACCTTTTGTACTAGTCTACCATGAGGGACCTTGTCAAAGGCCTTACTGAAGTCCATATAGACAACATCTACTGCCCTACCTGCATCAATCATCTTAGTGACCTCCTCTAAAAACTCTATCAAGTTAGTGAGACACGACCTCCCCTTCACAAAACCATGCTGCCTCTCACTAATACGTCCATTTGCTTCCAAATGGGAGTAGATCCTGTCTCGAAGAATTCTCTCCAGTAATTTCCCTACCACTGAAGTAAGGCTCACCGGTCTGTAGTTCCCGGGATTATCCTTGCTACCCTTCTTAAACAGAGGAACAACATTGGCTATTCTCCAGTCCTCCGGGACATCCCCTGAAGACAGCGCGGATCCAAAGATTTCTGTCAAGGCCTCAGCAATTTCCTCTCCAGCCTCCTTCAGTATTCTGGGGTAGATCCCATCAGGCCCTGGGGACTTATCTACCTTAATATTTTTTAAGACACCGAACACCTCGTCTTTTTGGATCACAATGTGACCCAGGCTATCTACACCCCCTTCTCCAGACTCAACATCTACCAATTCCTTCTCTTTGGTGAATACTGATGCAAAGTATTCATTTAGTACCTCGCCCATTTCCTCTGGCTCCACACATAGATTCCCTTGCCTATCCTTCAGTGGGCCAACCCTTTCCCTGGCTACCCTCTTGCTTTTTATGTACGTGTAAAAAGCCTTGGGATTTTCCTTAACCCTATTTGCCAATGACTTTTCATGACCCCTTCTAGCCCTCCTGACTCCTTGCTTAAGTTCCTTCCTACTTTCCTTATATGCCACACAGGCTTCGTCTGTTCCCAGCCTTTTAGCCCTGACAAATGCCTCCTTTTTCTTTTTGACGAGGCCTACAATATCACTCGTCATCCAAGGTTCCCGAAAATTGCCGTATTTATCTTTCTTCCTCACAGGAACATGCCTGTCCTGTATTCCTTTCAACTGACACTTGAAAGCCTCCCACATGTCAGATGTTGATTTGCCCTCAAACATCCGCCCCCAATCTATGTTCTTCAGTTCCCGCCTAATATTGTTATAATTAGCCTTCCCCCAATTTAGCACATTCATCCTCGGACCACTCTTATCCTTGTCCACCAGTACTTTAAAACTTACTGAATTGTGGTCACTGTTACCGAAATGCTCCCCTACTGAAACATCTACCACCTGGCCGGGCTCATTCCCCAATACCAGGTCCAGTACCGCCCCTTCCCTAGTTGGACTGTTTACATATTGTTTTAAGAAGCCCTCCTGGATGCTCCTTACAAACTCCGCCCCGTCTAAGCCCCTGGCACTAAGTGAGTCCCAGTCAATATTGGGGAAGTTGAAGTCTCCCATCACCACAACCCTGTTGTTTTTACTCTTTTCCAAAATCTGTCTACCTATCTGCTCCTCTATCTCCCGCTGGCTGTTGGGAGGCCTGTAGTATAACCCCAACATTGTGACTGCACCCTTCTTATTCCTGATCTCTACCCATATAGCCTCACTGCCCTCTGAGGTGTCCTCTCGCAGTATAGCTGTGATATTCTCCCGAACAAGTAGCGCAACTCCGCCTCCCCTTTTACATCCCCCTCTATCCCGCCTGAAACATCTAAATCCTGGAACGTTTAGCTGCCAATCCTGCCCTTCCCTCAACCAGGTCTCTGTAATGGCAACAACATCATAGTTCCAAGTAGTAATCCAAGCTCTAAGTTCATCTGCCTTACCCGTAATGCTCCTTGCATTAAAACATATGCACTTCAGGCCACCAGACCCGCTGTGTTCAGCAACTTCTCCCCGTCTGAGCCACACTGTCCCTATTCCCTAGTTCTCCCTCAATGCTCTCACCTTCTGACCTATTGCTCCCGTGCCCACCCCCCTGCCATACTAGTTTAAACCCTCCCGTGTGACACTAGCAAACCTCGCGGCCAGGATATTTATGCCTCTCCGGTTTAGATGCAACCCGTCCATCTTATACAGGTCACACCTGCCCTGGAAGAGCTCCCAGTGGTCCAGAAAACGGAAACCCTCCCTCCTACACCAGCTGTTTAGCCACGTGTTTGTCTGCTCTATCTTCCTATTTCTAGCCTCACTGGCACGTGGCACAGGGAGTAATCCCGAGATTACAACCCTCGAGGTCCTGTCTTTTAACTTTCTGCCTAGCTCCCTGAACTCCTGCTGCAGGACCTCATGCCCCTTCCTGCCTATGTCGTTAGTACCAATATGTACAACGACCTTGCCTGTTTGCCCTCCCCCTTCAGGATTCCCTCTACCCGTTCGGAGACATCCTGGACCCTGGCACCAGGGAGGCAACATACCATCCTGGAGTCTCTTTCACGTCCACAGAAGCGCCTATCTGTGCCCCTGACTATAGAGTCCCCTATTACTATTACTCTTCTGCGCTTTGACCCTCCCTTCTGAACATCAGAGCCAGCCGTGGTGCCACTGCTCTGGCTGCTGCTGTTTTCCCCTGATAGGCTATCCCCCCCGACAGTATCCAAAGGGGTATATCTGTTCGAGAGGGGGACAACCACAGGGGATTCCTGCACTGACTGCCTGCCCTTTCTGGTGGTCACCCATTTCTCTGCCTGCACCTTGGGTGTGACCACATTTACATAACTGCGATCTATGACGCTTTCCGCCACCTGCATGCTCCTAAGTGCATCCAATTGCTGCTCCAACCGAACCATGCGGTCTGTGAGGAGCTGAAGTTGGGTGCACTTTCTGCAGATGAAGCCATCCGGGACGCTGGAAGCCTCCCGGACCTG
Organism: Scyliorhinus torazame; assembly: GCF_047496885.1. Classification (NCBI taxonomy): domain Eukaryota; kingdom Metazoa; phylum Chordata; class Chondrichthyes; order Carcharhiniformes; family Scyliorhinidae; genus Scyliorhinus; species Scyliorhinus torazame. The sequence goes on from NC_092728.1 coordinate 61,299,460, forward strand.
CCACATCTAACAGTCAGAGCACAGCACCCCTCTAACTGACATTGCGTCAATTAATTAAAATTAAAATTTGTCTTTTTTTTTTAATAAATACTTTTTTTTTTTAAATTGCAAAGTTACTGTCAACTATCTGTTTCCTAGCACTAGATTTCTAATAGAAATGCGATAGCTAACTATAATACTCTCCGATCTCTGGCTTAGATATCCTCTAAATTATAATTAAGTTGTTATGTTTAATTAGTTCCCAAATACTCAAATTTTTAAAAAAATTTAGGTTAGAATCCCAACCAGCCACTCAGGTCACAGCTTTTCTGTGATGTCACTTCAGTTTCCCCCCGACACACACAATTTGTAAAAAGGTATAAAAGTAAAAATCACTTACTTACCTTCTTACCTTCTGAGTGTCTGAGATGTTCTCAGGTTCTCTCCCTGACAGAGACTGCTCCTCCACCACCGATCCTTGACCTGCACAATGCTAATAATATAATAATATAATATGGCACTTACCTTACACCAATGGGTCTTATTATTAGGTTAGAGGAGGAGGGCGGGTGGGAGACACTACACGTGTAGTGTCTCGGGTTTCCTCTCCACCAGAATTTATTGGTTGGGGGGGGGGGGACTTGCTAGAGGTCGAACTTCCGGTTCCCGCCTTATATAAAAACAAATAAAACAGAAAAGAAGAACAGACACGGGACCAGGCAAGGCTTTTTAAACTCACTACTCACCTCCCAGAAGGCCCCTGCGCACCGCTGCCGCCGAAATCCAAAGGGCTGCTCCTGTAAAGGTAAGGCTTTTTAAACTCACTACTCACCTCCCAGAAGGCCCCTGCGCACCGCTGCCGCCGAAATCCAAAGGGCTGCTCCTGTAAGCTCCTGTAAGGAGTTATACAGATTCTAAATTGAACAGTAATTTTGATCTCAGCAGGAACACTGCGATCAGCATCACTGTCCCAGATTTAGCGAAGGGAATGAAAATCCTGTTTGAGTTTCCAGCCCCAAAGGCAAATCAGACTACAGAAGGGAGATAGATCACTTGGTTGCATGGTGTACCGAAAACAACCTCTCATTAAAAGTTGGAAAGACCAAGGAACTGATCATCGACTTCAGGAAGCGTAGTAAAACACACACCCCCATCTACATCAATGGCTCCGAAGTGCGGATGGTTGATAGCTTTAAGATCCTGGGGGTCACCATCACCAACAGTCTGTCCTGGTCCACTCACGTTGATGCAACAGTCAAGGAAGCCCAACAACGTATTGCATCAGTGTTCAGTATTCACCAAAGAGAAGGACTTGGTGGATGTTGAGTCTGAAGAAGGGTGTGTAGATTGCCTGGGTCACATTGAGATCCAAAAAGACGAGGTGTTGGGCATCTTGAAAAATATTACGGTAGATAAGTCCCCAGGGCCAGATGGGATCTACCCCAGAATACTGAAGGAGGCTAGAGAGGAAATTGCTGAGGCCTTGACAGAAATCTTTGGATCCTCACTGTCTTCAGGTGATGTCCCGGAGGACTGGAGAATAGCCAATGTTGTTCCTTTGTTTAAGAAGGGTAGCAAGGATAATCCAGGGAATTACAGGCCGGTGAGCCTTACGTCAGTGGTAGGGAAATTACTGGAGAGAATTCTTCGAGACATGATCTACTCCCATTTGGAAGCAAATTGATGAGAGGCAGCACGGTTTTGTGAAGGGGAGGTCGTGTCTCACTAACTTGACAGAGATTTTCGAGGAGGTCACAAAGATGATTGATGCAGGTAGGGCAGTGGATGTTGTCTATCTGGACTTCAGTAAGGCCTTTGAGAAGGTCCCTCATGGCAGACTGGTACAAAAGGTGAAGTCACATGGGATCAGGGGTGAGCTGGCAAGATGGATACTGAACTGGCTAGGTCATAGAAGGCAGAGAGCAGCAATGGAAGGGTGCTTTTCTAATTCGAGGGCTGTGACTAGTGGTGTTCCGCAGGGATCAGTGCTGGGACCTTGCTGTTCGTAGTATATATAAATGATTTGGAGGAAACAGCACGGTAGCATAGTGGTTAGCATAATTGCTTCACAGCTCCAGGGTCCCAGGTTCGATTCCCGGCTTGGGTCACTGTCTGTGCGGAGTCTGCACGTTCTCCCCGTGTGTGCGTGGGTTTCCTCCGGGTGCTCCGGTTTCCTCCCACAGTCCAAAGACGTGCAGGTTAGGTGGATTGGCCATGCTAAATTGCCCTTAGTGTCCAAAATTGGCCTTAGGGTTGGTTGAGTGGGGTTACTGGGTTATGGGGATAGGGTGGTGTGGGCCTCGGTAGGGTGCTCTTTCCAAGAGCCGGTGCAGACTCGATGGGCCGAATGGCCTCCTTCTGCACTGTAAATTCTATGATTCTATGAAAATGTAACTGGTCTGATTAGTAAGTTTGCAGACGACACAAAGGTTGGTGGAATTGCGGATAACGATGAGGACTGTCAGAGGATACAGCAGGATTTAGATTGTTTGGAGACTTGGGCGGAGAGATGGCAGGTGGTGTTTAATCCAGACAAACGTGAGGTAATGCATTTTGGAAGGTCTAATGCAGGTAGGGAATATACAGTGAATGGTAGAACCCTCAAGCGTATTGATAGTCAGAGAGATCTAGGTGTACAGATCCACAGACCACTGAAAGGGGCAACACAGGTGGAGAAGGTAGTCAAGGAGGCATACGGCATGCGTGCCTTCATTGGCCCGGGCATTGAGTATAAGAATTGGCAAGTCCGACCTCCCCACAATCCCACCGGAATGGCTGCTGACCACGCACCTTGCATCACATGCCGGCGTCCATACCGCCCGCCATGGCCGGGTGCCCTGTCCACTGAAGCCACCATCTACCCTCCCTCTGTGCTGCTGTGGTAGTCACCACTAATGTATATATTAGGTGGTTTGTGGTAAGGCCCTGTACTACAGGTACGGGGGTAGTTCCCTGCGTGCTGGCTCCGCCCAGTAGGCGGAGTATAAATATGTGTGTCCCGTACAGCAGCCATTTTGCCAGCTGCTGTAAGAGGCCACACACCTTAGTGTAATAAAGCCTCAGTTGCATTCAACTCTCATCTTTGTGTAATTGATCGTGCATCAATTTATTACACTAAAGTTTTCAAAAGATGGACCTCCACATCAAGCCGGATCATCTGCAGCTGGATCCGCAATCAGGCTACACCAATAAGGACTTTGAACATTGGCTAGCCTGTTTCGAAGCTTACATAAGGTCTGCACCAGACCCAATCCCGGAAGCTCAGAAAATTCAGATCGTCTGCACACGGCTGAGCTCTTTCCGCTTATCCAGGATGTGCCAAACTACGACGAAGCCATGGCGCTACTGAAAGAAAATTACGCTCAGCGGACTAACACGCTTTACGCGCAGTCAATTCCCTGGTGAGACAGTAGAAGACTTCTGGCGTGCTCTAATTCCCCTAGTCAGAGACTGTGACTGTCTGGCTGTCACGAACACTCGAACTTGCTTATGAGGGACGCTTTTGTTAGGGTCAGATTACATCCGCCAACGCCTTTTAGAAGGGGCCACGCTCAACCTCGCGACAACCAAAAAGCTTGCGCTCTTGCTGACGGTCGCCTCGCGCAACATCCAGGCCTACATCCCCGGCCACGCGGCCCACCCCTCCTAAGCATCGTGGACTCCGCAGACGGCCGCCCCATCAGGGACCCCACTCAGCCAACCCCACGCCTGTGCCGTGCGGCAGTCAACCAACCCCGGAGGCCCCAAATGTTACTTCTGTTGGGAGTCAAAACACCCCCAACAACGCTGCCCAGTCCAGAGCGCCCTTTGCAAGGCCTGCGGCAAGAAGGGGCACTTCACGGCGGTGTGCCAGGCCCGTTCAGTCGCCACTATTGTTCCGACTGCCCCCCCCACCCTGTACGGCCAGTGGGTGCCGCCATCTTCCCCTCCTCAGACCACGTGCGGCCTGTGGGTGCCGCCATCTTGTTGAACCCCCACCACGTGCAGCCCATGGGCGCCGCCATCTTGTCCTCCCCAGGAACATCAAGCGCCACCATCTTGTTTCCCCCATGGCACGTGCGGCCCATGAGCGCCGCCATCTTACCAGGACCCATGCCCCCCGGGCACCCCATCGTCTGCCACCATCAACGATCAACCGCCTGCTGGGCTCCGGGAGCACAGGGAGATTCATACATCCCGATAGGGTAAGGCGGTGCTCCCTCGCGGTACACCCCGCCAATCAGAGAATCTCCCTGGCCTCCGGGTCCCACTCCGTGGCGATCCGGGGGTACTGCATAGCCACTCTCACTGTCCAGGGAGTGTAGTTTACCGGCTTCCACCTCTACATCCTCCCCAACCTCTGCGCTGCCTTACTACTAGGCCTGGACTTCCAGTGCAACCTCCAGAGCCTAACATTGAAATTCGGCGGACCCCTACCACCCCTCACTGTGTGTGGCCTCGCGACCCGAAAGGTCGACCCACCTTCCCTATTTGCAAACTTAACCCCAGATCGCAAACCCGTCGTCACCAGGAGCAGACGGTACAGCGCCCAGGACAGGACCTTTATCAGGTCCGAAGTCCAGCGACTGCTTCAGGAAGGCATCATCGATCCAGCAACAGCCCCTGGAGAGCCCAAGTGGTGGTGGTTAAAACTGGGGAGAAACACAAGATGGTCATGGACTACAGCCAGACCATCAATCGGTACATTCATCTCAACGCGTACCCCCTCCCACGCATATCTGATATGGTCAATCAGATTGCACAGTACCGGGTCTTCTCAACTGTGGACCTTAAATCCGCCTACCACCAGCTCCCCATCTGTAAGGCAGACCGCCCATACACTGCCTTCGAGGCAGATGGCCGCCTTTACCACTTTCTCCGTGCTCCTTTCGGCATCACCAACGGGGTCTCGGTTTTCCAACGGGAAGTGGACCGAATGGTCGACCAGTACGGGCTGCGGGCCACTTTCCCGTACCTAAACAATGTCACCATCTGTGGCCACGATCAGCAGGATCATGATGCCAACCTTGCCAAATTTCTCCACACCGCCACTCTCCTCAACCTAACTTATAACAAGGAGAAGTGCGTGTTCAGCACGAACCGCTTAGCCGTCCTCGGCAATGTGGTCCAGAACGGAGTTCTGGGGCCCGATCCCGACCGCATGCGCCCCCTCATGGAACTCCCCTTCCCCCACTGCCCCAAGGCCCTCAAACGTTGCCTGGGGTTCTTTTCTTACTACGCCCAGTGGGTCCCAAATTATGCAGACAAGGCCCGCCCACTCATCCAATCTTTTTCACCTAATGGCCGAGGCTCACCAGGCCTTCAACCGTATTAAGGCTGACATCGCCAAGGCCGCGATGCACGCATTAGACGAGAAGTTATCATTTCAAGTCAAGAGCGATGTACCAGACGTCGCTCTAGCCGCCAGCCTCAACCAGGCAGGCAGGCCCATGGCATTCTTTTCATGAACCCTTCATGCCTCCGAAATTCGGCACTCCTCCGTCGAAAAAGAGGCCCAAGCCATCGTTGAAGCTGTGCGACATTGGAGGCATTACCTGGCCGGCAGGAGATTCACTCTCCTTACTGTCCAACGATCGGTAGCCTTCACGTTTAACAACACACAGCGGGGCAAGATCAAAAACGATAAAGTCTTGAGGTGGAGGATCAAGCTCTCCACCTACAACTACGAGATTTTGTATCGCCCCGGTAAGCTCAAGGAGCCCCACGATGCCCTATCCCGAGGTTCATGTGCCAGCGCATAGGTGGACCGACTCCGGACCTTGCACGACAACCTTTGTCACCCGGGAGTCACACGTTTGTACCACTTCATCAAGGCCCGCAATCTGTCCTACTCTGTCGAGGAAGTCAGGGCAATCACCAGAGACTGCCAGGTCCGTGCGGAGTGCAAACCACACTTCTACCAGCCAGGCCGTGCATGCCTGGTGAAGGCCGCCCGCCCCTTTGAACGCCTCAGCGTGGACTTCAAAGGGCCTCTCCCCTCCACCGACTGTAACACGTACTTCCACAGTGTGGTCGATGAGTACTCCAGATTCCCCTTCGCCATCCCATGCCTCGACATGACGTCTGCCGCCATCATCAAAGCCCTCAACACCATCTTCGCTCTATTCAGCTTCCCGGCCTACATCCACAGTGACAGGGGATCCTCATTCATGAGCGATGAGCTGCGTCAGTTCCTGCTCAACAAGGGTATCGCCTCGAGCAGGACGACCAGCTATAACCCCGGGGAAACGGGTAGGTGGAGAGGGAGAACGGGTCTGGAGGGCCGTCCAGCTGGCCCTACGGTCCAGAAATCTCCCGGCCTCCCGCTGGCAGGAGGTCCTCCCCGACGCACTGCACTCCATTCGGTCGCTCCTGTGCACTGCAACTAATGACACACCCCATGAACGTCTCTTCGCCTTCCAAGGAAGTCCACCTCCGGGTGTCGCTCCTGACTTGGCTCGCAGCTCCAGGACCCATACTCCTCCGTAAGCACGTACGACTCCACAAGGCGGACCCGTTGGTTGAAAGGGTACAGCTACTCCACACCAACCCACAGTACGCCTACGTAGAGTACCCCGACGGCCGCCAAGATACTGTCTCCTTCAGGGACCTGGCACCAGCAAGTTCCACACACACACCCCTCCGGCCCTGCGCCACCCTCCCCTCCCCCGTTGCACCCAGCCGCAACCCCGCGCCAGGACAAAACGTCCTCCCCCTGCCCACGCCCGAGGATGAAGAGGATTTCGTCACGCTCCCAGAATCACCGAGGACCAGACCGGCACCGGAATGCCGCCACCACTGCGGCGCTCCCAACGGCAGATCAAGGCTCCGGACCGACTGAACCTGTAACTTGATCTGGACTCTTAAAACATCATCCTTCTGTATAATTATACTCCACCCCCGCTGGACTCAATTTTTTTTCTCTGTATTTTAAAACATGTACTTTTATATAGTTCTCCACCACCCCCGCCGGATTCAATTTTTACAGGGGGTGAATGTGGTAGTGACCACTGATGTATATGTTAGGTGATTTGTGGTAAGGCCTGTACTACAGGTACGGGGGTAGTTCCCTGCCTGCTGGCTCTGCCCAGTAGGCGGAGTATAAATATGTGTGCTCCCGTACAGCAGCCATTTCGCCAGCTGCTGTAGGAGGCCAGCTGCTGTAATAAAGTCTCAGTTGCATTCAACTCTAGTCTTTATGTAATTGATCGTGCATCAGCTGCATATGTCGGACTGTCTAACACTGTGTATTCTCTGTTTCTGCCCTCCACGAGTAGGCTGCCCATAATGGCCAGAGGTGGGAGAAGAGTGGAGGGGGCCCTGTAAGTGGTTGGCGGGCCTGAGGAAAAGGCAGTCGCTAGGATGGAGATTGCCTCGGGTGAGGAAGTTAGACCCTGCTGCGTTGCGGTTCCCCGTGGCACATGTGTCACCTCCCAATATTCACCATCACACTACCCTCACCCCCCAAACCACCCTCACCCCATACCACCCTCAACCCCACACCACCCTCACACCACCCCTTCACTCCTGCTCCACATACCCTCACTATACCCCACCCTCCCACGGCCTGTGGTCTAATCCTTGTCTTATTTCTTGCAGGAATTGCTGGTGTTGGGGCGGGTCCTTCTGGTGCCCCCCTGCCCCAGCCACAGCTACAACCGGGTGCCGAGCTGTGACGAGGATACCGACACAGCCGGGAGCCATATACCAGAGACCCAGGACACTCCGCAGATCGACTCCAAGGATGACACAGACTTCCTGTCACAGCTGACTCTAACACCCTCCACCATCCCAGAGACAGTCAACTCAGTGAAGAGGCACCTGAAGCACATCCTGGTATGCACCACACAATTGCTCCAGCACAACGGGTGGAGGTAGGAACTCACAAAGCGGCAGACGGTCGGCGGGCGTGCCGACCCCAGGGACTAGCTGCTGTCCGGATGCATTTCGGGCTTTTGGAATGGACAGTCCCATCGATCGTGGAGATGCAGCCACAGAGCCAGGGACTAAATGGAGGTTTGTCAGCGAGCATCCAGGACCTGCAGACACAGGTGGAGGAGTCCAGCTGTGTGCGGTAGCAAAAGGTGGTGCCGGTCATGCCTGCCGCCCAGGCTAACACCGCATGGGTGACATTCGTGGTTTAGACCCTGGGGGAGAGGGTTTCGGCCATGGATCAGCATGCCTAAGGACTGGGGCAATCTGTGCAGGCGGTAGCTGAGGCCCAGGATTGGGCTGCCCTCTCACAGGCAATCATGTGCCTGAGCCACCTAGACATTGCAGCAGTGCTCCTGAACGTGGCCCAGTCACAGCAGGCCATGGCTGAGAGCATTGGTGGCATTGCCAGGCGTTGACCGACATGGCACAGACACAGAATTAGGTGGCTCAGTCCCAGTGGGAGATGACACAGTCACTGGCTGATATGGCACAGACTCAGAAGGTGGTGGCACAGTCGCAGCATGATGTGGCGCAGTCCCAGACGAAGTTGGCCCACTCCCTGTGCTGCATGACTGTGAGAATGCAGACCCTGGTCGAGAAGGCTGTGGGTCTCCAGAGCTGACAGTGCGGCACCACACCACCCGGCACACCTGAGCAGCAGCCGGGCCAAGCCAGGACTGGTCACCCCAGAAGACAGCCATCAAAGGGGACCCAGGTCTCAGGGTGGAAATCACAGCAGGCCGCCTCTACACCTGATGTAGCATCTGGGGACCCACCTAAACGTAGCGTTGGCCTGTGAGGCCAGAAAGGCAGACACCAATTAAGTTGGGTATGGGCGCAGGGCACAGTTTATTCATAACACTAGGGCACAGATCTGTATATATTTATTCACATTAAACACCTGTGCACAATGGGTTTTTTTAAACTTAGAGTACCCAATTCTTTTTTTCCAATTAAAGAGCAATTTAGCGTGGCCAGTTCATCTACGTTACATATCTTTTTGGGTTGTGGTGGTGAGACCCATGCAGACACAGGGAGAAGTGCAAACTCCACCGGACAGTGACCCGGGGCCGTGATCAAACCCATGGTCCTCGGCGCCGGGGGCAGCAGTGCTAACCACTGTGCCACCGTGCTGCCTGCCTGTGCACAATGTTACAACCTGCCTCTGTGCTCTGTCAGAAGGTAATGAGGGGTGGGCTGGTCTGGGCTGGCCAAAGAGGGGGCAGGGATGTGGGAGGGGAGTGGAATTGATGGACGTTCTGGGTGTGCTTGGCTCAGGGACTGCAGTTCAGCCAGCGATTATTGCTCCGGTGTCCCACCCTGAACCTTCCCTCCACCATCCCTTCTCTGCCACGCTGGGGATTCGATGGCACCATGTGACCGAATGGCCAGCTCGCATGCATGGATCACCCAGGTGAACGTTGGTAAGTGCTGCGCGATGTTGTGGAGGTCACAGCAGGCCACCACAATGCAGGCGACCCTCCCAGCGTCATACTGAAGGGCCCCTCCAGAGCGGTCCAGGCACCTGAGCCGCATCTTCAGGATACCGAAGCAGCGCTCGATCACACCCCTGGTCGCTGCATGGGCTTCGCTATAGCGGGTCTCTGTGTTGGTCTGTGGCCTCCGGATAGGCGTCATCAGCCTCGACCGCAGTGGATATCCCTGTCGCCGAGAAGCCAGCTTTCCCCAGCCAGGAGCGAATCGCGAAGAGGCCGGGAATCGTCGAGTGTGCCAGGATGAAGGAGTCGTCCACACTGCCTGGGTATCGGGGGCAGACATGCATAATGCGCATCTGATGGTCACATATCGTCGGGTGGAACCCCTTTTGGTTTGTGTAGAGCGGTCTGCCATCTGTAGCTGCCTGTGGAACGACATGCATCTTATCAATCACCCCTGGATGCGGGGCATTTTGGCAATGGATGCGAATGCCATTGCCCGGGGATCCTTGTGGGCTTGGTCCACCTTGAAGTGGATGTATTGCACCGACTGGGCATTTAGGGCCTCCGTGATGGTGCAGATGCACCTGTGCACTGAGCTTGGTGAGATCAGGCCCTGGAAGGACCCCGTGGCTTAAACATTCAGGGCAACCGCCACCTTGATGACCACGAGGAGCGGTATCCTCCCCTCTTCCCCACACGGTGCAAGGTGCAGCATGATTTGGCAGATATGTCGCACTGTCCCCCTGCTCAGCCGGAGTCTTTGACAGCATGCCCGGTCCAGCAGATCCTCAAATTACAGGCGCTGCCGGTGCACACGAGGCCTCATGTTTCACCTCCTTTGAATCTCCGCCTCCTCAGACTATTGGCCGACCGACTCTTCATCCCCAGCTGCTGCCTCCTGTTCCTCTTGGGCATGTTCCAATGCTGCATGCTCCGCTGCTGCAGATTCCTGCTCCTCGAGCAGCTCCAGCTCCTACCATCTCAGTGCATCCCCCAGGGCTGCACCGACTCAGAGGAAGGCCACAATTATTGCTTGAATTCCAATATCCATTACCTACAGGGTGTGAAAGGCTGAAACATGTTGGCAGGGTACGTGCCCCTGTGCCCAACCAGGTCCAACAGGCTACATGGCTGCCTCGGTTGATACTCTGGACTCTGTCCCCACATGCACCCCTCCCGCCCTCCTCTCTGGGCCCTGTCGGTGCCTGTCCCTGTTGCCAGGGATACCATCAGCTGGTGCTGCCATTCCAGACGTACGCTCCGTGGTCCCCCCTGTTAGAGCTACTGTGAGTGTTGCCCTTGGATGGGCCCTGTGATGCCCTGGCGGAGGGTGTCGTCCGATTGGGTGGGGGGCTGGTATGGCGGATGGTGCGATGTGGGGGTGGTGGTGGGGTGGTGGGGGGGGGGGGGGGTGGTGGTGTAGGGGTGGTGGAGTGAGAGAACCCATACGGCTGGTGTCACTCTGCAGAACCATGAGCCAGGGTGGGTGGTCAGTGGGGTGCACAGCAAGATGGCTGCCTTGCAGACTGCTGCAATGGCGGTCCGTGCATGGGCACCGCCCTAGTCCCATGAGGGATCTCCCTGATGCCATGACCCTTCACCAGCGTCACCGCCCCCGCCCCCCCAGCCCTGGCATGCCCCCCCTCCCCAGACAGCCGGGCCAGTGTCAGGAATGGCAGCCACGGTCACGCCTCTCTCTCCCTCATCAGCCACGTCACCTGTTTCATGATTTTTAAAAGCACGAGTGAACCTCGCTATCAGGAATTCGCCTCAGTGGAGGCGGCGAATCGGGGATTCCTGGAGAATATCTGGACAGGCCGCTAATGGTGTGGCAATGGCATTTACTATACTGGCTGATTGGAACACATTGGTGCCGCTGTCGAGGCACAGGAGAATTGCAATTAGGCCCAAAACCCACGCCCGCCATGATTCCGCAATTAAGCTGACACTCCGGCCAATCGCATTTCCCGATTCCAGCGTCAGCCGACGGAGAATCCCACCTGTGGTCTTTTCGAACATTTTTTTTCTATTTCCCTTGCATTATGTTTTTTGATGTGTTCGAATGGTGACATGATGGAGCTTCACCAATAGGTCTATCTTGTAAAAAACGCTCTTGTGTAAGGATATCCATTTTGCCACCTGTGATAACTCTATTTTAGAACATTGAACATAGAACAGCACAGCACAGTACAGGTCCTTCGGCCCACGATGTTGTGCCAACCACTTATCCTAATCTAAGATCAACCTAGCCTACATCCCTTCAATTTACTGCTGTTCATGTGCTTGTCCAAGAGTCGCTTAAATGTCCCTAGTGACTCTGACTCCACCACCTCTGCTAGCAGTTCATTCCATGCACCTACCACTCTCTGTGTAAAGAACCTACCTCTGACATCTCCCCTGTACCTTTCTCCAATCACCTTAAAACTATGACCCCTCGTGACAGCCATTTCCGCCCTGGGGAAAAGTCTCTGGCTATCCACTCTATCCATGCCTCTCATCACCTTGTACACCTCTATCAAATCACCTCTCTTCCTTCTTTGCTCCAGTGAGAAAAGCCCTTGCTCCCTCAACCTTTCTTCATAAGACATGCTCTCCAGTCCAGGCAGCATCCTGGTAAATCTCCTCTGCACCCTCTTCAAAGCATCCACATCTTTCCTATAATGAGGCGACCAGAACTGGACACAATATTCCAAGTGTGGTCGAACCAGGGTTTTATAAAGCTGCAGCAAAACCTCGCGGCCCTTGAACTCAATCCCCCTGTTAATGAAAACCAACACACCATACGCCTTCTTAACAACCCTATCAACCTGGGTGGCAACTTTGAGGGATCTATGTACGTGGACCCCAAGATCCCTCTGTTCCTCCACACTTCCAAGAATCCTGCCTTTAACCCTGCATTCAGCATTCAAATTCAACCTTCCAAAATTAATCACTTCACATTTATCTAGGTTGAACTCCATCTGCCACTTTTCAGCCCAGTTCTGCATCCTATCAATGTCCTGTTATAACCTGCAACAGCCCTTGGCACTATCTACAACTCCCCCAACCTTTGTGTAATCGGCAAACTTACTAACCCACCCTTCCACTTCCTTATCCAAGTCATTTATAAAAACCACAAAGAGCAGAGGCCCCAGAACAGATCCCTGCGGGACACCACTGGTCACCGACCTCCAGGCGGAATACTTTCCATTTTAAATAACGAAAAATACATTAAAATATAAGAGAACCATTTACTAATTTCACTGGCCAGTTGTTTTTAGTAAATCAAATACTGTTTCATATTTAAGCCCATTAAAAATGTGCCCTTGCATCTAAAAAATAGCTTAATTTTGAAACTTTCTTAAGAGCTGCAAACAGAGGAATTAGTGAAAAATCACCATTTTTATCAGGGTGTTAGCACAGCTGCCTACGGCGCCAAGGACACTGGTTCGATCCCGGCCCTGGGTCCCTGTCCTTGTGGTGTTTGCACATTCTCCCAGTGTCTGCTTGTGTCTCGCCGCCACAACCCAAAGATGTGCAGGTTAGGTGGATTGGCCACACTAAATTGTCCCTTAATTCATAGATTATCATAGAATTTACAGTGCAGAAGGAATTTACAGTGCCATTCGGCCCATCGAGTCTGCACCGGCTCTTGGAAAGAGCACCCTACCCAAGGTCAACACCTCCACCCAATCCCCACAACCCAGCAATCCCATCCAACACTAAGGGCAATTTTGGACACGAAGGGCAATTTATCATGGCCAATCCACCTAACCTGCACATCTTTGGACTGTGGGAGGAAACCAGAGCACCCGGAGGAAACCCACGCACACACGGGGAGGATGTGCAGACTCCGCACAGACAGTGACCCAAGTAGGAATCGAACATGGGACCCTGGAGCTCTGTAGCAATTGTGCTATCCACAATGCTACCGTGCTGCCCAAATTGGAAAAAAATAAATAAACAATTGAAACATGACAACTGGGAGTAGACTTCACATAGACCTGAAATATTGCAAGGTCGATGCAAAACACATCACGGTATAAATTATCTAGTTACCTGGAGCAGCCTGCTTTTTTAAATTTCAGAGAATGTTTAAATGTACAGTTTTTTGACACCACAATGTTCTGACAAAGTTAATCAGCCTGAAAGGTAAATTCTGCTTCTCTTTCCACAGACACTGCCAAGTATTTCCTGTTTACATGTGTAGTTTGTAATCACCATCGTCCTGTGTGCTCTCCCCAAAGGGAAGTCGTTGACTCACAGTCATATCTCTATCCTGTGCCAGTCTTTTCATTTGTGAATAACTTACCATCCAGCATCGATACGTCCTTCCTCTTCACTTTTCCTCTTGGGATGGTCTCTTACAAACTCGTGTCAGCTGGCAATGTGCCTGGCCCAGATGGGAGTTTACTAATTACGCTCAACAAATGTCTTTGTTCACCTCTCCTCAGTGCTTCTTTACTGGTTCCTTTTCCTCTCAATCCAGCTGATCTGCTCCATTCTCCTCCAAACAGCAGAAAGCAGCATTGTAGCACAGTAGCTAGCACAGTTGCTTCACAGCTCCAGGGTCCCAGGTTTGATTCCCGGCTTGGTCACTGTCTGTGCCGAGTCTGCACGTTCTCCCCGTGACTGCGTGGGTTTCCTCCGGGGTGCTCCGGTTTCCTCCCACAGTTCAAAGATGTGCGGGTTAGGGGGATTGGCGCTGCTAAATTGCCCTTAGTGTCCAAAAAGGTTAAGTGGGGTTACTGGGCTACGGGGATAGGGTGGAGGCGTGCGTTTGAGTACGGTTCTCTTTCTAAGGGCCGGTGCAGACTCGATTGGTCGAATGGCCTCCTTCTGCACTGTAAACTCTATGATTCTATGAAACCCACATCTCAAAGCTAGTTAGCAATGGTCTCGTCTTTCTGCAACGTCCAATTCGCACATCCCACACAAAACAAATACGCAAAATCTAGCTCTTTGCAAGTCATTTTTGGAGTTGTTTATTCAGCCTTTCAGTCAGCAATCATTTCTTCTTCCCAAATATGGGCTTTCCCATTGCTCCCCTTTGCTCTTTGGTCCTTTCTCCCTACGGATGCAAGGTGCAACTGAGAAATAAGAAAAAAATTCATTTATTTCAGTTTGCGCGCTGTGCAGAACAAGCCATTTCTAAACTAGGAGCAAACATGATAGGTGACTTGAGATTTCAGAAATTGCCTGTGCGGTAATTATTGTGTTCGTGCTGCATTATACTTGCAATGACACATTTGAACACGTTAGAGCATGAGATCCTTGATTTACTGTGAGGAAGAATGAGATTAAAATAGACTAATATCTTCACAGGCACTGCCAAGATGAAGGAGCAAGCTAGTCCTCTGTGTATTTGGATGACAATAGTACATTGACCTTGATGAACCGCTCATCTTCAAAGTAACTCTTCATGAATGTGTTGCATGCTTATTTAGCCATGCTGTGCCATAGCCATGAGCCAAAATTATATCTCATAAGCACGTATTTATTCAATGAATTCCGTGTGCTGAAAGCAAAAACCAAAGTGAATTGTAACTTTTGCAGAGAATCACCCACAGCTAATGCAAACACCGGTAGAGAATATGGACTGGAGAGACGCATGAGCAAATATTAAGGGCGGACTTTTCCAACCAATTCCCCCCTCCTACCCCCACCTCCCTCTCCATCCCGCTCACCCCCTCCACCTCCACACCTCCCCCCCCCCCCCACGTCGTGTTTTCCATAGGCGGAGGCGGCTTACCAATGGCCGCTGGGATCTTCCAGTCTCATCAATTTCTATGGTGTGTTGCGTGCCTCGCATGTCCTGCCGCTGGGAACCCACAGAGATGGGTTCTGGAAGTCCTTTGACAGGACTGGAAGATCTTGTCAGTGGGAGGGACTGGAAAATCCCACCCTGCGATCCCCTGGGAGTGCTGAACGGGAAACAATTCCGTATTCCTTGCCATTTAATTCATGCATGGAATGGAATGCAATGCAAGGGATTCCCTCAGGTATCCTGTTTTCAGGCTGAACGGCTGGCCTGACAGCATGGTCCCGTGTCCCCTTCCCATTCCCCCACCACAAACAAAACCCCCCACACACTGCAGACAGCTCCCGACCCTCAGATTGCCTGGGTCCCCCCCCACTTCCTCAAAGTATGGGGGTGATCCGACACCCATCCCAGGGACTCCCTAACAAGGGAGACTCCCTCCCATGGACTCCTGTAATAGGAACACCCTGCAAAATGACCTCCATAATAGGAAGACCCTTCTCAGGGACCCTTGCAACAGGGAGACACCCCTCCTCAGGGATCCCCTTACTAAGGAGATTCCCTCCCTCCCCAGAAAAGAGAAATTCTTGTCTGGAAGAGAGCAGCCCATATAGGGGTAGTGTGAAAGATTGCAGCTACTGCACTTATCTTGAAGCTCGAGGAGTTTATTCCTGGAAGGAGACGGAAAGACAGGGAAGGCAGGATTCAGGAACTGTGGATAACCAGTGAAATTGCGAGTCTAGTCAAAAAGAATAAGAATACGTACGTGAGGTCTGGGCAACTGAAAGCAAATAAAGCACTTGAGGAATACAAGAAAACTAGAAAAGAGGTCCAGGAGGGAGTTGAGAGGAAAAAAATGGTCCCAAAATATCCTTGGCAGACAGGATTGGAAGAAGAGGGTAGCTGGAGAAAGAGTTGGTCCACTCAAGGACAAAGGAGGGAAATTATGTGCAGAACCAAAGAAAGTAGGTGAGATCCTAAATGAGTATTTTCCATCAGTATTCACAAAGGAAAGGGACATGTTGATTAGTGGTGTCTCAAAGTGATGCGTAAACACTTTAGAACAGGTCGCTATTATGAGGGAGGAAGTGTTAGGTGTGTTAAAAAGCACTAAAGTAGACAAATTCCCAGGGGCAGATGGCGTCTATCCCAGATTACTGAGGGAGACAAGAGATGAAATCGCTGGGCCCCGAGCAGAAATCTCATTGGCCACAGGTGAGATCCTAGAGGATTGGAGGATAGCCAATGTTGTACCGTTATTTAAGAAGGATAGCAAGGATAACCCAAGTAATTATAGGCCAGTCAGCTTGGCGGCAGTGATAGTGAAATTATTGGAAAAGATTCTCACAGATAGGGGCCGTGATTCTCCGTTAACCGGCGGGGCGGGCCGTACTGGCGGCAAGGAGTGGTGTGAACCACTCCAGCGTTGGGCCGCCCGGAAGGTGTGGAATCCTCCGCACCTTCAGGGGCTAGGCCAACGCCGATGAGGTTGCCGCCGCGCCAACTGGTGTCGAAGGGCCCCGACGGCCGGCGCGAGTTGGCGCATGCTTGGGAGCACCAGCGCATGCTGGCGTGATCCCAGCACATGCGCAGTGGGTTTCTTCTCCATGCCAGCCATTACGGAACATTACAGCGGCCAGTGCGGAGGGAAAGAGTGCCCCCACGGCACAGGCCTGCCCGCAGCAGATCAGTGGACCCCGATCGCGGGTCAGGCCACCATGCCCCCCCCCAGGACCAGATCCTCCAGCGCCCCCACGAGGACTCCGCAGACCGCCCGCAGAGCCAGGTCCCGCCGGTATGGATCTTGTTTGATTTACGCTGGCGGGACCGGTTAAAAATGGGGAGCCACTCGGCCCATTATGGAGCGGAGGATCGCCGAGAGGGCCACTGCCGACGGCCCCCGATCGGCACAATGTGCTTCTTGCCCCCACTGAAAAACAGGCGCCGGAGAATTCGGCAGCCGGCGTTGGAGCAGCGGGACGGGACTCACGCCGCACCCCCCCCCCCCCCCCCCGGTGATTCTCTGGCCCGGCGGGGGGTCGGAGAATCCCGCCCAGGACCTATGCACATTTGGAAGTGGATAAAGTTATTAGCGAGAGGTAGCATGGTTTGTATGAGGGAGGTCATGTCTCACTAATTTAATTGAGTTTTTTGAGGAGGTGACAAAAATGATTGATGAGGGAAGAGCTGTGGATGTTGCCTACATGGACTTTAGTAAACATTACAAGGTCCCTCATGGCAGGCTAGTGCAAAAGATTAAATCAAATGGAGTCATGGGTGAACTAACTAGATGGATTCAGAACTGGCTTGGCCATAGAAGGCAGAGGGTAGCAGTGGAAGGCTGTTTTTCCGAATGGAGATCTGTAACTAGTGTTGTTCCACAGGGATCAGTATGGGACCTCTGCTCTTTATAATATATATAAATGAGTTGTATAAAAATGTAGCTGGTCCGATTAGCAAGTTTGCGGATGATGCTAAGATTGCAGGAGCTGCAGATAGCGATGAAGATTGTGAGACAATACAGCAGGATATAGAGAGGCTGCAAAATTGGCCAGTGAAATGGCAGATGGAATTTAACCCAGACAAATGCGAGGGAATGCATTTTGGTAGATCCATTTTAGATGGGAGCTATAAAATAAATGGCAGATCCATCTGGAGCATAGACACACAGAGAGATTTGGCAGTGCAGGTCCACAGATCCTTAAAAGTGGCAGCACAGGTGGAAATAGTGGTAAAGAAAGCATGCTTGCCTTCATAGGACGGCATATCGAGTATAAAAGCTCGCAAATTATGTTACAGTTATATAGAACGTTGGTTAGGCCACATTGGTAATACTGTGTTCAATTCTGGTCACCACACTATCAGAAGGACGTGGATGCTTTGGAGAGAGTACAGAAAAGGTTTACCAGGATGTTTCCTGGTATGGAGGATATTAGCTATGAGGAGAGATTGAATAAATATTTATTGTTCTGCCTAGAAAGACGGAGACTGAGTGGGGACCTGATAGAAGTTTATAAAATTATGAGGGGTACAGATAGGGTGAAGAGTTGAAGGCTTTTTCCCAGGACGGCAATGACAATTACAAGGGGGCACAAGTTCAAGGTGAGAGGGGTTAGGTTTAGTGCAGATGTGCGGGGGAGGCTTTTTACACAGAGGGTTTTGATGGTCTGGATTGCACTGCCAAGTGAGGTGGTTGAGGCAGATACGTTAGCGACCTTTAAGACTTATCTGGATAGACACATGAACAGACAGGGTATAGAAGGGTACAGACGTTTGGTCTAGATATGTCAAATGATCGGCGCAGGCTTGGAGAAGGGCCTGTTCCTGTGCTGTATTGTTCTTTGTTTGTTTCAGAACATCTGGTCCATTAGCTGCAAACCTTTAATAACTTTTTAGTAGTGGGCTGTGATTGACAGCTGCCACACACCATCTTCAGCATTGATCCATTCATTTCCCTTCACGATTTGATGCCTCTAAGTGGTAAAACCCCAATATTAACAAACACTGACCACGTTAAAGGGACGTAAGTACTTTCCAAGCACTCATGCATGTGATTTCACGTCACTTACCTCCCAAAGTTGACAAACCTTGTGTGATTTCACCAACTGAAAAGTGTGCACCTTAAGAGTTACAGTAATTTTGAAAACCTCCAGGTAAGAGACCAGAATCAAACCTATTACTGCTGTCTAAACTGCTAGTGTTCTGGGAGTGATCAAGGTTGAACATAAAGTGACAATATTCATTTGGTGAGATGGCCTTTTCTTATCCTTGACTGTCTGCATGCTGCTATTGCAGCTGACTGTTTCTAATCATAGAATCATAGAATTTAAAGTGCAGAAGGAGGCCATTCGGCCCATCAAGTCTGCACCGGCCCTTGGAAAGAGCACCCTACCTCCACCCTATCCCCATACTCCCAGTCACCCTGCCTAATCTTTTTGGACACTGGGGAAAATTTATCATGACCATTCCACCTGACCTGCACATCTTTGGGCTGTGGGGGGAATGCTGAAAGTGTTTTTAAAAAGTATATTTATAAAAAATGTTTTCATAACAATCTATACCAACCAGAACAAGAGAAAAATGCAAACCATCACAATCAAAGATAAAAGTAAAAAAGAATAAAAACACAAACACCTAATCAACATTAAATACGAAAACTAACCTAAACCCCCTAACAACTGACTGTGACTAACTCCTTAAAAAAGGAAAATAATGGTTGCCGTCTTAGATAGATCCTCTCCACTGATCCCCTAATGGCAAACTTGACCTTCTCTAAATGCAAGAATGACATTAAGTCGCCCAAGTAAGCAAATACACTGAGCAGAGCGGACAACCTCTACCCAAGCAATATTCGGCTCTGGACTATCAGCGAGGAAAAGGCAACAATGTCCACAATTATCCCAGACTGAATCGCAAATATGGCCACCAGTGGACATGAGTCTAACTCCACGTGGAGTATCTCCACATAGTGGATCTCTGACCTCTCTCTCCATAGTGATGTCTAGTTTAGAGATTAACTGAAACCAAATTAGACATATCAAAAATTCAGCAAAAATATGTTGAAGAAATGTGCTCCGTTTATTGATTCACTACTATATGCTAGAGGCTGTAGTCATAAGCTTCTCTTCCAGCTAATTTTATCAAGGGCCTCGCGATTAATATAATGTCAGCATATGCTTCACTTTAATTATATTGCACAAACAGCACACGACAACTTTCGAATTATTGAAGCATCTAAAGCTAAACCTAAACTTCAATTGCTTGATGATATACTCCTTAAAATAAAGGACTTATTTTTACAAACAGGTTCAAAATGTCAAGGTTAGAAATTCACATCTCACCTCTTTGCTCACCGGTCAACACTGGTTCCAGGTCAAGCAAAGTGTTGCTTTTAAAATTCTCATCCTTATTTTTAAATCGGTTTCAGTCTTACCTTCAGTCACAACTCTCCAAGTGCTCCTCAAATTCTGGCCTCTTGAGCGTTCCTGATTGTAATCACTGTCCCTTTGGCTGTGCCTTCCGACGCTCTGACCCTAATCTCCAGGATTTCCTGCCGACCTAACTTTCCTCCATCCTGCACCTCTTAAAACCTACCAAACTTTAGTCATCTGGCCTGCTGTCTCGTCATGTGGCCATTTGTTTTAGTTTGTTTTATAATACTTCTGTGAAGCACCTTGGGACATTTTTTTAATGTTATGTAAGTTGTTGTTGAAGGTATGAGTAAACCAAATTATGGCACGACTTGTATTGACATGACGAACAGTCGGATGATACATCACAAAGATACAAAGAAAGGTACAGCACAGGAACAGGCCCTTCAGCCCTCCAAGCCTGCACCGACCATGCTGCCCGTCTAACATAAAACTTCCAATACTTCCGGGATCGTATCCCTCTATTCCCATCCTATTCATGTATTTGTCAAGACACCCCTTAAACGTCACTATCGTACCAGCTTCCACCACCTCCTCTGGCAGCGAGTTCCAGACACCCACTACTCTCTGTGTAAAAAACATTCCTCGCACATCTGCTCTAAACATGTCCCCTTGCACCTTAAACCTATGTTCCCTAATAATTGACTCATCCATCCTGGAAAAAAGCCTCTCAATATCCACTCTGTCCTCATAATTTTGTAGACTTCTATCAGGACACCCCACAACCTTTGTCATTCCAGTGAGAATTCAACTAACCTACTTCATAGCTAATGCCCTCTGTACCAGGCAACATCCTGGTAAACCTCTTCTATACTCTCTTCAAAGTCTCCACATTCTTCTGGTAATGTGCCGACCAGAATTGAACACTGTATTCCAAGTTCAGCCTAACTAAGGTTCTATACAGCTGCAACATGACTTGCCAATTTTTATACTCAATGCCCCAGCCGTTGAAGGCAAGCATGCCGTATGCCTTCTTGACTACCTTCTCCATCTGCATTGCCACTTTCAGTGACCTGTAGACTTGTACTTCCACAGAAACCTCTGTCTGTCAATACTCTTAAGGGTTCTGCCATTGACTGTATAGTTCCAAAATGCATTACCTCACATTTGTACCTGGCGCAAATCACCTGGTGCTAATCTCACACTTTTGAGGGCAATGTAAGTATGCTGCAAGTGTTCTTTTTCAAATGTAGAATATGTCATGGCAAGCTCATTTCAATATCACAGTGATAAATGAGTGACCTATTATGAAATAAGGACTGGTTTAGCTCAGTGGACTAGACAGCTGGTTTGTAATGCAGAACAAGGCCAGCAGCATGGGTTTAATTCTCGTACCAGTTTACCCGAACAGGCGCCGGAATGTGGCTACTAGTGGCTTCTCACAGTAACTTAAAAGATTCTTCTTATTATTATCACAAATGAAAAGTTCTTCTTGCGACCAAACCATTTATCTTCATTGAACAGGTGAAAGTAAAAGCTTCCCGTCGTGACAATTTTATACATAACATGTACCATGAAGATAAAACTTCACAGATAACGTTGTGTTCAAATTAAGGAAAAGTAGCACACATCTTTCATCACATTGGGAATACAATCACGCATTTCACTTGTATCATACTCAAGCGAAAAAGTAAACAGAGACAGCACAGTAAATAAAAGGAGGGGTTTAGATTGATTCTGCAGAAAGCAATGAGGAATCAATATGTGAGCTGGTTAGTTTAAAGGTGTTTGATTCATTGAGCTGAGAATAAAACAAGCAAAAGTTACTCAGCTCCGGGTAATTAGGACTTGTGCAAATGGCTTTTCCCATCAAAAGAACAAAGAACAATAAAGCACAGGAACAGGCCCTTCGGCCCTCCAGGCCTGCGCCAATAACGTGTCCTATCTAGGCCAACCGCATGTATTCTTCTGTACCCCGTCTGCTCATGTGTCTGTCCAGATAAGTCTTAAAGGTCGCTAACAAATCTGCCTCAACCACCTCACACCAGGCCACCACCACCCCTTGGAACTTGTGGACATTGTGTGTGCTGATCACCTGCCAACCCAAACACAGCAAACCTGAACCCAACAACAGAGCAGAGTTGCAGAAAGAGACTGGAGAATATCAAATTTGATATTACTTATTAAATAGTGCTTTGCACAAGCCATTTAATTTCTCTTGCATGTCTTTCTGCTCCAGTTTTTAAAATAGATTTTACTATTATTCACTTGGTAGCACAGTCATAGAACCATAGAATGTACAGTCCAGAAGGAGGCCAATCGGCCCATCGAGCCGGCACCGGCTCTTAGGAAGTGCACCCTACCCAACCCTACACCTCCACCTTATCCCGGTAACCCAGTAACCCCACCCAACCTTTCTTTTGGGACATTAAGGGCAATTTAGCATGACCAATCCACCTAACCCGCACATCTTTGGAATGTGGGAGGAAACCGGAGCACCTGAAGGAAATCCACACAGACACGGGGAGAATGTGCAGACTCCGCACAGACAGTAACCCAAGCCAGGAATCAAACCTAGGTCCCTGGAGCTGTGAAGCAACTGTGCTAACCACTGTGCTACCGTGCTGTCCGTCCTTGAATGTTGATGAAAAGAGTCATGCTGCTGACGTTTTTCATCTTGCACTCATCAGGACAGATACAAATTTCAAAAGGAACAGCACTTTATACTGCATGAAATGAGGGTGCTGATTGGTTGGTCATTAGACTCCTGTGGAGTCGATGCCATGGTGAATGCACCAGGAGATAGTTAACTACCCATTTCAGGAAACTCATAGCCAACTCGATGGATATGGACTTCCATCCCTTTCCTGGGAGGATGTCCCACCTCAGAAAGCTGCTTGATGCCAATCTGGACAGCAACTCTGCAGTCCCAACAGTGCCACATGCAATAGTGGCCAAGACTGGGACTACAGGGAGTTCCCAGGTTCTGGGTTCTGAAGTCCAGGACAAAGTAAGTGTAGGGGTCTTACCAGGGAGAGAAGTGAGGCTCGAAGGTTTGATCAGATGGATCTAGAGGTCTTGTTGAAGAGACACTGAGGGAAATAGCAACTGCAGGAAGTGCAGACATACGGCAGAACACAATGTGTAAAGGGGCATTTGAGGCTGATGCCTTCCAACTCATGGCTCGAACTGGGTGATTTGTTGGGCTTCTCCTCACCCCAAAACTTCTCTCATCAGCCACAAAATTAAGGTTGGGAGCGGTAGAAGCCCTTATGCAGCCAATAATTGGCCATCTACAGTTCTGTAAATTGCAGAGAGGTCAGGAGCAGTCAGGAGAAGAGTGGGAAAGTCCCAGCAGAGGATTGTAAAATTCTGCCCATGAAGAACAATCACTTGGATGAAGCATTGACTGACAGCCATTAAGTTTGCAAAGAGTCACCAGTTAACGATAGAGCAATTAAAGTCTGTTCCTTTTCAGTAATGATTTTAAACATGAAGCAAAAAGTATATGGCGGATTTGTGTAGTATAATGGCCTGGCACACAGTGTTAATATGGGTCTGTGTACAGTTGCATCCACACAGTAATGCAAGAGAAGACATGACCCACACCTAGGGGTCAGTTGAGTTGGCTAGAGCAGTGTGTGGCAGCGAGCATGGAGACAGTTCCTACCTTGTACCCTTTATTGTATACTTGTAAATAGTTGTAAGTCAATACAATTAATGTATGTAAGACAACAAAGATTTCTTCAGACCTACCAAAAGTTATCCAACACCATCGAAGCTTGTGGAAAAAAATCAAGACCTCGCAGAAAATGCAGTGAAAAACTAAAAGAGCGAGAAGACTGGGAAAAAAATCTGAGAAGCAGCCAGACCTGAAAAGAACCTCCAGATGCAAAGGTGCAGAGGAAAATTGGCAGGGGAAAAGCTTCGAAGAAAGGCTTAGAAGGGAAAGACAGACATTTAATATGTGTAAAAACCTCATTAGAAAAAGCCAGATCTCCGTGTCGGCATGCAAACAAGTGGCGTATGTTCGCTTCAAAACAGGAAATAAAATTAGTTAAATAATCCGGGAACTAGACTAGAGCAAGCAAATGCCAGGGTTTGACAAATGTGTGCCCGTGAATTAAAACGCTGGGCAAGAGAACCCTGCAGATGGTTGATCCTGGTAGCCGTTGTTTAAAATATATTTTGAAGCTAAGCGTGATTTCCATTGTGGCGGAACACATCAAAAAGCAGCAAGTCTGTGAAGTCCCTTTGCTCCAGGTGAATGGCAACACCATCTTGAAATTTTGAATGCTCTTAAAGCAGAACACAAACTTTTAAAAATTTTAGCTTTTAGCAAAATTCACAATTCGGACAAATCCAAGGGCCACTTGGCATCCTAGAGAAGAGACTAGGATTAGGTCAGAAATCAGAAAAAGTCAAAGGTATCCACTTTTATACTCATTTCATATATTTGTGTAATCCAATGTGAGGCAGTGATAAAACTCCAACTAGCTTCGATGAAATATTAAAAGCCTTTGATGAATATTTTAATCTTCAAGTTGTTGAGCGCATAGAACTTAAAATGATAGAAATCCCCAGAAATGCGACAAAAGGGTAAAAGACATTACTCATGCAAACCACACAAGGTCTACAAAGAGGTGAAGAACTTAACGGAAATCCCCAAAATATATATTTTTGAAAACTTTGGCACATTACCTGAACTGCAGATGGCAGTGCAGAACAAACAGCTGACTGTGAATGAAAGAAAGCTTTCTGATGAAGTCCAAAATACACAAAGCCCAGAAAAGGAAATTGAATGGTAAATGTTTGCATTGAAGCTGAATTGGAAGATTTGAAACACAAGATTCAAGTTGACTATAAACCATTAAAAATGCCTGGTAAACAATAAAGCCTTCAATGAACCAAACTGTTTGAGATCAGAACAAATGTCTGAAGCATCACAAAGGAGGAAATAAACACTCTGAATTCCCTTGGGAAAGCAAAGTGGGAGTCGGGAAACCTCAAGGCATAAATACAGCCTCACACACTGTGGTAGTCTGTGTTAGGAGGATTACGGTACCTAGTAATGCCGGAATACCATTGGTGGAGAATGTACTTGTTCCATTGGATAAGCTTGCATGTTAGCTCCGCCTTGCAAGGCGGGGCATAAGAGTCCGTGCTGCCCCCGGAGCTTCCTTCTGTACCTGCGCTGCTGGGGGAAACATCTAGTGTATTAAAGCCTTCAATTGTCTCCAATCTCGTTTCTGAGGTTACTGATTGTGCATCAATTTAATACGCTAGATTTAGAAGAATGGAGCTCTGAATCAAGCCGGAGTGTCTGCAACTCAGCCCCCACGCGGCAAACTCAGCGGCAACCTTCAAGCACTGGCTGGCGTGTTTTAATGGATACCTTGGAATGGCCGAAAACACACCCACGGGAGAACAGAAACTGCAAGTCCTGCACTCGAGGGTGAGCCCAGAAATTTACACCCTCATCGAGGACGCGGACAACTTCAATGCAGCAATGGAGCTGCTGAAAGGACATTGTATTCGCCCGGTAAACCAGGTCGACGCTCGACATCTGTTAGCGACGAGGTGACAAATCCCTGGGGAATCGCTGGAAGAATTCTGCCATGCGCTCCTGGTGTTGGGGAGAAACTGCAGCTGTCCGCAAGTTTCGGCGAGCGACCACACAGAGCTTTTGATCCGGGACGCTTTCGTTGCAGGTATGCTGTCCTCCCAGATCCGCCAGCGATTGCTGGAGAAAGACTCCCTGGCCTCCGGATCTCACTCAGTAGAGATCAAGGGGTTTTGTATAGCTAACCTCACAGTCCAAGGAAGGGAGTTCAAAAACTACCAACTCAAAGCCCTACCCCACCTCTGCGCGGCCACACTCCCTAGGATTGGATTTTCAGCGTAACCTCCAAAGTCTAACTTTCTAATTCGGCGGCCCTATACCCTCCCTCACTGTCTGCAGCCACGCGACCCGCAAGGTCGATCCGCACTCCCTGTTTGTGAACCTCACCCCGGATTGCAAACCCGTCGCCACCAGGAGCAGACGCTACAGTGCCCAGGACCGGATCTTTATTTGGTCAGAGGTCTAAAGGCTACTGAGGGAAGGGGTCATTAAAGCCAGTAACAGCCCCTGGAGAGCTCAAGTAGTGGTGGTAAAGACCGAGGAGAAGCATAGGATGATCATCGACTACAGTCAGACCATCAACAGGTTTACGCAGCTCGACGCGTACCCTCTCCCCCGCATATCCGACCTGGTCAACAGGATCGCGCATTACAAGGTCTTCTCCACGGAGGATCTTAAGTCCGCCTACCATCAGCTCCCCATCCGCACTAGTGACTGCAAATACGCTGCCTTCAAAGCAGATGGGCAGCTCTACCACTTCTTAAGGGTTCCCTTCGGGTGTTGGTCTTCCAGCGAGAGATGGACCGAATGGTTGACCGGTACGGTTTACGGGCCACATTCCCGTACCTCGATAACATCACCATCTGCGGCCACGACCAGCAGAACCATGACACCAACCTCCGAAAATTCCTCCAAACCGCAAAAATCCTTAACCTAACGTATAACAAGGATAAATGCGTGTTTAGCACCGATCGCTGAGCCATCCTCAGCTACGTAGTGCGTAATGGAGCGATAGGCCGCGACCCTGAACGCATGCACCCCCTTATGGAGTTCCCGCTCCCGCACTGCTCCAAGGCCCTGAAGCGCTGCCTAGGCTTTTTTTCTTACTATGCCCAGTGGGTCCCCAACTATGTGGACAAGGCCCGTCCACTGATTCAATCCACAGTTTTTCCCCTGTCGATACAGGCCTGCCAGGCCTTCAGCCGCATCAAAGCAGACATTGCAAAGGCCACGATGCACGCCATTGACGAGTCCCTCCCCTTCCAGGTCGAGAGCGACGCTTCCGATATAGTTCTGGCGGCCACCCTCAACCAAGTGGGCAGACCCGTGGCCTTCTTCTCACGCACCCTCCACACCTCCGAAACCTGCCATTCCTCTGTCGAAAAGGAGGCCCAGGCCAATGTAGAAGCTGTGCGACATTGGAGGCATTACCTGGCCGCCAGGAGATTCACTCTCCTCACTGACCAACGGTCGGTCGCTTTCATGTTCGATAATGCGCAGCGGGGCAAGATATAAAACAACAAGATCTTATGGTGGAGGATCGAACTCTCCACCTGCAACTATGAGATCTTGTATCGTCCCGGGAAGCTAAACGAGCCTCCTGATGCCCTATCCCGCGGCACATGTGCCAACGCAAAAGTGGACCGCCTCCGAGCCCTCCACGAGGACCTCTGCCACCCGATCTTTCCACTTTATCAAGACCCACAACCTGCCCTACTCCATCGAGGAAGTCAGGAAAGCCACCAGGAACAGCCAAATCTGCGCGGAGAGCAAGCCACACTTCTACACGTCAGAGAAAGTGCACCTGATAAAGGCTGGCCGTCCCTTTGAACGCCTCAGTATGGATTTCAAAGGCCCCCTCCCCTCCACCGACCACAACACGTACTTCCTGAACTTGATTGACAAATACTCCCGGTTCCCTTTCGCCATCCCCTGACCCGACATGACCGCAACCACCATCATAAAAGCCCTCCATGGTATCTTTACGCAGTTCGGTTTCCCCGCATACATACACAGTGATAGGGGTTCCTCCTTTATGAGCGACGAACTGTGTCAATTCCTGCTCAGCAAGGGCATCGCCTCGAGCAGGACGACCAGTTACAACCCCCGGGGAAACGGACAGGTAGAGAGGGAGAACGGAATGGTCTGGAAGACCATCCTATTGGCCCTCCGTCCCGGAATCTCCCAGTCTCCCTCTGGCAGGAAGTCCTCCCGGATGCCCTCCACTCCATCCCGTCACTGCTGTGTACCACGACCAACCAAACACCTCACGAACGTCTCCTTGTCTTCCCCAGGAAGTCCACCTCCGGGACCTCACTCCCGACCTGGCTGGTAGCTCCCGGACCCGTCCTGCTCCGAAAACACGTGCGGGCGCACAAATCAGACCCATTGGTCGAGAGGGTCCATCTCCACCACGCTAATCCTCAGTACGCCTACGTGGCATACCCCGATGGCCGACAGGATACGGTCTCCCTACGGGACCTGGTGCCCGCTGGATCCCACCCCCCCCCCCCCCCGCCACCAGCCCCACCCTCCCTCCCCCCGGCGCTCCCCACAGCCGCCCTCTTCCCAGGTGGATCATTTCTTCCATCAGCCCCATCTAGGCCCTGCTCACCGGCGCACCCCACAGCTGCCCCCTGCCTAGGCCAGTCGGCCATTCTGCCAGCCACGTCTAGGGGTGATGAAGCCGTCGCAGAAGCCGAAACCATGCTCCCGGAGTCACAGACTCCCGAACCTCCACCGACATCACCCCCAAAGCTACGACGATCGCAGAGGACGACAAGAGCCTCCGATCAACTAATTGCTTCCTTTTGAAATGTACATTACTGTTGTAAATAGTTCAAAGTTGTAATGAGGCAAAAGGCTGTACGGAGGCATTACGGTACCTTTATAACTATAACGTCTACCACTTCTACCACGTTATAATACGAAGCCACCACCCCCGCCGGACTCTTTTTTAACAGGGGGTGAATGTGGTAGTCTGTGATAGGAGGATTACTGTACCTAGTAATGCCGGAATACCATTGATGGAGAAGCTTGCATGTTAGCTCCGCCTTGCAAGACGGGGTATAAGAGCCCGTGCTGCCCCAGCAGCTTCCTTCTGTATCTGCACTGCTGGGGGAAACATCTAGCATATTAAAGCCTTCAATTGTCCCCAATCTCATTTATGAGGTTATTGATTGTGCATCACACAAAAAACGGCAGAAAATGCACTCAAAACGTTACAGCTCTGAAAGAATTGATGAATCAGTTGACAGAGAAAACTCAGGAACATTATATATTCCAGGAGATAGATGCGCAGGTTAGGTGGGTTGGCCATGCTAAATTGCCCCTTGATGTCCAGGGATGTGCAGTTAGGTGGGTGTCCATGACCAATGCACGGGGTTGCAGGGTTGGGCAGGTGAGTGGGCCAGGGTGGGGCATTTCAGACGGTTGGTGCAGGCTCAATGATCTCCTTCTGCACTCTAGGGGTTCTATGGTTTTATGAGAAAGCCAACAAGTTCAAGGAAGAGATTACAGAGCTGAGGAAAATGATTAAACATTTGGACGAAAACTTGGGAAAATATTACATTTCCAAAGAGATAGATAAAGAGATGAAAATTGAGAACCCAAAATGTGAAGAAAAAGTTGGACAATGGCGAGAGAAAGTAGAAGCACTCACAAAGGAGCATGGAGAGTCTCAGAAACAATGGTGGAAGTATAATTACTTGAAAAATAGCACAGAGGAATTAGGCTATGTTGAAGAAATACTGATCGGCTTAGAGAATCAACTTTCACGTACGAAAGAGGAGCTCATAAAGAAAAAATGAGAACTAATAAGAATACTGGAATTCCATTCACAGGAAGTGGAACACTTAATCGAGGAATTGAAATGCTTATATGACAAACTTGTGGAAGCAAATTCACCAAGATAGACCCTTAATTAAAACTTGATGCATTTCAAGTATCAGAAGTCTCTAATGGGCAGCATGCAAAATGCCTGCAACATGAAAAAGAATTGCTGATGCATCAGAACAGTTCCTGGGAAGCAGAATTAACAAGCAAAACTGATGAACCCCTTGAACCTTGATCCAATCTGAAGAACATGAATGTTTACATATGCAATATGGGAGAGCAAATCCAGACTTTGAAAACAGATGAGATAAATTCCATGAAACATATTGACGATCTAACAATTCAAAAAATACAAGGAGCACTCAGTTGTGGTGATATGCATGTTCACACCAATGTATATCGTTAGTTATCAATGGATATAGTTATCGGTATGACCTCCCGCCAGCAGGTGGCGATAGAGATCCACCATGTGACTTGAGAGATTCAGCAGTTGGTAGTGAGTCGTGCTGGAGGACAGTCACACTGGAGGCTCCAGGAGAATTCACTGAATTCATTTATTAGTTACCATTTGTATTATAGTTTGTTAGTTATCTTGCCACGTGTTAATCTTGTTAATAAATTATCTTACCAGTCAAAGAATTAGATGTTCTGTGTTGATCTTCACCATGGCCATAACACAGAAGATAACATCTGTGACCATTGAATAAAGATTCTGAACAGAGCCGAACGCTCAGATGAAGTTGTCAAATAACTCTGAAACTAAGACAACTCAACTTACCTGACCAGTCCCTGTGTTGAAAGCAAATATTTATCAGCTTAAAAAACGACTAGAAAAGAAGAAAATACTCACAAATTCGGGTAGCATTGTGGAACAAGTGCGAGTAATGGTTCCATTTTTGAAACTTAAATGTCCACATATGCCATGACGGCCCACACAAGGAAAGAAGCGAAAGGAGTGACAAGGAGACCAGCACACTATTCGTCCACTCCACAAGAAATGAGCTCGGGTAACAACCACCAACCAGCACAGCATCCAAACTAACCAAGTGCTGTTCAACACACAAGGACAGAAGAAAAGTTTAATGAAGTCAAGGGGAGTCCGACAAGTCAACAAAATAAGTTGTTTACTTGTAAAAGCAATTATTTACATGAGGCCCGGTTATACCTTGCCGGGTCCTCTCTCTGTGTCGGTCGGTTCCTCACTGGCCGACCTTTTGTGTAACATGGTTATCGGCCCACTAGTTAGCGGAGGAGCTCATACTCTTTGAGCCACACGGGGAAAAAACAATCGATCCTGCCCCATGTGTCCTGTGCAAGTTATTACAAAAAGGATGGAAACATAACCACAGAGCCTACCACATGTCTGAAAGTAGAGCAAACCAGATATGGAAGGATTATAAGGCCGGCAGACTATATGAACCTTTGAATGCAAGGACTTGAAGGGAGATGATGGAGTATTGATGATACAGTAAGGACAATATAACTGCATGATCGTAATAAGAATGTAAGATGTAAGGTGAACTCTAATCACTTACAAATACATTGGCTAAAGATAAAGCAATGTCATATAAGCTCTTGTTAAGAATCATAGAATTCATAGAATTTACGGTGCAGAAGGAGGCTGTGTTGATGTGCATCAATGTAAATGCATGTAGGCTAGCAAGACACTAGAGGGAGCACCAGAAACTTCACACAACACACACTCAGCCAATAGATCGGTTAGATAGGAGATGACCAATGGACAATCACGCTACACAAGGAGGTGACACGACCACAGGGGGGCATTACACCAATGCATATATAAAGGACACCACACACATGATCAGCCTCTTTCCAGTGGAGACAGTCAGTGAGAACAGACACAGGGATGATTCAATATTACACCCACCACGTGGATTGCAGCAGCTGGTTAGTCAGTCTGGGTAGCTATAGTAGGATTAGCAGTAGTGTCTAACCCGAGTAATAGAAGTGTAAATAGTTTAATAAACGTGTAGAAGTTATCTCCATGTCTGAACCTTCCTTTGTCAAGTGCACCACAAGGAAGCCGCTTATGTTACACCTACATCATAAAAAATAATGGTACCTGAAGTGAATTGTTTCAATCCAGATAGCCAGACCTCAGCGTACAGTGACAACCAGCAACAATACCCAGGCAAGATGTTCGAGATCCGGGTTCCGCAGCAGCTCCAGTGCCACGGCGATCTCCGTGAAAACTGGCGGACATTTCGGCAAAAGTTTGAAATCTTCCTGGTGGCAGCCAAACTAGAAGAAGTGGCTGATCCTGAAAAAACAGAGCTTCTCCTCACCATCGCCGATGCCAGAGCAAAAGAAATCTTTTAAAAATTCAAGTTCTCCAAGGGGCAAAACAGGAGCGACTTCCAGGCAGTCCTGGACAAATTTGGCAAATACTGTGAGGAAAACACATTCCAACCAGCAAGAAAAGGTAAGAGAAGCGCCAGTACTCACCTCGAGGCCGAAATCCCGGAGCAGAGAATAATTTTGGTCGGCGGCCATCTTTCTAAAGGGTCTGCACCTGCGCAGTTGCGCGAGAAGCGCGCAGAACAAGAAGGTCCGTTTGCGCATGCGCAATCACGAAAACGGCCATCGGTAAAGGAACAGCGATCTGCACATGTGCAATCGCTTCCTACGCGCTACGTCACGTGCAGCATGATGTCAGAGGCCCCGGACCACGCCCATTTAAAGGGGAAACGTCCCAAGTCAAAAAAAATATCTTTTAAAGCCGTAAAACAACCTTCCTTCACCTGGAATGACAGCACAATCCCTCAAATTGAACCAGGAAATTAAATTAACCTCCGAAAAACCCTGCAACGGGCAGTTACCTATGCCCAAACCGACGATTCCAACCTTGAATACTTCGATACCGACCTTTACATTTTCTCTGGACCTCGCGAGCCCAATGACAGCTCCGACCAAACAGTGATGACATGGACCTAGAAGACTACGATTCGGACAAAGGTTTTGTCATTAGAAATGGCGACCCCCGTACTGAATCCGAAGCAGACGCGGATTCGTTCTTCGGATTTGAGGATCTTCAGCCCAGCAAATATGACATCCCAACTCGTGAGTTCAAGATGATGCTGCAGCCTGAAACCAAGAGACAGAGGCGCGGTACAAGCCCACAGAGAGCGGCCTGCTGCCACACAGAGCGTGGTCCACGCACCGCTCAGGGTTCCCGACTCTAAGAAAGAAGACAAGAAAGACTCCACATTGCAGTCCTTGCAAGAACAAGACCGTGAGGGTCTAGCAACCTCCTCTGACCAACTAGCGGCAGATGATGCAAGTCTGCCATGCTCAAGTAAACAGCAAGAAGACTATTACAGTCTACCACGCTCCAGTGCACAGCAGGACGACCAAGACAGTCTATCATGCTACAGTGAAGAACAAAGCGACAAAATCAGTCCAAGCCCAAATGAAGGACAACAGCAAGACAATGGCAGTCCACCCACATTGTTTGCACCATCAGATGAACACTCTGACGATTTACCCAACCCAAGTGAACAACAAGCAGCTACTGAGACTCTACCCACGGTATGTGATACGAGTGACGACAGCATCCCACTTCCCATGCAAGATGTGCAAAGTGACAGACCTCAGCTAGTGTGTACAGAGGCACTCGACGATCACTGTGAGACCACTGGTGACTCCACGATACTTCCACCATCATTCGCTCGAACCTCTCCACAAGTCAATGCATTCCTGCATGTTCCGACTCCAGATGTGCAGCTTCAAGAATTCTCAGCTGACTCCAGTGAACCTGCTAAGACTCCGGATGGGGAGCATCAACAAACCAACACTGACTCAATTAAAACAGACCAGACTCCAGATGGGGAGCAACCAAACGCCGACTCAGATTCACATAGGCCGGACTTTACTCCAGACAGGGAGTGCCGCAACCTCAGTGATGGCATGCTCAGGGTGACAGCAGATGCCACAGTGACAGGAATTGGATCACTTAACAATTACACAGGGTCAGTAATAACAAGCAGTGGCTACAGTCCAAGAGGAATACACCAATATTCACCACAGCTATATCCACACATTTTTTTTCCACACCAGCAGTGCAGCCAATGACAGCTCATGCTGCACAAACCCAGTATTCAGACATTCAGCAGCCGGCAGTCTATGCAGCATATTCTCAAACAGGCCAGCACTACGGATTGCCCACTAATGGAATCCAGACCGAAGGAGGACTACCGCAAACGCAATCTGCACTACAGTCTGGATGCTTTAATTACAGCCCAGAATTTGCTGCACCCCAGCCTGGCCAGACGGCATATTCCTATCAGATGCAAGGTTCTAGTTTCACACCATCACCAGATATTTATGCGAGCAGAAATTCTGTTTCCAATTCGACAAGCTTCAATGGTTCTCAGCAGGATCACCCTTCCTGCACAGCATGTGGCCAGAACCAATATGTACAGTCTTATCCAACTTCAACATATGGCACATCCATGACCTCGAATAATACTGTTGATGGTACCTCAACATCAACACCTTATCAGCTACAAGATGCCATCCAACAGCACCATCACAAACATCGAAAAAAGAAAGGGACTCCAAATCAGACAGCGAAATGATTTGACACTTCTTGGTTCCTGTGGCACAGGGACGTTGATGGCGTTCATAACCAAGAGAGACATTTGACCATGATGATTGATGGTGTTTGGACTCACACGACTGGTTTGGACTTATTGTTTAATCACTGTTCCCATGACTTGCATTTATCTTACCTTATCTACCTGTTCTTTGTTCAATTTTCTTAAAGTGTACAGAAAATATGAACATATAAAAAAGGGAGGATGTGGTGATGTGCAACAATGTAAATGCATGTAGACTAGCTAGACACTAGAGGGAGCGCCAGAAACATCACACACACACACACTCAGCCAATAGATCAGTTAGATAGGAGACAACCAATGGACAATCACGATATACAAGGAGGTGACACGACCACAGGGGGGCATTACACCAACCCATATATAAAGGACACCACACACATGATCAGCCTCTCTCCAGTGGAGACAGTCAGTGAGAACAGACGCAGGGTTGATTCAATATTACACCCACCACGTGGATTGCAGCAGCTGGTTAGTCAGTCTGGGTAGCTATAGTAGGATTAGCAGTAGTGTTGAACCCGAGTAATAGAAGTGTAAATAGTTTAATAAACGTGTTGAAGTTATCTCCACGTCTGAACCTTCCTTTGTCAAGTGCACCACAAGGAAGCCGCTTATGTTACACCTACAACATAACAAATCAGAGGCCATTCGGACCATCGAGTCTGCACCGGCCCTTGGAAAGAGCACCCTAATTAAGCCCATGCCTCCACCCTATCCCTGCAACCCAGTTACTCCACCTCACTTTTTTTGGACACTAAGGGCAATTTATCATGGCCAATCCACCTAACCTGCACATCTTTGGACTGTGGGAGGAAACCGGAGCACCTGGAGGAAACCCACACAGACACAGGGAGAACGTGTAGACTCCGTACAGACAGTGACCCAAGCCGGGAATCAAACCTGGGACCCTGAAGCTTTTAAGCAACTGTACTAACCACTATGCTACCATGCTGCCCTTAATGTAGGATTAAGTATAGTACTAGCTACCCAGTCATATAAGAGAGCACATTATGCACCCAGGGTCAGTTAAATGTTCGACAGGGACGCTTGTATTAGCAAGCACGGAGACAGCTCCGAGCTTGTACCCTTTATTGTGTATTTGTAAATAAGTCCAAATGCCAACTTAGTTAACCAATAAAAGACTTCTTTGGACCTAATGAACTGTAATCAACACCCTGCAGTAGTTAAAATTTCTTTCCTTTTCAATCTTTAAGCTAATTAAAATTCCAATGGGAATAGATAAGTAACCAAAGAACTGCAGCAATCAAAAGTTGATTTGTTGTCTAATTTCAGTTAAAATTGAATGAAGATTGATCTAAACAAGATGAGAGGAGGAAGTGACAAAATAAATCATAATCTCATCAACCAATGATTCTCTTCACATTCTCATAGTTAATATCCGCACAGAACAAATGTTATTTCCAGAAAGAATTGACTGTTGCATTTTCAATCTTGCTCTTCTCAATGCTGTCTCCTCAACAGTACCTGCAAGAAAAAGAACTGGATGCAGAAAATTGAAAAGTGAAAGGAAAGCTAATGGTAAAACATTGCGTAACTTTCAGTTATTACGGGCCAGATTTTTCTTCACCATATCGCATCGTCACGGAGGTCACAAGCTAAATCAATGGCGGCAACAACCCACATGCTGGCCTGTCAATCTTGACCCTGCCAACTTTCATGAGTGGTGAATATTGCAGTCACCTGGATCGCGAATTGGCACATTTGCTGAATTAAATAAATGACTAAGGGCTCACCTGTTAACGTACCGAGATTTTCCCAAGGGCAGCGCTGGCCATGGAGAGCTGTGTCAAGCCAAACAACCCCAGGCTGTCGGACAAACAGTTGGCAACATGGAAAAGTTGGAGTTGACTTTAAAGAAGGTGGAAGTTTTGACACAAGTCGACTGCACAGCAATTAAATTTGAATAACATGAAGATTTTCCTACCCCCATCCCCCCATTCCAGGTCTCTGTCTGAATTGTCAGCGTCAAGTTGCAAGTTCTTTGCTGTTTTCATTTCAACCATAGCAACGGTTGTCAGGGTCAGGCTAGAGCATGTGGCTTCCCTGGTGTCCCACTTCCATTCCAGTCCACTGGCCACTAAATGGCCGGCTGATCCATCTCCTCTCCAATTCTTTCCTGACTTGTATTGGGAGTGGGTTTACAACATGGGCCCACCTCCTGGGTGAAAATCCAGCTCAAAGCCTCCTTCTCAGATGTAGTGCCCCACACAATAATTTTTACAAGCAGTCACAGAAAGATCATCTGTTGATGGCAACAGATTGGGGAGAATAACATTGATTGTAATATATGACATTTATACCTTTGGACCTTTCTCCTTGATTACTTTTGCAACACATTTGTCAGGCCTCCCTTCGAAGTTTAATGACGTTGAGTTGATGCAAAGTGGTGTTGTCTTTACACGCCACTTTTTGTCGCTGGTTCATAGTCGTAATATTCCTCAGCTTCAGGGATAGGTTTGGATAAGAACACTGCCGATCAGGTGGAATATTGCCATGCAATTTGAAACTTAGTGCGATTCAGACAATTAGAGGACAACGTCAGGTAAAAACTGTTATACTCTTGGAGAAAATGCAGGAGGATTTTAGATCTATTGCCAGACTTTATTGAGACTGTAGGGACGGGGATAAGATGTGTCGGGAGAAAGGAAAATAAAATGAAAAATAAATGTGTCAGTGTGCAGGTAAGGTGACAGTGCAAAGCAGCCTTGATGGGGGATAGGATTACTGGTCATTCCAAAGAATCTGGCCTATCCTCACTGCTTCAGGGAGCGGCCTTAACAGATTGTTTCCGCTGCATTGCTAGAACAAGGTGGGAACGGGTTTCATGCCCAGCTGACCAGCATGGAGGCCGTTGCACCAGTTCTGAGCTGTACCAGTTCTGAGCTGTAAGGTTGTGCTGGCACAATTGCGTTGGTACAATTCGACATGTGATGAACCAGGGCCTATGAAGTTGTTTCCCATGAGGTAATTGGCAAATACATTCCACAAGACATTGGGCGGGATTCTCCACTCCCCCAGTCATGTATTTCTTGACGGCGCACCGTTTGCTGGCGCCGTGATTCTCTCTTCCCGCCGCCTGTCAATGGGATTTCGCATTGAAGCCACCCCACGTTGCCAGGAAACCCACGGGCGGGAATGCCAGAGGGAAAAGAGAATCCCAACGGCCGGAGAATTCCATCCATGATCTTATGGTTGGTGCCATTTTGGCGATAATGGCCAAATGGTCTCTGCTGGCTGTGTAAAAACCCTGCCATGATTTCTTTGGCAGCACAATGCACTGTCCTTGAGCTGTTTTTTTTAAATAAGATAGATACTCCTGGCTGCAGTGATTTACAAGTAATTTCTTTCATGTTAATCTTCCTTGTGATCACACACAATCCACCATAATAAACAAAATCATAGAAAAAGCACAGAGCCCACTGTATCAATTTCATTGCAACTCACTTGCCTGCACAACTTGTAATTGATTTGTTAGCTGGGAATGAATGAAAAACAATTGTGTACATTAGATGATTTGAATAATTTGTGTCATGTGGAAGCTTTAATCACTGCAAAACCAAGCCAAAGTTAATTGGGGAGATTTAATGTCAGAAAGAATTCACAAGATCCACTGATCCACCAAGCAGAGACATATTTAAATTAATTGATAGATAACAGTATAATCTATTTTTAATAACTTGACTTCAAGTTTAGTCTGATATTCCAAACAAGTTCAACATAAACATGCCATTTAGCAACTAAATGCAAATTCACACCTCACCCTGGAAACTAAACATGTAACCAAGCCTGATACACCAGGTTAGTGCTGAGGGAAGGCTCCAATGATAAGAGAGACAGTGCTGTCAAAGTGACAATCAATCAATACCTTAACAAGTGTATTTTTTTCTCTCATGGGAGGTGGGCTTTGCTGGCCATATAAATTAGTGGTTGTGCTACTGGTGTCCATGTGATACATGTTTTGATTCATTCACGGGATGTGGGCTTTGCTGGTTAGGCCAGCATTTATTGCCCATCTCTAGTTGCCCTTCAGAAGGTGGTGGTGAGCTGCCTTCTTGAACCGCTGCAGTCCTTGAGGTGTAGGTAAACCCATTGTGCTGTTTGGGAGGGAGTTCCAGGATGTTGCCCCAGCGACAGTGAAGAAACGATATATTTCCAAGTCAGGGTGCTGAGTGACTTGGAGGGGAATCTCTAGGTGGTGGGGTTCCCAGGTATCTGCTGCTCTTTTCCTTCTAGGTGGTAGTGGTCATGGGTTTGGAAGGTGTCTCAGGAACCTTGGTGAGTTACTGCAGTGCATCTTGTAGATGGTACACACGGCTGCCACTGTTTGTCGGTGGTGGAGGATTTGAATGTTTGTGGAAGGGAGAGCAATCAAGCGGCTGTTTTTTCCTGGAAGGCATCGAGCTTCTTCAGTGCACTCATCCAGGCAAGTGGAAAGTATTCCATTACACTCCTGATTTGTGCCTTGTAGATGATGGACAGGCTTTTGGGTGTCAGAAGGTGAGTTACTCACTGTAGGATTTCTAACCTTTGACCTGCCCTGTTGGCCACAGTATTAATACGACTAGTCCAGTTTAGGTTCTGGTCAATGGTAATCCCCAGGATATTGATTGTGGGGGATTCAGCAATTGTAATACCATTGAATGTCATGGGGAGGTGGTTAGATCCTCTCTTGTAGAAGATGGTCATTGCCTGGCAATTGTGTGGCGCAAATGTAACTTGCCACTTGTCAGCCCAAGCCTGGATATTGTTCAGGTCTTACTGCATTTGGACATGGACTGCTTCATTATCTGAAGAGTTGCGAATGGTGCTGAACATTGTGCAGTCATCCACAAACATCCGCACTTCTGACCTTATGACGGAAGGGAGGTCAGTGATGAGGCAGCTGAAGATGGTTGGGCTTCACAATGTTGTGTTGAAGGGAATTCCAGAATTTTGACACAGCGACAGTGACAACCGACATTATAGTTCCAAGTGTGGATTGCTTTTTGTTTGGAGAGAATTTGTAGGTGCTGATGCTCCCATGCATCTGCTACCTTTGCCGTCCTAGGTGGAAGAGGTCACGGGTTTGGAAGGCCCCATTCAAGGAGCCTTGGTTAATTGTTGCCGTGCATCGATGGTACACACTGCTACTATTGTGCATTAGTAGTGGAGGGAGTGAATGTATAACGTGGTGGATGGGATGCCAATCAAGTGGGCTCCTGTGTCTTGGATGGTCTTGAACTTCTTCAGTGTTGTTGGAGTTTGTTTTTGAAAACTCACCACTATTCTTAGAAGTCCCCCGATACCAAAAAGGGCCGACATTCTAAACGGTGATCCGGGATTCTCACACCCCGACTCCGATGCAAGCTTCAGTGGGTGCTATTCAGGTCAAACTATATTTTCAAGTTATCCCCCGGTATAACCCATACCTTCACCGAAGATTTCATCTACTTACCACTTAGTAGCATCGATCCTGGGTCCCACATTGCTAAGTAAGTAAAGTAGACTAATAACCACTGTTTCAGGTTAAAACTTTTAAGTTATTTTCTTATTATATTTTTTCCTCTTTTTAAAAGATGCAATCACTGTCTTTACAGAAAAGTAAAAAGATCTTGCTTCTGGATCCTTCTGGTTGGTTGAAGGGACCTTCAGGCTCAACTTGACAATCAATCTTCTTTTTAAAATCTGGGGCGGGATTCTCCGACCCACCGCCGGGTCGGAGAATCGCCGGGGGCTGGCGTGAATCCCGCCCCCGCCGGTTGCCGAATTCTCCGGCACCAGATATTCGGCGGGGGCGGGAATCGCGCCGCGCCGGTTGGCGGGCCCCCCCCCCCCGGCGATTCTCCGGCCCGGATGGGCCGAAGTCCCGCTGCTGGAATGCCTGTCCCGCCGGCGTGGATTCAACCACCTCTGTTACCGGCAGGACAAGGTGGCGCGGGCGGGCTCTGGGGTCCTCGGGGGGGCGCGGAGCGATCTGGCCCCGGGGGTGCCCCCACGGTGGCCTGGCCCACGATCGGGGCCCACCAATCCACGGGCGGGCCTGTGCCGTGGGGGCACTTTTTTCCTTCCGCCTTCGCCATGGCCTCCACCATGGCGGAGGCGGAAGAGACCCCCTCCACTGCGCATGCGCAAGGATGCCGTGAGCGGCCGCTGACACTCCCGCGCATGCGCCGCCCGGCAAAGTCAGTTTCGCGCCAGCTGGCGGGGCGGAAATCAGTCCGGCGCGGGCCTAGCCCCTCAAGGTTAGGGCTTGGCCGCTCAAGATGCGGAGGATTCCGCACCTTTGGGGCGGCGCGATGCCGGACTGTTTCGCGCCATTTTTGGCACCGGTCGGCGGACATCGCGCGATTGCGGAGAATTCCGTCCCTGATCTTCTTTAGATGTATTTGCTGGTTAGCTCAGTTGCTGTGTCCTATCTTTCCCATGTACCGAGCTATGAGAGCGACTCTGACTACTCTTTAAATTCTAGTTTTCCTTAGATGTATTAGCTATTTTAGCTCGGCTGCTTTGCCCTGTCTCTTTCCCATGACCGAGCTGACTGTAATCTGTCTCTGCTTCTCCCCTCTCTCCCTCTGAGTTCTGGGTCTCGTTCTGGTTCTTCCTGCCCTAGTCTCTTGGTTTGTATTCTCTTTCTAACAATTAAGTTTTTATGATGTTATTGTAAAGTAACTCTTATTTTCTTTGATTGTAAAAAGTATCTTTGATCTCAACCTTTTAATCCAACTAAGTATACATTTTGACATGACTTCATCTCATAGGTCTGATTACATTGTGTCCTTTGTGGTGTTCAAAATGCTTTGGTTTCAAGAGGTGTTACTTTTAATTCCTGTCATTTCTATAGTTTTATTTTCCAATTGTGTCCTCAGCTAAATTTAGACTTTGATTTTGGCTTGATATTATGTTTCTCGTAGACTGATAGTCTCCAGTTTTCTTTAATTTACCTGGTATGAGCAAATTTTCACACCTAGAATTATCATAAAATTCAACTGAACCTCATCTATTCTTTTCCAGCTCCTTACTAAGATAATTACTTTCAATGAAGGTGTGAGCCATTGCCTATGGCTTCATTCAAAATCCTGTTTGTCTTGTTTGCTAAGCCTGTTTGACCAAGGATATCTGCATTTTACAATCCTTCCCTGACAGCTGCTGTTAACACGCTGTGGGATCTTTCCCTACATTCTCTCATGTTTCTCTCAGACCAGATATTGCCAGACTTCCATGTTTCAAATGACACATCTTTCCATATTTTCAATAACAAGTTGCACTCATCTCCCGAAGAAGACTGTGTCACAAAGCACTCCTGACTTGTGCTTCGTACATGGTGGACAAGCTTTGGAGAGTCTGGAGCTCAGTAACACATTTCAGAATTCCCATCCTCTTACCTGCTCTTGTAGCCACACATTTTATATGGCTGGTCCAGTTCAGCTCCTGGTCAATGATAACCCCAGAATGTTGATAACTCTTTGGTTTCTTCAAAGATCGGAGTGGAATATTTGGAAATATATCAAAGATTGTTTTGGGGTTTTTTTCAGCCAAAATTTCTCCTTCAATTATGACCATCAAAAACAGATTTGACTGGTCATTTGTATGGTTGCCCTCTGTGGATCATTTGTACAAAATGGTCACATGGCATAAATACAACATGTCTGTGTAAAACATTGATTATTCTGTAAAGTGATTCATTTTATGTGTAGTGTGCTTAGGCATTTGTTGACTAACATGTTAACATAGAACATAGGATGTACAGTG
This sequence comes from Scyliorhinus torazame, assembly GCF_047496885.1. Lineage (NCBI taxonomy): Eukaryota > Metazoa > Chordata > Chondrichthyes > Carcharhiniformes > Scyliorhinidae > Scyliorhinus > Scyliorhinus torazame. The sequence continues at coordinate 61,341,246 of NC_092728.1, forward strand.
CAGAAGGAGGCCATTCGGCCCATCGAGCCTGCCCTGACCCGCTTTAAGCCCTCACCTCCACCCTATCCCCGTAACCCAATAACCCCTCCTAAACTTTTCAGACACTAAGGGCAATTTAACTTGTCCAATCCACCTAACCTGCACACCTTTGGATTATGGGAGGAAACCGGAGCACCCGGAGGACACCCACGCAGACACGGGGAGAACCCAGTGGGAGAACCCACGCAGACACGGGGAGCACAGATAACGACCCAGCGGGGAATCGAACCTAGGACCCTGGCGCTGTGAATCCACAATGCTAACCACTGTGCTACCAGGCTGCCCTAATAAATGCAAAGTTTACCTTTAATGTTGCCGGCAACATTGTGTCTGCGTCCCATCTTTCAGCTGGGAATTCCAGATACCTCTGGATATCGATGTCACGAAAGATATTATTCAGTTATGCTCAGAGGGTTCTTACGTTATGCTATTGCATGGTGACTACTAATTTGGTGCAAATCAAATCACAAGGAAACCAAATCAAAGAAGTTGAGGGACAAATTAAAGAGACAGCCCTTTAAAGGCATACTGTCTTAAACAAAGACAATAACAAATTAAACTTATAATATCAAACCAAAATGTGATTAAGGAAGTTGATAAGGCACATCGGTCCCCGTGGTGCCCATCTGGCATGGGTGGCCTCAATGGTGCCAGTGGGCTCCACGCCCTCCCGCTCTAGGGACACTCAGCCGCGGTAGAGGGTCAGGCGATACGCTTGGTTGCCCGCTGCTTGGACTTGTTGATGCTGAGGTTGGCCAGGCCCAGGAGAATGTTCAGGAGGAGGTCCTCCCCTTCTCTGCCCCTCTCCATGCCGCATGGCCGTAGATCAGGAGCGTGTTCTTGAAGTGCAAACAAAACTGTAACAATATTTTCAAATATCTAAAACGGGGTGCAGTCTAAATATCTTATATAAGCATGGTCCATGGACTCCGCAAGGCCACAAAAAATGGGGAGGAATTTTGGGAGTCCGTGAACCGACACAACCTACTGGTGTATGGGACTACTGCTTGCAACATCCTTCATAGAATCATAGAATCCCTACAGCGCAGAAGGAGGCCATTCTGCCTATCAAATCTGCACCGACTCTCTGATAGAGCACCCCACCTAGGTCAAATCCACCATTTTATCCTCGTAACCCCACCTAGGGGCAATTTCGCGTAGCCAATCCACCTAACCTGCACATCTTTGGACTGTGAGAGGGAACCGGAGCACCGGAAGGAAGCCACACAGGCATGGACAGTCACCAGAGGACCCTGGTGCTGTGGGTCAGCAATGTTAACCACTCTGCCACTGTGCCACCCCACTCCAGGTCCCTGATATTAATTGTTGCAGTGAGATTACCATTATGGCACCACTTGTCACACAGCTTGTACACAAGCCTGCATATTATTGGCAGTCAGTAACAATCAATTGGTTCAAATAGTATTCAGAATCTGAGGCCTTAGCCCCACACCTGGGGCGAAATTCTCCGTTATCGGCGGAAAGTCCGCCGATCGGCGCAAATCTGACTTGCGTCACGTCGGAAAAATGGGTCGAAAGTCTCCGGCCCGAAATGGGCTAGCAGCGACGTAACGGGATTCGCGCTTGCGCACGTGGTTCACGCCGTGCAGCGTCATACGCGCCGCGCGGCGGCTCATAAGGCCGCGCTGCTCCCCCCCACCCGACCGGAACACCCGACCGGAACACCCGACTGGATGGGTGGCCGCCGCTCAGCCCCGAGGTTCGAGTCACGCGATGTGGAGGCGCTCCTGGACGCGGTGGAGCAGAGGAGGGACGCCCTATATCCCGGACACGGCCGCAGAGTTGCCCCACGCCACAGCCGGCGTCTTTGGAGGGAAGTGGCAGAGGCCGTCACCGCTGTGGCCCTGACACCACGGACAGGCACCCAGTGCCACAAGAAGGTGAACAACCTCGTCAGAGCAGGCAGGGTGAGCCTCCACCATCCCCCATATCCCCCTCCCCCATATCCCCCTCCCCCATATCCCCCTCCCCCCATATCCCCCTCCCCCCATATCCCCCTCCCCATATCCCCCCTCCCCCATATCCCCCCTCCCCCATATCCCCCCTCCCCCATTTCCCCCCTCCCCCATATCCCCCCTCCCCCATTTCCCCCCTCCCCCATTTCCCCCAACCCCCATATCCCCCAACCCCCATATCCCCCCTCCCCCAATCCCCCATCCCCATATCCCCCCTCCCCATATCCCCCTCCCATATATCCCCCATATCCCCCCACCCCATATCCCCCCTCCCCCATATCCCCCCTCCCCATATCCCCCTCCCACATATCCCCCTCCCCCATATCCCCCCTCCCCCATATTCCCCCTCCCCAATATCCCCCTCCCCCATATCCCCCATATTTCCAAGTGAATCCAGCCCTAACCTTAACCTCTGCAATGCACGCGCAACCGATGGCGTGCATTCATATACCTGCCTAACAGTGTTGCCTTTTACCCCTGCCACCACCCCCTCCCCCCCACAGGAGAAGCGCGCACACAACAATAGGGAGCATGTGAGGACTGGAAGAGGCCCCGCTGATGAGAGGCCACTGACCGAACACGAGGAAAGGGCCCTGGAACTGGCTGGCGGACCTGAGGACCGGGAGGTTGCTGATGCAGAGGTCGGGGGTGTACTAGCAAGTGAGCCACCGACAGCCCGTCCCCATATCCCCCCTCCCCTATATCACCCTCCCCCATATCACCTGATCACTGCCTGATGTCTAACCATGCATGCTTCATTGTGTATCGCAGGACCAAACGTCCAGGCACCCATCCCCGCAGATGCAGACCGCCCGCAGGATGCCCCTCGGAGGCCACGGGAGACAGAGAGACCCGGACCCTCCAGCATGCGACGCCCGCAGGATGCCCCTCGGAGGCCACGGGAGACAGAGAGACCCGGACCCTCCAGCATGCGACACCCGCAGGATGCCCCTCGGAGGCCACGGGAGACAGAGAGACCCGGACCCACCAGAATGCGATGCCCCTCGGAGGCCACGGGAGACAGAGAGACCCGGACCCTCCAGCAGGCGAAACCCGCAGGATGCCCCTCGCACACCACGGGAGACGGAGAGACCTGGAGCAACAGGGAGACGACACCCTCGTCACGTGTGGGAGCGACCACCCAGCGATGAGGGGGGCAGCCACAGGCCCCCGTCACATCCGAGCCAGGACACCACTACCCAGGACACCACTACCCAGGACACCACTACCCAGGACACCACTACCCGGGACAGCACTGCCAAGGACACCCCTACCCGGGACAGCACTGCCAAGGAAGACGAAATACCGGACAGTGACCCAGAGTGGATGGGTGGAGACGAACCCCCACCCCAAAGTGCCATGGACTCAGAGTGGGACGAAGAGCACGACACAACGCCACTGCTGTCGCCAACACCCTCCACCATCGCAGAAACACTCACCTCGGTTGGGCACTTCAGTGATGAGGCGTCTGCTACGCTCACTGGTGCGCACAACACAGCCGCCCCGGTCCAGCAGGTGGAGGTAGGAGCAGCAGAGGGGCCGGGCGGTCGGAGGGCAGCCCAGCCCAAGCGAATATCTGCCGCCCAGATGGATCCCGGGTTCCTGGAGTTACCACACCCACACATAGATCCGATGCAACCGCCGACCCGGAGATGAGCGAAGAGGGTGACGGCCGGCTTGCGGCGGCTGCAGTCGCAGGTGGAGGAGTCCACCCGCGTGCAGGAGCTGGGAGTGGTGCCGGTCATACGTGCCACCCAGGCCGACAGCGCACGGGTGGCGTCCGCGGTGGAGGCAATGGGTGCGACGGTGTCAGACATGGGGAAGGTTTTGCGAGGCCTGGGGCTTTCCGTGCAGGCGGCGTCTGTGGCCCAGGACATGGCTGCCCTCTCACAGGAGGCCATGAGCCAGTGCCAGTGCCAGATGGCAGAGGCGCTCAACACCAAAGCCCAGTCTCAGCAGGCCATGGCCCAGTCTCAGCAGGCCATGGCCCAGTCTCTGCAGGCCATGGCCCAATCTCTGCAGGCCATGGCCCAGTCTGTGCAGGCCATCGCTGAGGGCATCGGCGCCAGTGGCCATGTGCGAGCCGGCGTCGCACTGTCACAGACAGGGTTTGCCAACCCCCTGGGCTCCATGGCTGCAAACCTGCAGACCCCTGTCGATACCAGCATGGGCCTCCAGGACTGGCAGCGCCAGATGTTAGGGGGGGCGTCAGATGGCCAGTCCGTTCGCATTCCCCACCCATGTAGAGGCCTGGGTGTCATCGGGCACCCCGAGGGAGGAGGAGGTGGTGTGGTCCGTCCCGGCTCCCCCTGTCGGGGAGGTCCCGGAACACCGCGGCACCTCGGACTCCCCCCCTTCCGTCCCAGGTGCATCGGGTGGGCAACGGGCAGGACAGGCTGGCAGCTCGCCATCCAGTTGCCCGGGCTGCAGCCTGGCCCATCTCGGCCAGGACACCCCAGGAAACGGCCGCCAAAGGGATCCAGTGTCAGAGGGCAGGAATCACAGGAGTCCACCTCCAGTTCTGCTGTACCATCTGGGGATCCACGTAGACGTAGTCAAAGGGCCCGTAAGGCCAAACAATTAGACACTGAGTAAGTTGGCACGGTGCAGGGCACAGATGAGTTTTCGGGACTAGGGCACGTGCATGAACTCCTTTGGTTATTAAAGTCAATGTTACACCTACAGCTGCCTTTGTGCTCTGTCCAAAGCGTGCGGGGGTGTCATGTACGTTTAGCGCAAGTGTGTGGGTGGTGTTACCTCAGCCCCAGGTGAGTCTGCCCCGTTCCCCCTGGGCCGACATCAACATCCCCTCGGGCAGAGGACGGGACCGTGCGCTGCAGTGTCACAGCCGCATGCAGGGATGGTCCGGGTGGATGGTGGTACTGTGGCCATGGGTCAGACATAGTCCAACGATGTGGAGCCAGGAGCTCACCGCAGGGTGGGTTGTCATCATCCTCCATGGCCTGCGATAGACACGCGTCCACCCGCAACTGTGTGAGCCCAGCCCGTTGTGCCGCAGGTGGATCAGCAATGGGGGGGGTGGTGTGCATGCGGGTGGGGTTGGGGAGGGGGGTGAGGGTGCTGGGTGGGTGGATGGGTGGGGGGTGTGGGTGGTCGGCTGTTGCCATGGTGTGCGTCTGTGGCCATACTACCCGATTCCCACGCCCATCTAGTCAGTGAAGCGGGCGGCTATCAGTCTGTCCCGTGCCCACTGGGCCAGCCGGTAACGGTGGACAGCCACCCGCCTGTGTCTACCCCGCCTGCCCTGACCATTACCCCCATCCCCCTCATCTGGGGAGGACTGCGCCTCTTCCTGCTGCACCTCCACTCCGCCCTCCTCTGCCTGCGGCACATCGCCCCTCTGCTGGGCTATGTTGTGCAGGACGCAGCACACCACAATGATGCGGCCGACCCTATCTGACCGATACTGGAGGGCGCCCCCAGAGAGGTCCAGGCACCTGAATCGCATCTTCAGCACGCCAAAGCACCTCCTTTTCACTCCCCTTGTCGCTACATGGGCATCATTGTAGCGGTTCTCCGCCTCATTGCGTGGCCTCCGTATAGGCGTCATCAGCCACGATCGCAATGGGTAGCCCCTGTCGCCCAGCAACCAGCCCCTCAGCCGGGGATGGCGTCCTTTGTACATGCCAGGGATGGATGACCGCGACAACACATATGAGTCGTGTACACTGCCTGGGTAACGGGCGCAGACGTGCAGGATCATCATGCGGTGGTCGCAGACCACCTGTATGTTCATCGAATAGGTCCCCTTCCTATTGGTGAACACGGCCCTGTTATCTGCAGGTGGCCGCACGGCGACGTGCATCCCATCAATCGCGCCCTGGACCATGGGGAACCCGGCCACGGCAGAGAAGCCCATGGCCCGGGCATCTTGGCTGGCCCGGTCCACAGGGAAGCGGATGTACAGGTGCGCCATGGCATATAGGGCATCTGTCACTGCTCGGATGCACCGATGTCTGCGATATGCCGGACAGGTCCCCACTCGGTGCCTGGAATGACCCCGTTGCATAAAAGTTCAGGGCCACCGTAACCTTGACGGACACGGGGAGAGGGTGTCCCCCACCAGTGCCACGCGGTGACAGGTGTGCCAGCAGGTGGCAGATGTGTGCCACGGTTTCCCGCCTCATCCGGAGTCTCCTCCTGCATTCCCGGTCCGTGAGGTCCTGGTATGACTGCCGGGGCCGGTACACACGGGGCGCCCTCGGGTGCCTCCGTTGCCGTGGGGCCGCGACGTCCTCCTCCCCCTCCTCGTCCTGTCGGTCAGGTGTTCCTCCAGCCTGGGCGCGGACCCCCCCCAACCTCCTCCCCGGCACGGACCCCCCAACCTCCTCCCTGGCACGGACCCCCTCAACCTCCTCCCTGGCACGGAGCCCCCATCCCTCTCCCCGGCACGGACCCCCCCAAACTACTCCCCGCACGGACCCCCCATCCCCCTCCCCGGCATGGACCCCCCATCCCCCTCCCCAGCACGGACCCCCCCCCCCCCCAACCTCCTCCCCGGCACGGGCCCCAACCTCCTCCCCGGCACGGACCCCCCCATCCCCCTCCCCGGCACGGACCCCCCCCCAACCTCCTCCCCGGCACGGACCCCCCCAACCTCCTCCCCGGCACAGATCCCCCCAATCTCCTACCCGGCACGGACCCCAACCTCCTCCCCGGCACGGACCCCCCATCCCCCTCCCTGGCACGGACCCCCCTCCCGGCACTCCCCTGGAGCCCAGCCCACTAACCCCCCCCCCCCCCACCGCACACACACACAAACACAACCCGAGACACACCTCTCCTCACACATTCAGACTGCGGCCACGCCATCGCCTGCCCAGAGCCAACCCCCCAGGCCGTCACTCACCTCCACGCTGGTCGGCGTGAACCTGGAGCACAGGGTCACGACGATGAAAAGGAGGTTTAATTTATGTCGACGTGAACGGTCATCACGTCGACGGGACTTCGGTCCATCCGGAAGGGAGAATATCGGCAGGCCGAAAATCGGTTGCCTTGCGCAGACCCGTGCCATTCTCCGACGGCAGCGGCGCCATTAACGCCCCGCCGACTTTTCTCCCTTCGGAGACTTCGGCAACCGGCGGGGGCGGGATTCACGGCGGCCAACGGCCATTCTGGGGGGTCGGAGAATGACGCCCCAGATTTAAAAAAAAACACTCGCACACCTACATATCAACAATTAAATACTCTGAATGGAAACCAGCTGGATTGAATAAGATCGCACTCAAATGATCAGCCTGCTCTACGCTTTACTCCATGTCTGAGAAAATAACACTTTAAGTTAATTCCTGATAAAATCACAGTTCTCGAACAGACAACTTGTAGTGATGTCAGAATTAATCGCCATGAGTAATATTCGCAGTATTATCTGCTTTCTCAGAACCATTTTGCTTGGTTTAAAGTTTAAATTGGTGTTTCCTGAATAAAACCTAAGGCATATCACAAGCACGAGGTCTTCGGGCAACAGAGGGGTGGGAACATCAGCACTTCAAGTTGCTCTCCAATCAAACACCATCCTGACTTGGAACTCTGTCACCGTTCGGTTAGCAACAGTGGTTAGCACTGTTGTGTGGAGTTTGCACTGTCTCCCCGTGTCTGTGTGGGTTTCCTCTGGGTGCTCCGATTTCCTCCCTTTTGTAAGGGCCACGAAGAATCCAGCACGAGTTTTAAGGATACAAAATAATAACGTTTATTTACTATAACAATATATACATAACAGTAGCAGTAACTTCCCTTGCTACCTTCTCCTTCCTGCTGGTTCCTGAACTGGCCAGCTTATTTATACTAGGAGTTTCTCCGCCCCCCTCATTGGGGAAGTTCATACTCCCATAGGATTGTGGGATAGTCATTAGTCCCCAGCCAATCGTAAGTAGGCAGGTTATAACACTCCCACAGTCCAAAGATGTGCAGGTTAGGTGGATCGGCCATGTTAAATTTCCCCGTAGTGTCCAAAGAGTTAGGTGGGGCTACAGGGATAGGGTGGAGGTTTAATTAGGGTGCTCTTTCCAAGGACTGGTGCAGACTCGATGGACCAAATGGCCTCCTTCTGCACTGTAAATTCTATGATTACTTCACTGTTGCTGGGTCAGAATTGTGGAACACAAGAGCACTGAGGGATGTACTTATACCACATGGAAATGCAGTGGTTAAAAAAATGCAGCTCATCACCTCTTTCTGAATGGCAATTAGGGATGGGCAATAAATGCTGGCTTTACCATCAATGCTCCCATCCAAAGAACAAAGAACAAAGAAATGTACAGCACAGGAACAGGCCCTTCGGCCCTCCAAGCCCGTGCCGACCATACTGCCCGACTAAACTACAATCTTCTACACTTCCTGGGTCCGTATCCTTCTATTCCCATCCTATTCATATATTTGTCAAGATGCCCCTTAAATGTCCCTATCGTCCCTGCCTCCACTACCTCCTCCGGTAGTGAGTTCCAGGCACCCACTACCCTCTGCGTAAAAAACTTGCCTCGTACATCTACTCTAAACTTTGCCCCTCTCACCTTAAACCTATGCCCCCTAGTAATTGACCCCTCTACCCTGGGGAAAAGCCTCTGACTATCCACTCTGTCTATGCCCCTCATAATTTTGTATACCTCTATCAGGTCGCCCCTCAACCTCCTTCGTTCCAGTGAGAACAAACCGAGTTTATTCAATCGCTCCTCATAGCTTATGCCCTCCATACCAGGCAACATTCTGGTAAATCTCTTCTGCACCCTCTCTAAAGCCTCCACATCCTTCTGGTAGTGTGGCGACCAGAATTGAACACTATACTCCAAGTGTGGCCTAACTAAGGTTCTATACAGCTGCAACATGACTTGCCAATTCTTATACTCAATGCCCCGGCCAATGAAGGCAAGCATGCCGTATGCCTTCTTGACTACCTTCTCCACCTGTGTAGCCCCTTTCAGTGATCTGTGGACCTGTACTCCTAGATCTCTTTGACTTTCAATACTCTTGAGGGTTCTACCATTCACTGTATATTCCCTACCTGCATTAGCCCTTCCAAAATGCATTACCTCACATTTGTCCAGGTTAAACTCCATCTGCCATCTCTCCGCCCAAGTCTCCAGACAATCTAAATCCTGCTGTATCCTCAGACAGTCCTCATCGCTATCCGCAATTCCACCAACCTTTGTGTCGTCTGCAAACTTACTAATCAGACCAGTTACATTTTCCTCCAAATCATTTATATATACTACAAAGAGCAAAGGTCCCAGCACTGATCCCTGTGGAACACCACTGGTCACAGCCCTCCAATTAGAAAAGCATCCCTCCATTGCTACCCTCTGCCTTCTATGGCCTAGCCAGTTCTGTATCCACCTTGCCAGTTCACCCCTGATCCCGTGTGACTTCACCTTTTGTACTAGTCTACCATGAGGGACCTTGTCAAAGGCCTTACTGAAGTCCATATAGACAACATCTACTGCCCTACCTGCATCAATCATCTTAGTGACCTCCTCAAAAAACTCGATCAAGTTAATGAGACACGACCTCCCCTTCACAAAACCGTGCTGCCTCTCACTAATACGTCCATTTGCTTCCAAATGGGAGTAGATCCTGTCTCGAAGAATTCTCTCCAGTAATTTCCCTACCACTGAAGTAAGGCTCACCGGCCTGTAGTTCCCGGGATTATCCCTGCCACCCTTCTTAAACAGAGGAACAACATTGGCTATTCTCCAGTCCTCCGGGACATCCCCTGAAGACAGCGAGGATCCAAAGATTTCTGTCAAGGCCTCAGCAATTTCCTCTCCAGCCTCCTTCAGTATTCTGGGGTAGATCCCATCCGGCCCTGGGGACTTATCTACCTTAATATTTTTTAAGACACCCAACACCTCGTCTTTTTGGATCACAATGTGACCCAGGCTATCTACACCCCCTTCTCCAGACTCAACATCTACCAATTCCTTCTCTTTGGTGAATACTGATGCAAAGTATTCATTTAGTACCTCGCCCATTTCCTCTGGCTCCACACATAGATTCCCTTGCCTATCCTTCAGTGGGCCAACCCTTTCCCTGGCTACCCTCTTACTTTTTATGTAAGTGTAAAAAGCCTTGGGATTTTCCTTAACCCTATTTGCCAATGCCTTTTCATGACCCCTTCTAGCCCTCCTGACTCCTTGCTTAAGTTCCTTCCTACTTTCCTTATATGCCACACAGGCTTCGTCTGTTCCCAGCCTTTTAGCCCTGACAAATGCCTCCTTTTTCTTTTTGACGAGGCCTACAATATCACTCGTCATCCAAGGTTCCCGAAAATTGCCGTATTTATCTTTCTTCCTCACAGGAACATGCCTGTCCTGTATTCCTTTCAACTGACACTTGAAAGCCTCCCACATGTCAGATGTTGATTTGCCCTCAAACATCCGCCCCCAATCTATGTTCTTCAGTTCCCGCCTAATATTGTTATAATTAGCCTTCCCCCAATTTAGCACATTCATCCTCGGACCACTCTTATCCTTGTCCACCAGTACTTTAAAACTTACTGAATTGTGGTCACTGTTACCGAAATGCTCCCCTACTGAAACATCTACCACCTGGCCGGGCTCATTCCCCAATACCAGGTCCAGTACCGCCCCTTCCCTAGTTGGACTGTTTACATATTGTTTTAAGAAGCCCTCCTGGATGCTCCTTACAAACTCTGCCCCGTCTAAGCCCCTGGCACTAAGTGAGTCCCAGTCAATATTGGGGAAGTTGAAGTCTCCCATCACCACAACCCTGTTGTTTTTACTCTTTTCCAAAATCTGTCTACCTATCTGCTCCTCTATCTCCCACTGGCTGTTGGGAGGCCTGTAGTATACCCCCAACATTGTGACTGCACCCTTCTTATTCCTGATCTCTACCCATATAGCCTCACTGCCCTCTGAGGTGTCCTCTCGCTGTATAGCTGTGATACTCTCCTGAACAAGTAGCGCAACTCCGCCTCCCCTTTTACATCCCCCTCTATCCCGCCTGAAACATCTAAATCCTGGAACGTTTAGCTGCCAATCCTGCCCTTCCCTCAACCAGGTCTCTGTAATGGCAACAACATCATAGTTCCAAGTAGTAATCCAAGCTCTAAGTTCGTCTGCCTTACCCTTAATGCTCCTTGCATTAAAACATATGCACTTCAGGCCACCAGACCCCCTGTGTTCAGCAACTTCTCCCCGTCTGCGCTGCCTCAGAGCCACACTGTCCCTATTCCCTAGTTCTCCCTCAATGCTCTCACCTTCTGACCTATTGCTCCCGTGCCCACCCCCCTGCCATACTAGTTTAAACCCTCCCGTGTGACACTAGCAAACCTCGCGGCCAGGATATTTATGCCTCTCCGGTTTAGATGCAACCCGTCCATCTTATACAGGTCACACCTGCCCCGGAAGAGCTCCCAGTGGTCCAGATAACAGAAACCCTCCCTCCTACACCAGCTGTTTAGCCACGTGTTTGTCTGCTCTATCTTCCTATTTCTAGCCTCACTGGCACGTGGCACAGGGAGTAATCCCGAGATTACAACCCTCGAGGTCCTGTCTTTTAACTTTCTGCCTAGCTCCCTGAACTCCTGCTGCAGGACCTCATGCCCCTTCCTGCCTATGTCGTTAGTACCAATATGTACAACGACCTCTGCCTGTTTGCCCTCCCCCTTCAGGATTCCCTCTACCCGTTCGGAGACATCCTGGACCCTGGCACCAGGGAGGCAACATACCATCCTGGAGTCTCTTTCACGTCCACAGAAGCGCCTATCTGTGCCCCTGACTATAGAGTCCCCTATAACTATTACTCTTCTGCGCTTTGACCCTCCCTTCTGAACATCAGAGCCAGCCGTGGTGCCACTGCTCTGGCTGCTGCTGTTTTCCCCTGATAGGCTATCCCCCCCGACAGTATCCAAAGGGGTATATCTGTTCGAGAGGGGGACAACCACAGGGGATTCCTGCACTGACTGCCTGCCCTTTCTGGTGGTCACCCATTTCTCTGCCTGCACCTTGGGTGTGACCACACTTACATAACTGCGATCTATGACGCTTTCCGCCACCTGCATGCTCCTAAGTGCATCCAATTGCTGCTCCAACCGAACCATGCGGTCTGTGAGGAGCTGCAGTTGGGTGCACTTTCTGCAGATGAAGCCATCCGGGACACTGGAAGCCTCCCGGACCTGCCACATCTCACAGTCAGAGCACAGCACCCCTCTAACTGACATTGCGTCAATTAATTAAAATTAAAATTTGTCTTTTTTTTTTTTTTTTAATACTTTTTTAAATTTCAAAGTTACTGTCAACTATCTGTTTCCTAGCACTAGATTTCTAATAAAAATGCGATAGCTAACTATAATATTCTCCGATCTCTGGCTTAGATATCCTCTAAATTATAATTAAGTTATTATGTTTAATTAGATCCCAAATACTCAAAAAAATTTAGGTTAGAATCCCAACCAGCCACTCAGGTCACAGCTTTTCTGTGATGTCACTTCAGTTTCCCCCCGACACACACAATTTGAAAAACAGGTATAAAAGTAAAAATCACTTGCTTACCTTCTGAGATGTTCTCAGGTTCCCTCGCTGACAGAGACTGCTCCTCCACCTCCAATCCTTGACCTGCACAATGCTAATAATATAATAATATAATATGGCACTTACCTTACACCAATGGGTCTTATTATTAGGTTAGAGGAGGAGGGCGGGTGGGAGACACTACACGTGTAGTGTCTCGGGTTTCCTCTCCACCAGAATTTATTGGGGGGGGGGGGGGGCACTTGCCAGAGGTCGAACTTCCGGTTCCCGCCGAAATCCAAAGGGCTGCTCCTGCAAAGGTAAGTGCTTTTAAATTCACTACTCACCTCCAAGAAGGCCCCTGCGCACCGCTGCCGCCGAAATCTAAAGGGCTGCTCCTGTAAAGGTAAGGCTTTTAAATACACTACTCACCTCCCAGAAGGCCCCTGCGCACCGCTGCCGCCGAAATCCAAAGGGCTGCTCCTGCAAAGGTAAGTGCTTTTAAATTCACTACTCACCTCCAAGAAGGCCCCTGCGCACCGCTGCCGCCGAAATCTAAAGGGCTGCTCCTGCAAAGGTAAGTGCTTTTAAATTCACTACTCACCTCCAAGAAGGCCCCTGCGCACCGCTGCCGCCGAAATCTAAAGGGCTGCTCCTGTAAAGGTAAGGCTTTTAAATACACTACTCACCTCCCAGAAGGCCCCTGCCCACCGCTGCCGCCGAAATCCAAAGGGCTGCTCCTGCAAAGGTAAGTGCTTTTAAATTCACTACTCACCTCCAAGAAGGCCCCTGCGCACCGCTGCCGCCGAAATCTAAAGGGCTGCTCCTGTAAAGGTAAGGCTTTTAAATACACTACTCACCTCCCAGAAGGCCCCTGCGCACCGCTGCCGCCGAAATCCAAAGGGCTGCTCCTGCAAAGGTAAGTGCTTTTAAATTCACTACTCACCTCCAAGAAGGCCCCTGCGCACCGCTGCCGCCGAAATCTAAAGGGCTGCTCCTGTAAAGGTAAGGCTTTTAAATACACTACTCACCTCCAAGAAGGCCCCTGCGCACCGCTGCCGCCGAAATCTAAAGGGCTGCTCCTGTAAAGGTAAGGCTTTTAAATACACTACTCACCTCCCAGAAGGCCCCTGCGCACCGCTGCCGCCGAAATCCAAAGGGCTGCTCCTGCAAAGGTAAGTGCTTTTAAATTCACTACTCACCTCCAAGAAGGCCCCTGCGCACCGCTGCCGCCGAAATCTAAAGGGCTGCTCCTGTAAAGGTAAGTGCTTTTAAATTCACTACTCACCTCCAAGAAGGCCCCTGCGCACCGCTGCCGCCGAAATCTAAAGGGCTGCTCCTGTAAAGGTAAGGCTTTTAAATACACTACTCACCTCCCAGAAGGCCCCTGCCCACCGCTGCCGCCGAAATCCAAAGGGCTGCTCCTGCAAAGGTAAGTGCTTTTAAATTCACTACTCACCTCCAAGAAGGCCCCTGCGCACCGCTGCCGCCGAAATCTAAAGGGCTGCTCCTGCAAAGGTAAGTGCTTTTAAATTCACTACTCACCTCCAAGAAGGCCCCTGCGCACCGCTGCCGCCGAAATCTAAAGGGCTGCTCCTGTAAAGGTAAGGCTTTTAAATACACTACTCACCTCCCAGAAGGCCCCTGCGCACCGCTGCCGCCGAAATCCAAAGGGCTGCTCCTGCAAAGGTAAGTGCTTTTAAATTCACTACTCACCTCCAAGAAGGCCCCTGCGCACCGCTGCCGCCGAAATCTAAAGGGCTGCTCCTGCAAAGGTAAGTGCTTTTAAATTCACTACTCACCTCCAAGAAGGCCCCTGCGCACCGCTGCCGCCGAAATCTAAAGGGCTGCTCCTGTAAAGGTAAGGCTTTTAAATACACTACTCACCTCCCAGAAGGCCCCTGCGCACCGCTGCCGCCGAAATCCAAAGGGCTGCTCCTGCAAAGGTAAGTGCTTTTAAATTCACTACTCACCTCCAAGAAGGCCCCTGCGCACCGCTGCCGCCGAAATCTAAAGGGCTGCTCCTGTAAAGGTAAGGCTTTTAAATACACTACTCACCTCCCAGAAGGCCCCTGCGCACCGCTGCCGCCGAAATCCAAAGGGCTGCTCCTGCAAAGGTAAGTGCTTTTAAATTCACTACTCACCTCCAAGAAGGCCCCTGCGCACCGCTGCCGCCGAAATCTAAAGGGCTGCTCCTGTAAAGGTAAGGCTTTTAAATACACTACTCACCTCCCAGAAGGCCCCTGCGCACCGCTGCCGCCGAAATCCAAAGGGCTGCTCCTGCAAAGGTAAGTGCTTTTAAATTCACTACTCACCTCCAAGAAGGCCCCTGCGCACCGCTGCCGCCGAAATCTAAAGGGCTGCTCCTGTAAAGGTAAGGCTTTTAAATACACTACTCACCTCCCAGAAGGCCCCTGCGCACCGCTGCCGCCGAAATCCAAAGGGCTGCTCCTGTAAAGGTAAGTGCTTTTAAATTCACTACTCACCTCCAAGAAGGCCCCTGCGCACCGCTGCCGCCGAAATCCAAAGGGCTGCTCCTGCAAAGGTAAGTGTTTTTAAATTCACTACTCACCTCCAAGAAGGCCCCTGCGCACCGCTGCCGCCGAAATCCAAAGGGCTGCTCCTGCAAAGGTAAGTGCTTTTAAATTCACTACTCACCTCCAAGAAGGCCCCTGCGCACCGCTGCCGCCGAAATCTAAAGGGCTGCTCCTGCAAAGGTAAGTGCTTTTAAATTCACTACTCACCTCCAAGAAGGCCCCTGCGCACCGCTGCCGCCGAAATCTAAAGGGCTGCTCCTGTAAAGGTAAGGCTTTTAAATACACTACTCACCTCCCAGAAGGCCCCTGCGCACCGCTGCCGCCGAAATCCAAAGGGCTGCTCCTGCAAAGGTAAGTGCTTTTAAATTCACTACTCACCTCCAAGAAGGCCCCTGCGCACCGCTGCCGCCGAAATCTAAAGGGCTGCTCCTGTAAAGGTAAGGCTTTTAAATACACTACTCACCTCCCAGAAGGCCCCTGCGCACCGCTGCCGCCGAAATCCAAAGGGCTGCTCCTGCAAAGGTAAGTGCTTTTAAATTCACTACTCACCTCCAAGAAGGCCCCTGCGCACCGCTGCCGCCGAAATCTAAAGGGCTGCTCCTGTAAAGGTAAGGCTTTTAAATACACTACTCACCTCCCAGAAGGCCCCTGCGCACCGCTGCCGGCGAAATCCAAAGGGCTGCTCCTGCAAAGGTAAGTGCTTTTAAATTCACTACTCACCTCCAAGAAGGCCCCTGCGCACCGCTGCCGCCGAAATCCAAAGGGCTGCTCCTGCAAAGGTAAGTGCTTTTAAATTCACTACTCACCTCCAAGAAGGCCCCTGCGCACCGCTGCCGCCGAAATCCAATGAATAAATGCGGAAAAATCAAGTTGCGTGACATCCCATCCGCTGTTCGTGAAATGTCACTGTTAAGGTTCAAACATTTAATTTCACTCTGCAATTTCTCCACTTTTACCAAAGTAAGAAAGGAGTGGAAGGGTCACATGGACTCCCCTTTGTTTCTCTGTCCAGAAATGCTGCCAGACCTGTTGCATTTATCCAGCATTTTCTATTTTTGGATTTCCAACATCTGCAGTATTCTGCTTTCAGAAGAAAGATGGATTTCAACAGCGAAGTGCAATATTTGTTTAAAAAAAATTTTAATATAATTTTTTAAAAAACTGGTGATCTGTGTCCAAAGAATTTTAAATGGGAGCCCGTGGGTGGGATTCTCCGAAATGGAGGCAGAGTGTTTGCGCCGTCGTGAACGCCGTTGAGGTTCACGACGGCGCGAACCGGTCCCTATCCCGACCGATTCAGGACCTGATAATGGGCTAGGAGCGACGCCGCGTCATTTACGTGCGCCAGGCCTTGGCGCCGTGTAAAGGCGGCGCCACATACATGACGCGGCCGGCGCCGCATACCTGCCGTCACCCACACATGCGCGGGTTGGCCTGGTGCCAACCCGCGCATGCGTGGTTGCCGTCCTCTCCGAATCCGCCCCGCAAGAAGATGTCAGACGGATCTTGCGGGGCTGCGGAGGAAAGGAGGTCCTCCTTCAGAGAGGACCCCATTTCAGGCCCCCCCCCCGGTGCAGGATCCTCCCCCCGCCCCCCCCTCCCACAGGCCGCCCCCCCAGCGTTCCCGCGCTGTTCCCGCCGGCAGCGACCAGGTGTGGACGGCGCCGGGGGGGAACCTGCCATTTTGGGGTGGCCGCTCGGCCCACCCGGGCCTGAGAATAGCAGGGGTGCCGGAGAATCGCCATTTTGGGTGTCTCAGGTGATTGTCCGGCCTGCGCCGCGCGGAACCCGATGGGGCCATTCTCGCCGCTACGCGGGAGGGTGTCGGACCGGCGTTGCAGGAAAATGTGGCGACCCAGGCGATTCTCCCAATCGGCACGAGAGTGGAGAATCGCGCCCCTTAAATAAATGGAATTTATTACATCTTCCAAAACGGATTTGTTTCTTATGGAAGGTGTGTTTGAGGCAAAAACTTTTTGTGTCCCAGTTACTTGCAGTAATAGCTAGAAATAACTACCTCAATTTGAAATTTATGTTCATGAGCTTGGGGACTAACTGTGTGTGCAGACCCCAAGCCTGTTAAGTGATGTTCTTAATATCCAGGTTTGAGTTTTGCCTTTGACATATTGTGCTGTGTTTTTCAGTATTCATTGAAAACAGTAATTCCTATTTTTTTTGTCTTCTGGCAGAATATTATAGAGGTTTATTCTCACAGCTATTTCAATCAAGTTGTGATTAAATTAGAATTCATGTTCAAAGCCTTTTAGAAATCTTTTATCCTGTGATCTTACTTGAGTTTATTCAGAGGAATTTGTTGAAGGACAGAGGGCTGGATTCTCTGTTTCTGAGTTTAAGGGCAGGATTCTCTGATTGCCGCCGTCAAAATTGTATTCGGCAATTGGCCAGAGAATCCGTTTTGACTCCGAAATTGGGACGGCGGCGTTTTACGGATGCTCCACTCCCTCAAAAAGGGCGTCATCGCTGAGTACACCGCACGCTGTTGGGACAGCCTCAGGTGGCTTCAGGACGTCACCTGAGGCCCTCCCCCGATGCTCTGCCCCCCGATGGCCCGACTTCCCGATGGCGTGGGACAAGTGTCCTCACAGTTTTAGGACACCTCGCGTGGCGACTGCTGACTGTGTCCAGCACCGCCACAGTCGGGGGGGCGGGGGCAGCCGTTCCACTGGCCAGGGGGGCTTCGGTGGGTGCTGGGGGGACTGGTGGGGGTGGTCCGGGGGTGGCAAGAGGGGTACAGGGGGGCACCATCTGGCAGGCCAGGTCCGCACGCGGCCGGCGCCATGTTGTATGGCGCGACCGGGAGCTTTACGTGGTACGGCTGCTAGCCCCCCACCAGGCGGAAAATCGGTGTGATGGCAACTCCGAATGTCTCAAAATCAGAGAATCCAGCCCTAAGTGTTGATGGCAACGGAGAATCCGTGGAGTTTCACGTCAGAAAAATCAGAGCTGCACCTGCACCTGTTCGGCTACCGGTGAGGGGCTTCATGGAACACCTTCAAAACCCATGAAAAACGGTGTGGTAATTGCCGGGTACCTGATGGACACTCACAGGGCTGACAAGCTGCAGCCATGCTTAAACAACTCCTGGCCACCCCCCAGTACTCTCCCCAGCCCTGGCAGAAGCCCCCCCCCCCCCCCCCCCCCCCGGCCAGTGGCACCACTGTTGGTGAAGTATGGCAATGCTGGACACTGTCTCTCTCTCTCAGCAGCCACCACGCCAGGTTCATGATTTGTGAGAGCACGTATGGACTCGACCCATCGGAGGTGGAGATTCACGGGTGGGACCGCTAATGATATGCAAACAGTATTTCAACTACGCGCGGCATGCGTCGCATTGACCCCGTTTTTGAGGAGGAGGAGCCCTTCTTACCTGCCTCGCACCCCCTCACCACCAATACCCCACAACCCTCCATTCATGGACATGGCCTCCCTCGAGCCCTGACCCTTGGCTATGTCATCCTGGCACCGGGCACTCTGGCACTGCCACCCTGGAACCCTCTTTGCACTCCTGCTAGCCAGGCTGTGTCCAGATGTCCATGTTTCAGGGGGAGGGGCAGGGAGCCACCCTGCCCTGTTCCTGACCACCCAGGCGCATCTGATAGCCCGGGAAACCTCTAGGTGTCGTTTCACCTGGTCCACGTTTATGTGGACCACTACTGAATGGCGCCCGGCTGAGGCCTCCCTGGGTTGCCCGGTAGATCACCAGTAAGTACGCTTAAGTCGGTTTAAACCGACTTAAGTGCAGGCAACCCGACCCCGCCCATTGTTGTGGGATTCTGGTTGCGCCGCCTAGAGGGACTTGGGTACATCCCGTTAGGCGTCCTGGCTGCCAAGAAGCCTGCAGGAGGCTTCTCCCGGCATCTACCGGAAACGTTGTGCTCCTGGTCGGGCACGACATGGCAGATAGACATGCGCCCTGAGTCTGTAATGAGGTCAGGAGCTATGTGGCACTGGCTGAACCCAAACTGAGCATCAGTGAACAGGCTATTGTTGAGTTAGTGCCTTTTGAAAGCATTGTCGACAACATTTTCCATCACTTTGCTAATGATCAAGACTAGACTGATAGAATGGTAATTTGCAGGATTGGATTTGTCCTGTTTTTGTGAACAGAACATGCCTCGGCGGTTTTCCACATTGCCTGGGCAAATGTTAGTGTTATAGTTTTACTGGAACAGCTTCAGTCACGTACTCCCAGCAACAATGACAGACATATAAAAATTGTGTGCACTGACCATTTCGTTTTAAAGCACCAGACATATCGGACAGAATTCTCTGGCCGTTCGCTGGCGGCATGTTTCCCAGGTCCCATCGGCAGCACAGCCCTGCCAAAACTCTGGTTTGCCAGTGGTATGGGGTGGCTTCAATGAGAAATCTCATTGACAGTGGCGGGAATAGAGCATCCCGCCACCAGCAAATGGCGCGCCATATCCTGCTGCCAGGAAACACTCAGCTCGGTGGCCGGAGAATCCCACCCAGCATTCATACAGGGGTTGGCAGTGAGCCAAAAAAGTTCATACCTGAATGTTGGGTGACTTCAGGATATAAATTCAATGTGTAATATATCCCTGTCATTTGTCGCAAGAAATTACTAACTTTTATACCTTATCAAAAGCCATATTGAAATATTGGAGAGGGCCTGAAATCACCCGCCCAAGTTTCATGATACTGAAATAAAAGGCTTAAAAACTGGGTGGGGTTTCTACAATGTGTGAGAGCAATCTCCTCCAAACTTTCCAGGTGGTAATACCGGAAATGATCATTTTGGTGTTTTCCCATCGAATTGCAGAAGGAGGTCATTCGGCCCATCGAAACTGCACCGGCCCTCTGAAAGATCACTCTACCCAGATCCACCCCCCCGTCCACTTCGTCCTATCGCTGTAACCTAACCTGCACATCTCTGGACACTAAGGGGAAATTTAGATAATAAGCTTCTTTTTTATTCTTCCTGCCAAAATGGACAATTTCACATTTGCCCACATTGTGCTCAATTTGCCAGAGTTTTGCCCACTCACTTAACATATGTACCTTTGTAGTCCCCTTACGTCTTCTTTACAATTTACTTTCCTACGTATCTTTATGTTGTCTTTCAGTCCCTTCATCCAAGTCATTTATATAAATAGTAAAAGTTGAGGCCTCAGCACTGAGCCCCGTGGCACATCACTGGTCAGATTGTACCAACCAAAAAAAAAGGCCCATTTATGCCAACTATGTTTCCTGCTAGCGAGCTAATCTTTAATCCATGTCAAAACATTACCTCTTAAACCATGAGCTTCTGTTTTTCACAATGACCTTTGAAGTGGCCCCTTTTCTAATGCCATCTGGAAATCTAAGAACAGTACATCCACCAGTTCCCCTTTATCCACTGCACATATGGCTCCTTCAAAGAACTCCAATAAATTGGTTAAACACTATTTCCCTTTCACAAAACCACATTGACTGAATTTTCTCCATGTTCCCTGCTATAATATCTATAATAATAGGTAATAATATTTTCCCATGACAGACGTTCAGCTAACTGGCCTATAGTTTCCTTCTTCCTGTCTCCCTTCCTTTTTGAATAAGAGAATTACATTTTCTACTTTCCAATCTAATGGAACTTTGCTCAAATCTAGGGAATGTTGGAAAACTAAAACCAATGCATCAACTATCTCAGTAGCCACTTCTTTCAAGACCTATGATGAAGTCCATCCCGGGGATTTGTCGGCCTGCAGACCCAACAATTTGCTCAGTACCATTTCCACGGTGATTGTTATTTTCCTGAGTTCTTCTCTTCCATTTGAGGATTCACAGCTTTTTGGGAGATGGTACTCGTGTCCGCTATAGTGAAGACCAATGAAAAGTACCTGTTTAATTCATCTGCCATAGCCCTGCTTTCCATTTCCCCAGACACACTTTCCATCGTGTAGTCTCGGTTCCAAAACATGATTGCAATGTTTAGATCCCTGAGATGGATTTGCATTTTAACTGGCCTGTCAAAGCCTTATGCTGTCATGTGAAGTCAGCTAACTTCAAACTAATTAGAGGATAATTGTTTAAAAATATGATACAATGACAGCTCCCTGTAAATGCTTGACTCTGGATCCTTCGAGGGACGTCGGGTTATCAAAGTCAAAAGGAAATGCAGTAAGTGTCTGGTATTCTCTCCCTTTGAAATGTAAATATGCAAAATGAGAAAGTGTAATTGTTGTGAGCTGGGTACAGCATTTGTTAGCAGATCGCTCATGGCATTGGATATAGTTAGATGCATGTACATTATGGTTTAGTAAGAGTAACAGGCTAATGTGTGTTTAATTATGTGGCACGGGTATGTTGACGATTTGAAACAATGAAATATGCAGATCAAATGCACTGAGCATTAAGTCACTGGCTATTTTCCATCCTTTTCATAATTGTTTTCGGTCCGTATCTAGACCCCCATTGCTACTATGTTCCTAACATATTTCTTGTAGTCATGGCCCTGGCAAATGAAATATTGGACTGAGAAAATAATTGCACCCCTCTGTATTAGGCTTAATGTGGGCATAACAAGGGCAGAATATGGGAATTAACATGCGATGAAAACCTAAAATCTATCCGGCCTGATATTGGGTCAAGCATTATTTCAGGTGCGTCTGGTGGCTCTCCAAAACAGGCATTAAGAAAACAAAAAATAAATAAAATAAAAGGTGAAGATGATACAGGTAGCAGCAGTTATTGCAATTGGTATTAGTGAGGCCTTGAGCACAATTTTAGGCCTACTCTTTGTTTTGAAAAAAATATGTACCTGAACATGGAGTTGGATGGAGGGAGCTGGACTGCAGAGGGGAAATCTGGAATCAAGACAGAGGGTTAAATTCTCCGCCTCGGGATGCCACAATTGCGAGAGGAAATATCAGGTGGAACCGGGCAGCGAATCAGGCGTCAGGCTAAAATTGGGTTTGTGTCTGGTGCTGATTCGGGTGGCATGCTGCGGTCCCGTCCGGGTAATGAAACCAAGGTTTGCCCCAGGCGCTGGCAGCGCATGCAAGACCGGCATTTTCATGTGTATTTAAACGTGATTAGTGGGTTGGATACAGTATGCTCGCCCTTCTGCGATGCTCCGCTCTGCTCTTGGGCATGAATTACGACAAGTATTTATAATTGTGGACTGGGCGCCATGGCTGCGGAGGGGGAGCGGAAGGCTAAATAAATACTGAAACACAGATAAAAACTCGGGCCTGCCGGGGGATGGCTGCCATGTCCGTGGGGGGGGGGGGGGGGTAGCAGTAGCGGGTAGTGACTTGGGGCCAGGTCCATGAACCTGGGGTGTTACCCTCGGGATTGAGGTAGTCTGGTTCAGACTGCAATTGCTGCAGTCTGCCTTTTAAATGCACCCCTTTGGTGCTACTTACAGGCTCCTGGTTGCTCATATTGTTGAGTACTGTGTGTTTCCTTTAAATGCTCTGAAGGCCTCTGGTCATGTGGGATCAGACCACCACTTCTGGACACCCTCATACCTCAGCTGTATCATCAAGGGCTAAATTCAGTCAGGAGCCCACCAGGTGTTGACACTCCTCAGAAGCACTGCCCCATTGCAGAGGAAGCAGGCGATCAGCAGGGGATCAGCAGAGCTTACCCCAAGCAAAGGACACCACACCATGGCCTTTGAAATCCTCCCCGATTCTCTGCCACTCTCAGGACAAAAGGCTCACCAGTGACCCCCATCCCTCCAGATCACCCTGGGTGAGACTGGCATTGCTGATTGCTTCTGCCACAATCTCTCAGGCAGTTTTCAGGAGGGCATGCTTGAGACTGCGGCCCACGACGGGGAAGAGGGTGTCCCTCCGCCCCTCACTGGCATGGAGCTGTGGGTCCACCTCATGCTCGACCTCAGGGAGCAGATCTGTGGTAAAGTGGAGCGCTTAAAAAGAGCTCCAGCTAGGGTGGCATGTGGCACAGTGGTTAGCACTGCTGCCTTCGGCGCTGAGGATCCGAGTTTGAATCCAGGCCCTAGGTCACTGTGGAGTTTGCACATTCTCCTCTTGTCTGCGTGGGTTCCACTCCCACAACCCAAAGATGTGCAGGATAGGTGGATTGGCCATGCTAAATTGCCCTTAATTGGAAAAAATAATTGGGTACTCTAAATTTATTAAAAAACAGCTCCAGCTGTCAAGCTCATTGGCCCTAACTCTGGTCCCAGTGGTTAGAACGCTGACTGGGCTGGGAATTCCTTGGAGATCGAACCAGCAGAGCGCTGGCCCATTAGCTCCACAAATTGCACCCCCAATGAGACTGCGATCCACATGCAATTCAGACCTGGCATCAACACCCAAACGAAAACCTTTGCCCTAAAATACTTGGTCAGGCAGCGGAGAGCGAAACAGAGTTAACATTTCAGATAGTTTGTTCTAATGAAAAGGTCAGCAACGTGAAGCACTAACTCTTGTTTTACTTTCTACAGATGCTGGTGAGATTTCCAACATTTAAAAAAATATTATTTGACGGGGAAGTTACAGTGAGTCAAACCGTTCTGGTTGACATTGCTTATCTGGGTTGTTTCAAAATGTTTTTGACAAGTGCTACACAATAGGCTGCTTAATAAGATGTGGAACTGGTGACAGATTGGTAAGGCATCATTTGTGTTCTCCTGCCGGGATTGGATTGTAGCCATCTAGGGTGGCCACTTACAAAGGAAACATGGATACTCGCAAAGACTCAAGGGAAATATGGCCAACACAGGATTCAGGCGAACTCAGAGCCTAAATGTATATTTGCTAACAGAGAACCAGACAGTATCGAAACCCCTAGCCGATTTTGCATTCTAATGGCCCATTTCCCCAGGACAAAGGACTGGTACTCAGGTATCGGCTACAATTCCAGACACATTGGCGCCAATCCCTTCACCCAGGAAGCCCAAACAGCCAAGGTCAATGACCGCTCAGGACACCTCCAGCCATCAAGGCACCCGCCCCTTTATTGGCTCAAATCGAAGGCAGTAATCGAAGCCTGCCGAATTATTGGGTCCAAAGCTAAGGACTGCCCAAAAGAGCGCAAAACCCCAAAGGATAAAGAGAGACACTGCCATGTGTTCGATCTCTTTTGGCCCTGGCACACCGGCACTCTTTGGTTCGGCCTATACCTGAAGACAACTGCAGCACCACGACCAGAAGCAAGTTCAAGATCAACGAGCGCTACCAGACGGATGAGCCCAGCAGAACCGAAGTTACTTCTCCAGACACAGCCACTCCAGATCCGAACAAATGCCTTGTTCCTCTGCCAAAGCCGGGTGCCTGAAGTTAAGTACAGGTTGTTGTAGTGTTAGGTATAATTTAGCTTGTAGTGTTTTTATGTTGCATGTGTGAGTTAACCTTGTGTGTAAATAAACCATTATTGAACTTGAACTAACTGACTGGTGGTTGGGTTTTTGATCAATATCCGGTTGAACCATGTGGTGGTATCATTTGATACCTGGCGACTCTGAAAAGCAATATCGTCACTATTAATTGGCAACATTCTTGGTGATGCTGGTGGGATAGTATCCCACTCAGTATTAAAAAGGGCAACATTATTGGTGCCTCCGGTGCAAAAAGGGCAATAGGATACCAATCAGAGTTATGATCTCAAGTCTGTTCAGAGTGGGAAAGAGACCAAGGGATTATTATGCATGGATTGTATTAAAGATTCACAATCAGTCCCTCAAGGTGATAGCAAAAAGAGTTTGGATTGAAGAATGTATTCTTAGAAAAATAGTGAAAAACAAATTCATCACACTTTGGTTGTGTGTCATCTTCAATCCAGTGTGCAGTTTTGGTTTCCTCACATTGAGTGAAACAAAGATTCGGAGGAAATTCATTAGTTTGATGCCCTTTTTACTGACTGCAAATTGCCTCACTGCTTTCCTGGAGTTGACAGAATGCGATTTCTGAAATTTGATGGAAAGGTGTGTAAGTACAACATATTTGTAATGATTTAATGGTTCAGCAGTGAAGGAATGGTACAGCTACTCACATAGTCTACATGAGATTTTTGAACAGAGACTTACTCGCATCGATGGTCTGGTCCAGAGTGACACCCCGACAAAAGGTTCTGTGGTGTATATGAGCATACCCAGCAACAGCGCAGCTCTTCAAACAGGTAGAAGAATTTTCACTATGACAGACAGAGTCTAAACCAGAAAGTGGGAACCAAGAATTATAAATTAGATTTAAGTCAAGTATATGAAGTAAAATAAAAATTAAATTCATTGCAGGGTTTTTTTATTACACAGCAACTGCACAAGGGCTGTTCTTTATCACAGCATTACAGTAAATTGAGATGTCAACAATACCATAGTTCAGCTCATATTGTGGTGGTGAAAATCAAATTTATGTTTAAGTAACATCTAAATGTTAAAAAAGAAAATCAAGAGGACATACAGAGGCTTCCATGACGATGAGAAGCTAGAGACAGTGGTTAGGTTTTCCAGTCTAGCCAAAAGCAACCAACGGTGCGGAAGGTGAGCAATGCAAAAACGGTCATTGACTTCGGCATGGCCAATAAGGATTGTCATGATGTGCAGACATGCAGATAATGATATACAGACAGGCACAGACAGGCAGCTAATGAACACAGAGAACAGGACATGGCCAATGAGTAGGCAGGACAATCAGGGGTGGTATCTCACTATAAAAGGCACGAGGCACTCACACTCCGCCTCTTTCCACTGATGAACATCTACAGAGTGAGTCAGGGTGTATGTACAGTATCACACCTCCAGCACGTGGCTAAGAGCTAGTCTGGTTCCGTCAGACAGAGTAACCACATTTAGGTTAGAAGAGAGTCGAACTCATAGAGAACTGTGCTAACTGTGCTGCTGGTCAATAAATCAGATTGAACTAATTTGAAGGTCTGGAGTATCTTTTGGTTAAAGCTGCATCCAGTTGCAGCCTCTGTTATCCCATAGTACATAACACAACAAGGATCCCTGCTTCTACCACCTGAAATCCAGTCATGGGAGCTGGAAAATCCCGGCCAGGACAGATTCTTCAGCAGCAGTGCACTTAGACCATGAACTGTCATGAACAGATATAGGAAGCAGTCAAGGGCGGAAGGCGATTGGAAATGCTGGAAAGGACAAGAGTACAAAGGGGTCAGTTGTAGATTTGATCTAGCTATGGCAAGCCCTCAGTAGACCACAGCTGGAGTACCGTGTTGAGCTTTTGATATCACACATGTGAATAATATAAAAGCTTTGGCTGGAGTGCAGCCTAGATTTACCAGAATTATACCAGGGGCGAAATTCTCCGAAAACGGCGCGATGTCTGCCGACTGGCGCCCAAAACGGCGCAAATCAGACGGGCATCGCGCCGCCGCAAAGGTGCGGAATGCTCTGCATCTTTGGGGGCCGAGCCCCAACATTGAGGGGCTAGGCCGGCGCCGGATGAATTCCCGCCCCGCCAGCTGGCGGAAAAGGCCTTTGGTGCCCCGCCAGCTGGCGCGGAAATGACATCTCCGGGCGGCGCATGTGTGGGAACGTCAGCGGCCGCTGACAGTTTCCCCGCGCATGCGCTGTGGAGGGAGTCTCTTCCGCCTCCGCCATGGTGGAGACCGTGGCGGAGGCGGAAGGGAAAGAGTGCCCCCACGGCACAGGCCCGCCCACGGATCGGTGAGACCCGATCGCGGGCAATGCCACCGTGGGGGCACCAGATCGCCCCGCGCACCCCCCCAGGACCCCAGAGCCCGCCCACGCCGCCTTGTCCCGCCTGTAAGGTAGGTGGTTCAATTTACGCCGGCGGGACAGGCAATTTATCAGCGGGACTTCGGCCCATCCGGGCCGGAGAATCGAGCTGGAGGGCCCGCCAACCGGCGCGGCGCGATTTCCGCCCCCGCCGAATCTCCGGTGCCGGAGACTTCGGCAACCAGCGGAGGCGGGATTCACGCCAGCCCCCTGCGATTCTCCGACCCGGCGGGGGGTCGGAGAATGTCGCCCCTGGTCTCCAGGGGCGACATTCTCCGTTATCGGCGGAAAGTCCGCCGATCGGCGCAAAAAACGGCGCAAATCCGACTTGCGTCACGTCGGAAAAATGGGTCGACAGTCTCCGGCCCGAAATGGGCTAGCAGCGACGTAACGGGATCCGCGCTTGCGCAGTGGTTCGCGCCGTGCAGCGTCATACGCGCCGCACGGCGTGACGGCGCATAAGGCCGCGCTGCTCCCCCCCACCCGACCGGAACACCCGACCGCAACACCCGACTGGATGGCTGGCCGCCGCTCAGTCCCGAGGTTCGAGTCACGGGATGTGGAGGCGCTCCTGGATGCGGTGGAGCAGAGGAGGGACGCCCTGTATCCCGGGCACGGCCGCAGAGTTGCCCCACGCCACAGCCGGCGTCTGTGGAGGGAAGTGGCAGAGGCCATCACCGGTGTGGCCCTGACACCACGGACAGGCACCCAGTGCCACAAGAAGGTGAACGACCTCGTCAGAGCAGGCAGGGTGAGCCTCCGCCATATCCCCCCTTCCCCATATCCCACCTCCCCCATATCCCCCTCCCCCATATCCCCCCTCCCCATATCCCCCCTCCCCCATATCCCCCTCCCCCATATCCCCCCGCCCCCATATCACCCATATCCCCCCTCCCCCATATCCCCCCTCCCCCATATCCCCCATATCCCCCCTCCCCCATATCCCCCCTCCCCTATATCCCCCCTCCCCCATATCCCCCATATCTCCAAGTGAATCCAGCCCTAACCTTAACCTCTGCAATGCACGCGCAACCGATGGCGTGCATTCATATACCTGCCTAACACTGTTGCCTTTTACCCCTGCCACCCCCCCCCCCCACAGGATAAGCGCGCACACAACAATAAGGAGCATGTGAGGACTGGAGGAGGCCCCGCTTATGATAGGCCACTGACCGAACACGAGGAAAGGGCCCTGGAACTGGCTGGCGGACCTGAGGACCGGGAGGTTGCTGATGCAGAGGTCGGGGGCGTACTAGCAAGTGAGCCACCGACAGCCCGTCCCCATATCCCCCCTCCCCTATATCCCCCTCCCCCATATCACCTGATCACTGCCTGATGTCTAACCATGCATGCTTCATTGTGTATCGCAGGACCAAACGTCCAGGCACCCATCCCCGCAGATGCAGGCCGCCCGCAGGAAGCCCCTCGGAGGCCACAAGAGACAGAGAGACCCGCACCCTCCAGCATGCGACGCCTGCAGGATGCCCCTCGGATGCCACGGGAGATAGAGAGACCCGGACCCTCCAGCATGCGACGCCCGCAGGATGCCCCTCGGAGGCCACGGGAGACGGAGAGACCAGCACCCTCCAGCATGCGACACCCGCAGGATGCCCCTCGCACACCACGGGAGACGGAGAGACCTGGAGAAACAGGGAGACGACACCCCCGTCACGTGTGGGAGCGACCACCCAGCGACGAGGGGGGCAGCCACAGGCCCCCATCACATCCGAGCCAGGACACCACTACCCAGGACACCACTACCCAGGACACCACTACCCAGGACACCACTACCCGGGACACCACTACCCGGGACAGCACTGCCCAGGACACCCCTACCCGGGACACCACTACCCGGGACACCACTACCCGGGACACCACGACCCGGGACACCACTACCCGGGACACCACTACCGGGGACAGCACTGCCCGGGACAGCACTGCCCAGGACACCCCTACCCAGGACACCACTACCCAGGAAGACGAAATACCGGACAGTGACTCAGAGTGGATGGGTGGAGACGAACCCCCACCCCAAAGTGCCATGGACTCAGAGTGGGACGAAGAGCACGACACAACGCCGCTGCTGTCACCAACAACCTCCACCATTGCAGAAACACTCACCACGGTTGGGCACTTTAGTGATGAGGCGTCTGGTACATTCACTGGTGCGCACAACACAGCCGTCCCGGTACAGCAGGTGGAGGTAGGAGCAGCAGAGGGACCGGGCGGTCGGAGGGCAGCCCAGCCCAAGCGAACATCTGCCGCCCAGATGGATCCCGGGTTCCTGGAGTTACCACACCCACACATAGATCCGATGCAACCACCGACCCGGAGACAAGCGAAGAGGGGACGGGCGGCTTGCGGCGGCTGCAGTCGCAGGTGGAGGAGTCCACCCGCGTCCAGAAGCTGGGAGTCGTGCCGGTCATGCGTGCCACCCAGGCCGACAGCGCACGGGTGGCGTCCGCGGTGGAGGCAATGGGTGCGACGGTGTCAGACATGGGGAACGGTTTGCGAGGCCTGGGGCTTTCCGTGCAGGCGGCGTCTGTGGCCCAGGAAATGGCTGCCCTCTCACAGGAGGCCATGAGCCAGTGCCAGCGCCAGATGGCAGAGGCGCTCAACGCCATAGCCCAGTCTCAGCAGGCCATGGCCCAGTCTCTGCAGGCCATGGCCCAGTCTCTGCAGGCCATGGCCCAGTCTCTGCAGGCCATAGCCCAGTCTCAGCGGGCCATGGCCCAGTCTCAGCAGGCCATGGCCCAGTCTCAGCAGGCCATGGCCCAGTCTCTGCAGGCCATGGCTGAGGGCATCGGCGCCAGTGGCCATGTGCGAGCCGGGGTCGCACTGTCACAGACAGGGTTTGCCAACCCCCTGGGCTCCATGGCTGCAAACCTGCAGACCCCTGTCGATACCAGCAGGGGCCTCCAGGACTGGCAGCGCCAGATGTCGGGGGGGGCGTCGGATGGCCAGTCCGTTCGCATCCCCCACAATGTAGAGGCCTGGGGGCTATCGGGCACCCCGAGGGAGGAGGAGGTGGTGTGGTTCATCCCGGCTCCCCCTGTAGGGGAGGTCCCGGTACACCGCGACACCTCGGACTCCCCCCCCTTCCGTCCCAGGTGCATCGGGTGGGCAACGGGCAGGACAGGCTGGCAGCTCGCCATCCCAGTCGCCCGGGCCGCAGCCTGACCCATCTAGGCCAGGACGCCCCAGGAAACGGCCGCCAAAGGGATCCAGTGTCAGAGGGCAGGAATCACAGGAGTCCACCTCCAGTTCTGCTGTACCGTCTGGGGAACCACGTAGATGTAGTCAAAGGGCCCGTAAG
The DNA here is from genome assembly GCF_047496885.1 of Scyliorhinus torazame. Taxonomy (NCBI): domain Eukaryota; kingdom Metazoa; phylum Chordata; class Chondrichthyes; order Carcharhiniformes; family Scyliorhinidae; genus Scyliorhinus; species Scyliorhinus torazame. The sequence goes on from NC_092728.1 coordinate 61,371,290, forward strand.
GCCAAACAATTAGACACTGAGTAAGTTGGCACGGTTGCAGGGCACAGATGAGTTTTGGGGGCTAGGGCACGTGCATTAACGACTTTGGTTATTAAAGTCAATGTTACACCTACAGAAGCTGACTTTGTGCTCTGTCCAAAGTGTGCGGGGGTGTCATGTACGTTGAGCGCAAGTGTGTGTGTGAGGGGTGGTCTTACCTCAGCCCCAGGTGAGTCTGCCCCCTTCCCCCTGGGCAGCCATTAACATCCCCCCGGGCAGAGGACGGGACCGTGCGCTGCAGTGTCACAGCCGCATGCAGGGATGGTCCGGGTGGATGGTGGTACTGTGGCCATGGGTCAGACATAGTCCAACGATGTAGAGCCAGGAGCTCACCGCAGGGCGGGTTGTCATCATCCTCCATGGCCTGCAGTAGACACGCGTCCACCGGCAACTGTGTGAGCCCGGCCCGTTGTGCCGCAGGTGGATCGGCAATGGGGGTGGTGGGGTGGTGTGCATGCGGGTGGGGTGGGTGGGGTTGGGGAGGGGGGTGAGGGTGCTGGGTGGATGGATGGGTGGGGGGTGTGGGTGGTCGGCTGTTGCCATGGTGTGCGGTCTGTGGCCATACTACCCGATTCCCACGCCCATCTAGTCAGTGAAGCGGGCGTCTATCAGTCTGTCCCGTGCCCGCTGGGCCAGCCGGTAACGGTGGACAGCCACCCGCCTGTGTCTACACCGTCTGCCATGACCATTACCCCCATCCCCCTCACCTGGGGAGGACTGCGCCTCTTCCTGCTGCTCCTCCACTCCGCCCTCCTCTGCCTGCGGCACATCGCCCCTCTGCTGGGCTATGTTGTGCAGGACACAGCACACCACAATGATGCGGCCGACCCTATCTGACCGATACTGGAGGGCGCCCCCAGAGAGGTCCAGGCACCTGAAACGCATCTTCAGCACGCCAAAGCACCTCTCTATCACTCCCCTTGTCGTTACATGGGCATCATTGTAGCGGTTCTCAGCCTCATTGCGTGGCCTCCGTATAGGCGTCTTCAGCCACGATCGCAATGGGTAGCCCCTGTCGCCCAGCAACCAGCCCCTCAGCCGGGGATGGCATCCCTCGTACATGCCAGGGATGGGTGACCGCGACAACACGTATGAGTCGTGTACACTGCCTGGGTGACGGGAGCAGACGTGCAGGATCATCATGCGGTGGTCGCAGACCACCTGTACGTTCATCCCATCGATCGCGCCCTGGACCATGGGGAACCCGGCCACGGCAGAGAAGCCCACGGCCCGGGCATCTTGGCTGGCCCGGTACACAGGGAAGCGGATGTAGCGGTGCGCCATGGCATATAGGGCATCTGTCACTGCCCAGATGCACCGGTGCACCGATGTCTGCAATATGCCGGACAGGTCCCCACTCGGTGCCTGGAATGACCCCGTTGCACAAAGGTTCAGGGCCACCGTAACCTTGACGTACACGGGGAGAGGGTGTCCCCCGCCAGTGCCACGCGGTGACAGGTGTGCCAGCAGGTGGCAGATGTGTGCCACGGTTTCCCGGCTCATCCGGAGTCTCCTCCTGCATTCCCGGTCCGTGAGGTCCTGGTATGGCAGCCGGGGCCGGTACACACGGGGCGCCCTCGGGTGCCTCCGTTGCCGTGGGGCCGTGACGTCCTCCTCCCCCTCTTCGTCCTGTCGGTCAGGTGTCCCTCCAGCCTGGGCGGTTGCCGCCTGCCCCTCTGCGGCAGCCTGCGCCGCCTCTCTGGCACGCTCCTCCTCCTCCTCCTCCCCCTCCTCATCCAGGGCAACATAGACATGAGCGGCTGCCGCCACGGCTGCCAACATCGCTGGATGATCGGAAAACATGACGGCCTGGTGGGGGGGGGGGGGGGGGGGGGGTGGGGGGGGAAGGACGACATGTCATCATTGCCCATATCCCCTCCTCCCCCCAGCCAGGTGGCATGGACCGCATGGGTCCAACTGTTGGAGGCTGGCACCTGGCCAGGTGGACCAACTCACTTGCCCTCGCATCCCCCCTCCCCGGCACGGACCCCCCCAAACTCCACACCGGCACGGACCCCCCCCCCAACCCCCACCCCGGCACGGACCCCCCATCCCCCTTCCCTTCACAGACCCCCCCCCAACCTCCACCCCGGCACGGACCCCCCCCCCCCAACCTCCACTCCGGGATGGACCCCCCCGCCCAACCTCCACCCCGGCACGGACCCCCCATCCCCCTCCCCGGCATGGACCCCCCCCCCAACCACCACCCCGGCACGGACCCCTCCATCCCCCTCCCCGGCACGGACCACCCCCACCCCCCAACCTCCACCCCAGCACGGACCCCCCATCCCCCTCCCCGGCACGGACCCCCCTAACCTCCACCCCGGCACGGACCCCCCATCCCCCTCCCCGGCACGGACCCCCCCCCAATCTCCACCCCGGCACGGACCCCCCCCCCCAACCTCCACCCCGGCACGGACCCCCCATCCCCCTCCCCGGCACGGACCCCCCAAACCTCCACCCCGGCACGGATCCCCCTCCCCGGCACGGACCCCCCCCCCCCCAACCTCCACCCCGGCACGGACCCCCCATCCCCCTCCCCGGCACGGAACCCCCCAACCTCCAACCCGGCACGGACCCCCCATCCCCCTCCCCGGCACAGACCCACCCCAATCTCCACCCCGGCACGGACCCCCCCAACCTCCACCCCGGCACGGACCCCCCCCCAACCTCCACCCCGGCACGGACCCCCCATCCCCCTCCCCGGCACGGACCCCCCAAACCTCCACCCCGGCACGGACCCCCATCCCCCTCCCCGGCACGGACCCCCCCCAACCTCCACCTCGGCACGGACCCCCCACCCCCCTCCCCGGCACGGACCCCCCCCAACCTCCACCCCGGCACGGACCCCCCCCACCTCCACCCCGGCACAGACCCCCCATCCCCCTCCCCGGCACGGGCCCCTCCCCAACCTCCACCCCTGCACGGACCCTCCACCCCCCCCCCCCCCGGCACGGACCCCCCCCACAACCTCCACCCCGGCACGGACCCCCCATCCCCCTCCCCGGCACGGACCCCCCCAACCTCCACCCCGGCACGGACCCCCCATCCCCCTCCCCGGCACAGACCCCCCCCAACCTCCACCCCGGCACGGACCCCCTCCCGGCACTCCCCCGGAGCCCAGCCTACTCTAACCACCGCCCCCCCCCCACCACACACACACACACACAACCCGAGACACACCACTCCTCACGCATTCAGACTGCGGCCACGCCATCGCCAACCCCCCAGGCCGTCACTCACCTCCACGCTGGTCGGCGTGAGCCTGGAGCCCAGGGTCACGCCGATGAAAAGTAGGTTTAATTTACATCGACGTGAACGGTCATCACGTCGACGGGACTTCGGCCCATCCGGAAGGGAGAATATCGGCAGGCCGAAAATCGGCTGCCTTGCGCAGATCCGTGCCATTCTCCGACGGCAGCGGCGACATTAACGCCCCGCCGACTTTTCTCTCTTCGGAGACTTCGGCAACCGGCGGGGGCGGGATTCACGGCGGCCAACGGCCATTCTCTGACCCTCTGGGGGGTCGGAGACTGACGCCCCAGGTGTTAAATTACGAGGAGAGATCATTAAAAACTAGGGTTGCATTCCCTGGAATTTAGAAAGCTAACAGGTTATTTGATCAATGTCATCAAGTAATCAAGGGAAACTGATAGTGTAGATAGAGGCTATTACTACTGTTTGACAGTCTGGGACTAGGGAACATACCTTATCAATTGGGGCCTGTTTTTTTGTGGAGGAAATTAGGAAACGCCTCTACATGAAAATTATCATCCACCAACAGCAGTTGGTACTGGGTGAATTGTTTATTTTGAATCTTCAGATTGATAGATTTTTGTGAACCAAAAAAGTGTTATTCAGGGAAATGGGACTGCTACGGCCAGATAAGCAGGGATTGACCCAGCTCCCCTCTTTGCCCTCTCCTCATTATACTTAACCCAATCTAAGTAAAGTACATACACACCTGTTAGGGTTTTGTTATCAATACAGCTTCCGCAAGGTAAATTTATTCAAACATACTTCAGTTTAAATCCTCAACTAAAAGAGATTTTCAATTCTTCATAAAAGATTCAGTCAGCTATGCTGGCTATTGACTTGGTCTTAAGATAAAGCATGCTCTCTCTCAGGAGTATTAAGATGAAACAAAGACATCCCAGAATAAAACATACATTTTACAGGCATATTATAGCAGAGATGTCGCTTGTAAAGACTTTGGGATGGATTCTCCGCCTGGGAGATTATGGGTGAGATTTTCCAACCAACGACACCGCAATTGTGAAATGAGATTGGGCAGAGAATTGCGTGTCAGCGAAAAATTGAGGCCGGCGGCAGGCGACCAACGGAATGCCATGCTACTGTGCCTCAACAGCGGTGTGAATGCATTCCACGCCACCGCTGTGGGCATGCAAATTGTACAGTAAGGGCCGTTAGCATATTAACTGACCACACCTGGTATTCTCCTGCCTCCCATGATGCCCTGCCTCCAAAAGGCGGAAGCGACGTGGACGTAGTTCATTTGAGGTATTTCAAATCGGAAAATGGGTGCCGTGGTTGCTGAGGGTGTGAGAGGAGGGAAGCCGAACACTCAAAGATGCAACCGTGGGCTGCCAGCCATGCTGCTGACCGTGGGTGGCATCTGCCAGGGCCAGGCGGATTTGCGGTGGGCGACCAGGAAACGGGCAGTGGGTTCAGGGTGTCTTCCCCGAGACCGGGGTGGCTGGGTATGGGCCGTCATAGCCATGGCCTGCAAGGCAGCCATCTGGCTGCACACCCCACTGACCGCCCACTGTGTCCCTCAAATGTGCAGAGTGCCACCGGCTGAATGGGTGCCCCAGCTCCTCCCCCAGGATGGACACCACACCACCGGCCCAACGGCCATCCCAGCCCGAAGGAACACTGGCCGCCACCACCCCCACCCAACCAGGTGCCACCCAGCTTGCAGGGTACAACGTGGCCAGCCCAAGAGAGCACCCACTTCAGACCACACTGGAGGGTGGAGGACAGGGGCCACCAAGCGCAACGCTGGCAGGGATGGGTTGTGGGGATAGATCCCCAACCCCCCCTCCGTGTCTTGTGCCTGTGAGGCTAAGCGCGTGGTGCGGGAGGCAGGGCATTGGGTGTAATGACCGGGGGGCAGGGCCAAGACAGGGAGGGGGAGTCAAAGTCGATGAGGGAGTGAGATACGAGGGACAAGGGCTGAAGAGTAGGCCGGGGCCAGCGCTTGGCCCATTGGACCTAGCTGGGCACGGGTGTACTCACCATGCCAACATGTCTCCCCTCTACCTCCTACAGAAAATAGATTTTGAATTAGAGTCAGGTGTTGTTGGCACCTGCCTTGCCACCACAGACCTGGCCCTGACGCTGTACAAGCAGGAGTAGCTCAGGGCGGACCCTGTAGAACAGGAGCCTGCTCCAGAGACGCAGGAGCCAGCCGGTGATGATGGAGAGCCGACCATCCAACTGGCCGAGCAGGAGGTGCTGTATCAGGCTTCGTATACCGGCATCGCTCGTCATTCGAGGACCTGCTGGTATGGGCGTGCTGCCGAAGACTCCGGCTGAGCGGGACACTGTGCCGGGTGATGACGCATCTGGCCCATGGGAGGTAAGGGGGAGGACACCCGCTCCATGTGGCTATCAAGGTGATGGTCGCCTTCAACATCTTTGCATGTGGTCCGTCCAGATGCTGAGCGAGGATCTATCAATTTCTCTCAGTCCATTAGACCGAGACCACCAGTTCCCAGGCAGCGGGATTCGCTGCTGTCACAGGCATGGCCCAGGTCCAGGGTGCAATTGATGGGACACATGTCCCCCTAAGGTTACTGGCGCATGATGGGGTGCTCTTCATCAATGGAAAGGGATTCCACTCCCTCAATGTGCAGCTTGTGTGTGATCACCGCATTCTGATTGAACACGTCTGCGCCCGATACCGGGCAGCGTGCCAAGACTCCTTTATCTTGTCCCACTCGGGTGCCAGAGGCATTTAAGGCACTAGTCCGGGTGAGGTGCTGCCTGTTGGGTGACAGGGGTTATCTGCTGCGGCTATGGCTGATGACACCTGGCCACAAACTGACACGGAAACCCGCTTCAACGATGCCCATGCAGCGATCAGGGTCGTGACCCTGAAGTCACAGTTGAGGTGCCTGGACTGCTCTGGGGGGGCCCTCCAGTACACCCCTGGGAGGGTCTCCCACAACATTGTGCAGCAGACGGGGGAGGAGGAGGTGGAGAGTCAGCATGCCTCGTCCAATGAGGAGGACGTGGAGGAGGGCCAGGGTGGCCAGGACATGAGGCCCGGGCAGGCACACTCGGCGGGTGCGCCAGGATTGTTGTGCAAGGGACAACCTTGTCACCTCCAGGTTCACCGATTAGTGAGCCTGGTCGAAGGCAGCTCAACCATACCGCACTTCCCACCCCCACATCCCCCCACCCCCACAGACATCCCCCCAACCCTGCACCCCATCCAAGTCACCCGAGCACCCCACCCGCCCTCTGTGTCCTGTAATAATATGTATATAGTCAGGTTAGTGAAGGGTTAATAATTACATTGCTGTGTAAATCAAACACTAGAGGGCGCTACCACTTCTCTGTATTTAAGTCAGACCCTGAGGGAATTCTGGGAGTCGCATAAGGAGAACGCATGGTGACAGCATTAGAAGAAGATTAGAGTAGATAGAGTTAACACAAGGTTAGATCATAGTGTAGTTAGTGACTATTTAGATTATTGAGTACTGTTAGACAGTTTCAATATTACTTAATTATTATCTGTAGCTCAGTAGAGTGTGCGAAGTTCATTTAATTAATAGTGTTATAGTAAATTAGTTTTGTTTCAATCCTTTGATTGGTGAATTCTTTGTCAACAACACATCAGATCATTCTGGAAGAAAGGACAAAGAATACAACATATTAACAAGAATGGTAATATAACATGCCCACCACCAGCGCGGTGGGCCCTGGGTCTGCATTATCAGTGGGTCTGGCCCATTGGACGGAGGATGGTGACAACCCACTCCATGATGAGCTCTTGTGCTCTGCAACGTCTGCCTCCTGCTCCGGTGTCACATTCAAATGTCCACCTGGGTGACCCCTACATGCATGCTAACCATCCTACCACAAGTCCTTCACATCATCCGAGGGGGGGAGGGTGGGGGTGACCCAACAGCCCCCACGCCCCAGCACACTTGAGTGATTGGAATGCACTTACCTGTCTTTGACATAGTCAATGTTTGCAAAGATTGGGGTTCATCATTAACGTCACTGATCCATGAGGGGAGATGAAGGAATCAAAGCTGCAGATGGTGGGCGAGATTCTCCGACCACCCGCCGAGTCGGAGAATCGCCGGGGGCTGGCATGAATCCCGCCCCCGCCGGCTGCCGAATTTTCCACCACCGGATATTCGGCGGGGGCGGGAATCGCGGCGCGCCGGTTGGCGGGCCACCCCCCCGCGATTCTCCGGCCCGGATGGGCCGAAGACCCGCCGCTAAAATGCCTGTCCCGCCGGCGTAGATTAAACCACCTACCTTACCGGCGGGACAAGGCGGCGCCGGGGCGGGCTCCGGGGTCCTGGGGCGATCTGGCCCCAGGGGGTGCCCCCACGGTGGCCTGACCCGCGATCGGGGCCCACCGATCCGCGGGCGGGCCTGTGCCGTGAGGGCACTCTTTCCCTTCCGCCTTCGCCACGGTCTCCACCATGGCGGAAGCGGAAGAGACTCTCTCCACTGCGCATGCGCGGGAATGCCGTCAGCGGCCGCTGACACACCCGCGCCTGCGCCGCCCAGAGATGTCATTTCCGCGCCAGCTGGCGGGGCACCAAAGGCCTTTTCCGCCAGCTGGCGGGGCGGAAATTTGTCCGGCGCGGGCCTAGCCCCTCAAGGTTGGGGCTCGGCCCCCAAAGATGCGGAGCATTCCGCACCTTTGGGGCGGCGCGATGCCCGACTGATTTGCGCCATTTTGGTCGCCAGTCGGCGGACATCGCGCTGTTTCCGGAGAATTTCGCCCGGTGTGTGGAATTCGTCAATCACAGCCCACTACTAGAAAGTTATGAATGGCTTGCAGCTAATGGATCTGAGCGGTCTAGATGCAGCTCACAGCTGTTCTCCTCAGGAATGGATACATGGAGCTTCAAGGTAAGGGTACAGGCTCACATTTTTTCACTGCCCTGTCTGGACTGCTCTCTGGCTTCCAGACAGGGGTCTGTTTTCTGAAGGGGGTAGTCTGTGGGGAAGGGTCCATTTATTTAGGGGATTCCTGCAAGATATTCAAACAAATAACAATTAGTTTCTCCACACAAACAAAAGTTTTAAATGTAGTTTCTGGTGCTTTGTATTAGCTTGAGCGATATCCACTCTGACAGTCACAGACCTGTTTACATAAGTTTCCAATTTAAAGAAAATCTGTTTGCTTTGGAATAATTTACAGTTGGGCACTTTTGTCTGAGTGTTTCTTGGGAATCATGAAAAAAAAAAATGCAACTTCAGTGTTGTTGCTTTCTAACCTGCCTAGAAAAGCATCTCTCAAGGCCTTTGTGTGTGTGTGTGTAATGTTAGTGTTTTCTCTCTTCTTTTTACAATCGACTTTTATCCATGCTCTTAACGGAGTTAATTTTTTCACCCTTTCATTGACTGTGGGTTCAATGATTAACACAACGACTGTCGTGTAAATGCACTCAGACCGGGATTTCCCACTCCCGTTCGCTTCGGATATGGAAAATAGTGCAAGTGCTATGTAGTGTTTACATCAGTGTGAAAGGATAATGGGATTTTCCCCTCCCTCTGTCAGTGGCCGTTTGAGTTTGCTGATGTACCATGTGTAACATTTGCATTTCATTATCGGACCCACGCGCCAGAATCATATCCTCCTCCGCAGTCAGATAATGCGTCCACAGCAGAGAGACTTCACAAATATTGACTCGCTTCAGAAAGTGTGCACCTGCCAATCAATCCTCCCAGGGAAAACTTGGGAGGTGAGCGCAGTGATCTCTGAGAGGCTCCGTTTATTCAGAGGGTTGACTCAGGAGGTACCAGCATCTAACTTGGGGAGGAATACCAGGGTCTTACTCATCGGGACACCAGGTTTGACTTAGCGGTACCGGGGTCTGACTGCAGGAGAGCCGGGGTTTGACTGGCATGTAAGTGTATTGGATGGAAAGGTTGGGGAAAACTGGGAGGGGGAGGGGTTGTAGGGTGGTAACTGTCAAGTATGAAAAGCACAGTTCTTCAGAATGCCTTCTGTTGCCCGACCACGGGCCCCAAAGAGGGAAGTGATGGGGAGGGGAGTCATCACAGTCTGATGGTTTCACTCAATCTGAGTGACTTTTGGAGGTGGGATGCTGACAAGGGAATGGCTAATTGAAAAAAAAATGTCAGTCACCAGTACTCCATTGCAGCTGAGAACATGCTACTATCATCAATTGACATGACTGGAGCCAAAATATTCATGTAATTATGCCCACTCAAGCACCATGCTCCACTGATTGCTGCTCAGCATTTAACGTTTGGTACACTGACTCCAAAATCCATGACCGCCATGGTGTGGCTGTACCATCGCCTGACTGGGCATGTACGGATACATCCTTAGAAAGTTGGTATTGGCTGTGTGCTGTGGTGAATATTGACAAGTGCCCCAAGGCCTTGGAGTGTCTGTACCTGAGATGAGAGCTCAGGAAATTGGATGTGGGCATCGCTGGCTGCACCAGCATTGTCATAATATACACCAGTATGTCATGGTGCAGACACACACTGATGGACACACAGTGGGACCAATCAACACACACAAAACCGCAGCCAATCACCAGTGAGAGCACATGCACTATAAAGACAGGGGGCATCAGAGTTCCCACTCATTCGAGTTGCAGCTAGCTAGGAGGACAGAGCTCACAGCCTATAACACAGACATTCACCATGTGCTGAATGCATCGACTGGTTAGGACAAGGCAAGGGTCTTTAGTTAAAGCTAGTAGCGCATTAGCCCACAGTCTGAGTATGTTTAAACAGTTAATGATTCAATAAAATAGTGTTGCACTATTTAAAGTGTTTAGTGACCTGTATGTGATCCAGAACTCCCAACACATCAAGCATTTGTCGCCAACCATATTGCAGTGGATCTGGAGAGACATGTTGGCCAGACCAGGTAAGGATGACAGATTACTATAAAAGGACATGAATGAACCAGCTTGTTTTTTACGACAATGGTTTAATTTCAGATCTGTATTAAATTCAAATTTCACCATCTGCCTAGGTGGTATTTCAACCCGGGTCCGCAGGCATTACCCTGGGTCTCTGGATTACTAGTTCAGCAACAATACCAATACACCACTGCCTCCCCCTATGGTGTGGTGTGGGGCAAGTGTGGTATCTTATCAAAGCAGAACTCTAGGCATGAGTATTGTGGTCAGGGCATGAGTCAATGAGCTTTGCGAGGTAGCTTCAGACAATAAATGGACAACGAGTGGTCCTTCGGAGACAAGTGCTAACCCGCTTTGATGCTGAAGTGAAGAGAACAGTAGGAACATGGATTCTGGTGATCTAGCTTCTCGCTTAGAGGCAGAAGAGAAAAAGACGTCAACGAAGGTGCTTTTCTGACCAAAGGCAGGGGTAGAATCATGAAGAGGAAGAGGTGGCAGGACTGATCCTCCTCCTATGGGTGCCTGAGGGCCACTGGTTTCCTCGTTGAGATAGAGGGGTAGCTGGAGTGAGCTCAGGAAGCCCCACTGTCCTCTGACGTTGGCACTGATGGATACCACAAAGAGCTTGAACCATGGATTTTATGTCCTGCACTGCAGTCTTGCACCAAGGGCCCCATAGCGGCGGCTGCCCTAGCTGTGATTAACTTTGATGCACTGGAGTGTTGGCAAAATCACCTCAGACATAAGGCAGACAGATTATTCCCTGCAGCACTTCAATCCTAAGAGTGTACCAGGCACCCCTTCCTGATTTTCCATGTATGCCGTTGGAACTCCAGGAGCTGAGGCATGGCCAAGTCCAGATGCTTGTCATCGGATTGGGACTCAGAAATCCCTGCCCGCCAACAGTCCTCTGAGTCACGGCCCCCGAGGACGTCCCTGCCTCGCCTGCTGTGGACCTGAGTTTGTGACGTGCTTACCAGATAGTGACATCGAGGCTACCCCAGAACTGGGGTCCATTGAGGTGTGTGTCACTGTTCTGGTGGAAGGTGTGGGTGAGCGCTGGGATGGCGCTTCTGTATCAGGGTGTATGAATCCTCCCCTGTGTTGCTCTCGGGGCTGGAGTCAAGGACCTGGTTTGTGGATTCCCTTGGTTGCTTCCAGATGTGCCTGCGAAAGAAAGCAGAGCTCATTCGTGCTTTCAGGGGCCTGAGAAACATGGCTCGCAGCATTGCTGTCTGATGGATGCTGCAATGCTGGATCCTCATTTGCTTCATCGCCATTGGCGTCGCCATCAGCAGAGGAATGGTCGACGTCCTCCCCGGCCAGCTCTGTTTTTCATAGAATCATAGAATTTACAGTGCTGAAGGAGGCCATTCGGCCCATCGAGTCTGCACCAGCCCTTGCAAAGAGCAACCTACCCAAGCCCACAGCTCCACCCTATCCCCGTAAACCCATTAACCTTTTTGGACACTAAGGGCAATTTAGCATGGCCAATCCACCTAAGTCGCACATCTTTGGACAGTGGGAGGAAACCGGAGCACCCGGAGGAAACCCACGCACACACGGGGAGAACGTTCAGACTCCGCACCCAAGCCGGGAATCGAACCTGGGACCCTGCAGCTGTGAAGCAACTGTGCTAACCACTATGCTACTGTGCTGCCCCAAGTTTGTGAGGATATTCTGCCCATCTCTGATTTCTCCCTTTTGGTGTGAGCCAAATGACCCTTCATCAAAACAAAAGAGTAGAGTGTAAGCAGGATACTTGCCAGAGCAGATGCCTGACATGTGTGGATGGTGAGTGGAACCTGTGAGATGATGAGGACCCAATTAGCAGGGGAGAAGAACATGCAAATGGAGGTGTCCCTGAGCATGGTCCCTGTGGATATGTCATGAGTGTGTGAGAGTGTGCAAGCTGAGGGTGATGAGATAGCAGCATGGAAGAGATCATCCATCCTCTTCCTGTACTGGATGGCTGTCCTTTCCACTACCACCCATGCTGGGGTTCATCACCTTTCTGGCTCCTTCCTGAGCTGCAGCACATCACGGTAGGCCTCCGCTGCATCAAACAGACACTCCAGGTAGGCAGAGAACGTCAAGGCAGGTTCCATGGCAGCCATCACTTCCCGGTGACCTGCGAAGTGTGGCTTGTGTGCATTGGGGTAGCCTTCAAATATGCCGTCTTTATTACTGCATTGCCGAGGTGATGGCAGGGCCATCAGCGATGTGGCATGGAACCCATCCATTCAAATACTTTTCTCCACATGCTGCACTATATGGAGGGAAAAGCCGCCATTGACGTCGGAGGCTTCAATCTCGCGTTTCCTGTCCGACATCAGCCTTTGCGGCACCATGCCACAGTGGTTAGCACTGCTGCCTCACAGCGCCAACGGACCGCGTTCAATTCTGGCCTTGGGTCACTGTCTGAGTGGCGTTTGCACTTTCTGTCCATGTCTGTGTGGGTTTCCTCAGGGTGCTCCGGTTTTCTCCCACAGTCCAAGGATGTGTAGGTTAGGCAGATTGGCCATGCTAAAATTGTCCCTTATGGTCTGGGTGGGTGGGGCTGCAGGGATAGGGCCAGGGCCTGGGAAGTGTGTTCTTCTGGAGGGTCAGTGCGGACGCGATAGACTGAATGGCCTCTTTCAGCATTGTTGGTTTTTATAGTTCATGCACTCATACACAGGGATTCGCGTGCACACAGGTTGGGATCTTTTTAAGAAATCTCTGTCTGTCGTAATGGATCCCTGAATGATCACAGTCAACATTCAGGGCTGAAAGCTTACCAGGTGAGTTGGAGAAAGAAACAAAGAGGCAGGAGGAACCGCCCTCCCCATAGGTCCTCTCCCTTAGCTCTTTATTCCTCAGTTCTGCTGAGAAAACATGGGCGGGATTCTGCCGTAATCGGCGGCCGCGGGCAACTCTGGTGGGAAGGAGTGGCGTGAACCACTCCGGCGTCAGGCCGTCCCAAAGGTGCGGAATCCTCCGCACCTTCAGGGGCTAGGCCGGTCCCCGGAGTGGTTTGTGCCGTGCCGGTTGACGGGGAAGGGACTTGGCGCCACGCCAAAAGGCGGCGAAGGGAAGGAGCGGGAGCGGCAGCGTGTGCTGGCATCATCCCAGCGCATGCACAGAGGCCTACGTCTCCGCACCGGCCATGGCGGACCACTACCTGCCCATGGATTGGTGGGCCCTGATCGTGGGCCAGGCCACTGTGGGGGCAAGTCCCGGGTCCAGATCCCCCCGCGCCCCGGAAACCCTGGAGGCCGTCGGCGCCGCCAGGTCCCGCCGGTAAGGACCTACTCTAATTAACGCCAGCGGGTCAGGAAAAAACAGGCAGCCACTCGGCCCATCGCGGGCCGGAGAATCGGCGGGGGGCCGCTGCCAGCAGCCGCCGACCAGCGCGATGCGATTCCCGCCCCCGCCAAATCTCCGGCGCCGGGGAATTCGGCAGGCAATAGGGGCGGGATTCACGCCGCCCCCCGCTGATTCGCCGACCCGGCGATGAGCGGGATTCTCCCCTACCCGGCGGGGCGTGGGGTCCCGGCGCGAGGAATGGCGGGAACCACTCCGGTGTCAGGCCGCCCCAAAGGTGCGGAATCCTCCGCACCTTCAGGGGCCAGGCGAGCCCCGGAGTGGTTTACGCTGCGCCGGCCGGCGGGGATGGGGCTTGACGCCACGCCAATCGATGCCGAATTGCCTCCGACCACCGGCGCGAGTTGTTCTGGCGTCATCCCAGCACATGCGCAGGGGGGATCTTATCCGCATTGGCCATGGCGTAGGACCACAGCAGCCGGTGCGGAGGAATAGAGTGCCCCCACGGCACAGGACCGCCCGCAGATCAGTGGGCCCCGATCGCGGGCCAAGCCACCGTGGGGGGCACCTCCCTGGGCCAGATCCCCGTGCGCCCTCCCGAGGACCCCGGAGGCTGCCCGCGCCGCCAGGTCCCGCTGGTAAGGATCTACTCTAATTAACGCCGGCAGGACCGGCCGAAAACGGGCGGCCACTTGGCCCATCACGGGCCGGAGAATCATAAGAACATAAGAACTAGGAGCAGGATTAGGCCATCTGGCCCCTCGAGCCTGCTGCTCCATTCAATGAGATCATGGCTGATCTTTTGTGGACTCAGCTCCACTTTCTGGCCCAACACCATAACCCTTAATCCCTTTATTCTTCAAAAAACTATCTATCTTTATCTTAAAAACATTTAATGAAGGAGCCTCTACTGCTTCACTGGGCAAGGAATTTCATAGATTCATAACCCTTTGGGTGAAGAAGTTCCTCCTAAACGCAATCCTAAATCTACTTCCCCTTATTTTGAGGCTATGGCCCAAGTTCTGCTTTCACCCGCCAGTGGAAACAACCTGCCCGCATCTATCCTATCTATTCCCTTCATAATTTTATATGTTTCTATAAGATTCCCCCCTCATCCTTTTAAATTCCAATGAGTACAGCCCCAGTCTACTCAACCTCTCCTCGTAATCCAACCCCTTCAGCTCTGGGATTAACCTAGTGAATCTCCTCTGCACAGCCTCCAGCGCCAGTATGTTCTTTCTCAAGTAAGGAGACCAAAACTGAACACAATACTCCAGGTGTGGCCTCACTAACACCTTATACAATTGCAGCATAACCTCCCTAGTCTTAAACTCCATCCCTCTAGCAATGAAGGACAAAATTCCATTTGCCTTCTTAATCACCTGTTGCACCTGAAAAACCAACTTTTTGTGATTCATGCACGAGCACACCCAGGTCTCTCTGCACAGCAGCACGTTTTAATATTTTATCATTTCAATAACAATCCCTTTTGCTGTTATTCCTCCCAAAATGGATAACCTCACATTTGTCAACATTGTATTCCATCTGCCAGACCCTAGCCCATTCACTTAGCCTATCCAAATCCCTCTGCAAACTTCCAGTATCCTCTGCACTTTTTGCTTTACCACTCATCTTAGTGTCGTCTGCAAACGTGGACACATTGCACTTGGTCCCCAACTCCAAATCGTCTATGTAAATTGTGAACAGTTGTGGGCCCAACACTGATCCCTGAGGGACACCACTAGCTACTGATTGCCAACCAGAGAAACACCCATTAATCCCCACTCTTTGCTTTCTATTAATTAACCAATCCTCTATCCATGCTACTACTTTACCCTTAATGCCATGCATTTTTATCTCATGCAGCAACCTTTTGTGTAGCGCCTTGTCAAAGGCTTTCTGGAAATCCAGATATACCACATCCATTTGCTCCCCATTATCTACCGCACTGGTAATTGCCTTCTAGAAATTCCACTAAATTAGTTAGAGACGACCTGCCCTTTATGAACCCATGCAGCGTCTGCCCAATGGGACAATTTCGATCCAAATGCCTCGCTAATTCTTCCTTGATGATAGATTCCAGCATCTTCCCTACTACAGAAGTTAAGCTCACTGGCCTATAATTACCCGCTTTCTGCCTACCTCTTTTTTTAAACAGTGGTGTCACGTTTGCTAATTTTCAATCTGCTGGGACCATCCCAGAGTCTAGTGAATTTTGGTAAATTATCACTAGTGCATTTGCAATTTCCCTAGCCATCTCTTTTAGCACTCTGGGATGCATTCCATCAGGGCCAGGAGACTTGTCTATCTTTAGCCCCGTTAGCTTGCCCATCACTACCTCCTTAGTGATAACATTCCTCTCAAGGTCCTCACCTGTCATAGCCTCATTTCTATCAGTCACTGGCATGTTATTTGTGTCTTCCACTGTGAAGACCGTCCCAAAACACCTCACCTGTCATAGCCTCATTTCTATCAGTCACTGGCATGTTATTTGTGTCTTCCACTGTGAAGACCGACCCAAAAAACCTGTTCAGTTCCTCAGCCATTTCCTCATCTCCCATTATTAAATCTCCCTTCTCATCCTCTAAAGGACCAATATTTACCTTAGCCACTCTTTTTGTTTTATAAATTTGTAGAAATGTTTACTATCTGTTTTTATATTCTGAGTAAGTTTATTCTCATAATCTACCTTACTCTTCTTTATAGCTTTTTTAGTAGCTTTCTGTTGCCCCCTAAAGATTTCCCAGTCCTCTTGTCTCCCATTAACCTTTGCCAATTTGTATGCCTTTTCCTTCAATTTGATACTCTCCCTTATTTCCTTAGACATCCATGGTCGAATTTCCCTCTTTCTACCGTCCTTCCTTTTTGTTGGTAGAAACCTTTGCTGAGCACTGTGAAAAATCGTTTGGAAGGTTCTCCACTGTTCCTCAACAGTTTCACCACAAAGTCTTTGCTACCAGTTTCCGGGGGGGACGCTGCAAGCGGCCGCCGACCGGTGTGGCATAATTCCCGCCCCCGCCAAATCCCCAGGGCTGGAGAATTTGGCAGCCGGTGGGGGCGGGATTCACACCACCCCCCGGCAATTCTCCGACCCGGTGGGGGGTCGGAGAATCCCGCCCCAAGTGTTTAAAACAAACAGGCTGGTTCGTTCTCTAACTGCGACGGAATTAAAAAACAGACATTTGTCCTGTATTCAAAAGATGACATTATTAGCTCTGAATGTTTTAACTTCACTTCACCTCGCTGTCTCAGCACAATCAATAGTTGTTGGACACAAAACTCTCCCTTTCCAACACACGACAACAGGCACGTAACTCCGAGTATCAAAGAAAATTCTTCTTGTCAGACCTCCTGAAATGATGTTGCCTCCTACACTCCCTGTAGGCCCTGAAGCCTCAGGCCCCAGGCTCCAGGCACACCTGAAGGACAGGCTTTCCCAGCAACAAACAACTGCAGCACAAACCCCTTGCTGTAGCTGGGAGAAAAAAAGCAAGCAGACAAGGCCCTCTGTGGCACAAGCTGCAATCAAGCCTGAAGGCAGACAGTCCAAATAAACAGTCTCCCTTAATCCCTCTCAGACTGTGTTGTTTCTTCAACACCACAAAATAGATAAACATTTTGCTTCTGTTTACTTGTATAAATAATGTCCAAGGTCCAGATGTGGTCTCTTCAGCTTCCACACCATAGGGAGATGCAACTCCAGCTGCAAATGTTGCTTCTAATGAATACTGGGACTTCAGGGGCTGGATTCTCTGCACCCTCGTGCCCAAATCGCGGCCGGCGCGGGGGCGGAGAATCAATGTTCCCGCAAGAAATCGGGACCGGCGCCGGTCCACCGATTCTGCAGGCCCCGAAAAACGGCATCACCGGGGAGTATGCCGCGTCGCCTGGGGCCATTGCCAGAGACCGCCTCCGACATCTTCTGCCCCCGACCGGCCGAAGTCATGACGACGTGGATCTAACCTGGTCCAGCTGTTCGGCTTACTCGCGCGGCAGATGCGTACTCAGTCCACGGCCGCCCTGGTCGGGGGCGGGCGGATCGGAGGCCTTATCGGCAGCCGAGGAGTGCTTGTGCGGGGTTTGAGGGTCGGGCATGCGGCCGATCAGGGGTCCCTTTTCTGGGTCTGGCTCCGTAGTCGGAATCCGCCATGGAGCACGACGCGACCGCTGGAGACCGCCGCCGTGCGCATGCGCGGCCTCCGACACGGAAGCGTAGGGGCCCGTATCTGCAGCAAAAGCTGCGAGATTTACTCTGGGTCCTGCTAGCCCCCTGCAGGGCTAGGAATTAGTGGTCCTTTCACTCCAGTTTTTCTGCCGTGAAAATCCACCGTTTTGACACCGGCGTGGGGGTCATAGTCTCAATAATGGAGAATCCAGCCCCTACTATTTTAATTGAACCAAATAAACTGGGGGACAAATTAAAAGGGGCAGCCCTTAAAGGGATATTGCGCTAAACAAATACAAATCACAAATGAAACGCAAAACAGATCATGCCTGGAAGCTAGCTGAGCCAAGGTCTCATTGTCCAAACAATTATAGTGGTAGTGGCCCATCTCCAACACTTGAATACATCGGGCGATTTCCACAGATGCATTGCTAATATGACAGGAAATGTGAGACCTTCACACTCCCCTGGAGTCTTTTATGGGTTTTAAAGACAGACTAACTCCACTCCACTGAATTATAATCTGGATCATCTACTAATGAAAATTGGGGGTAGCCATCTTGGGCTCTGAGTCCAGATTATTCTCCGACCCCCCCGGCGGGTCGGAGGATCGGCGGGGGGGGGGGGGGGGGGGGGGCGGCATGAACCCCGCCCCCGACGGCCGCAGAATTCTCCGGTGGCGGGGGCGGGAATCGCGCCGCGCCAGTCGCCGGCCGCTGGCTGCGGCCCCCCCGGCGATTCTCCGGCCCACGATGGGCCGAGTGGCCACCCGCTTTTTGCCGATCCAGCCGGTGTAAATTAGAGTAGTTCCTTGCCGGCGGGACCTGGCAGCGGGGGCGGACTCCGGGGTCCTCGGGGGGAGCGTGGGGGAATCTGGCCCCAGGAGGTGCCCCCACGGTGGCCTGGCCTGTGATCGGGGCCCACTGATTGGTGGGCGGGCCTGTGCCGTGGGGGCTCTCTATTCTTCTGCGTCAGCCGCTGTGGTCCTCCGCAATCGCCGTCGCGGAGATGAACCCCCCCTGCGCATGCGCTGGGATGACGCCAGCACACGCTGGCACTCCCACGCATGCACCAACTCGTGCCGGCCGGCGGAGGCCCTTCGGCGCTGGTTGGCACGGTGCCAAGCCCCTTCCCCGCCGGCCGGTGTGGCGCAAACCACTCCAGCGCCAGCCTAGCCCCTGAAGGTGCGTAGGATTCCGCACCTATGGGGTGGCAAGACGCTGGAGTAGTTCACGCCACTCCTCGGCGCCAGGACCTCCCCCCCACCCCACCCCGCCGGGTAGGGGAGAATCCCGCCCCTTTAGTCTCTTGTGTTTTTAAACAGTCTGTTTTTTCAAAGTTCGATTCAGATTCCCAGCCAGTGGATTAAACATCATTATTTGACACAAAGCACATCTTTGTGAAAGGGCAAAGATGAGTAAATTAAGTTAGGCTGCAGATTAGCTCAGATCTCACTGCCTGGTGGAACAAGCTTGAGGAACTAATTGGCCGACTTCTGTTCCAATGTACTTCAGAGGTTTTTGAGAAGTTGGGCCGTGCAATGTTCAGGTTTATCCTATTTCATGCTGTGCTCTCTCAATGATAAAGGGTAATTAGCTATGCATAATGCAGCTTGAAATGAAGGTACGTAATTGTTCCTTCAAAGACTGTCATCGTAACGAATTGAAGATGAGAATGCTCGCGATTTTCTGTGAACTCTACCATTTCCTATTAAGCTGACAACTATCTGGACAAATCATTAAACTTGACCTTTTTTCTTAACTCTGCATTGAAAGAACTCATGAAATAACTCAGAAACCTGGCAAAATCAATCCAACTATCTGATGCAACTTAAAATGACTCCCGAGAAACTAATCTGTGATCGTCTGCATAGTGGTACAATTTTTTAAATTTATTTCAGTCACAGTTGCTCAGGCTTCGAAAGGCGAAGAAATTGCTGAAATGTTGTTCTTGGTGAGAGGCAGATATATTTTTCTCTCTGAAGACATTGCAATGTACTTTGTTCTCTGCCACATCCCATGTCACTGTGGAAAGAAACAACATGCTCTCTGTTGTGGAAATCAATGTGGGAATATGTGTGTGGAGCCAGAGGAAATGGGCGAGATACTAAATGAATACTTTGCATCAGTCTTCACCAAAGAGAAGGAATTTGTGGATTTTGAGTCTGAAGAAGGGTGTGTACATAGCCTGGGTCACATTGAGATCCAAAAAGACAAGGTGTTGGGCGTCTTGAAAAATATCAAGGTAGATAAGTCCCCAGGGCCTGATGGGATCTACCCCAGAATACTGAAGGAGGCTAGAGAGGAAATTGCTGAGGCCTTGACAGAAATCTTTGGATCCTCACTGTCTTCAGGTGATGTCCCGGAGGACTGGAGAATAGCCAATGTTGTTCCTTTGTTCAAGAAGGGTAGCAAGGATAATCCAGGGAACTACAGGCCGGTGAGTCTTACGTCAGTGGTAGGGAAATTACTGGAGAGAATTCTTCGAGACAGGATCTACTCCCATTTGGAAGCAAATGGACGTATTAGCGAGAGGCAGCACGGTTTTGTGAAGGAGAGGTCGTGTCTCACTAACTTGATTGAGTTTTTCGAGGAGGTCACAAAGATGATTGACGCAGGTAGGGTAGTGGATGTTGTCTATATGGACTTCAGGACCTTTGACAAGGTCCCTCATGGCAGACTGGTACAGAAGGTGAAGTCACACGGGATCAGGGATGAGCTGGCAAGGTGGACACAGAACTGGCTAGGTCATAGAAGGCAGAGAGTAGCAATGGGAGGGTGCTTTTCTGATTGAAGGGCTGTGACTAGTGGTGTTCCGCAGGGATCAGTGCTGGGATCTTTGCTGTTCAGAGTATATATAAATGATTTGGAGGAAAATGTAAGTGGTCTGATTAGTAAGTTTGCAGACGACACAAAAGCTGGTGAAATTGCGGTTAGCGATGATAACTGTCGGAGGATACAGCAGGATTTAGATTGTTTGGAGACTTGGGCGGAGAGATGGCTGATGGAGTTTAATCCGGACAAATGTGAGGGAGTGCAATTTGGAAGGTCTAATGCAGGTAGGGAATATACAGTGAGTGGTAGAACCCTCAAGAGTATTGACAGTCAGAGAGATCGAGGTATACAGGTCCACAGGTCACTGAAAGGGGCAACACAGGTGGAGAAGATAGTCAAGAAGGCATACGGCATGCTTGCCTTCATTGGCCGGGACATTGAGTATAAAAATTGGCAAGTCATGTGCAGCTGTATAGAACTTTAGGCCACACATGGAGTATAGTGTTCAATTCTGGTCGCCACACTACCAGAAGGATGTGGAGGCTTTAGAGAGGGTGCAGAAGAGATTTACCAGGATGTTGCCTGGTATGGAGGGCATTAGCTATGAGGAGAGGTTGAATAAACTTGGTTTGTTCTCACTGGAACGACAGAGGTTGAGGGGTGACCTGATAGAGGTCTACAAAATGATGAGGGGCATAGACAGAGTGGATAGTCAGAGGCTTTTCCCCAGGGTAGAGGGGTCAATTACTAGGGGGCATAGGTTTAAGGTGAGAGGGGCAAGGTTTAGAGTAGATGTACGAGGCAAGTTTTTTACACAGAAGGTAGCGGGTGCCTGGAACTCGCTGCCGGAGGAGGTGGTGGAAGCAGGGACGATAGTGACGTTCAAGGGGCATCTTGACAAATACATGAATAGGATCGGTATGGAGGGATACGGACCCCGGAAGTGCAGAAGATTTTAGTTTAGACGGGCAGCATGGTCGGCACAGGCTTGGAGGGCCGAAGGGCCTGTTCCTGTGCTGTACTTTTCTTTGTTCTTTGTTTGTTCTCTGCAGTAAATTCTCGCAAGCTCTTTTGAGGTGGGCAACATCTGAAGAAGCAATTTTGTAGCTTTCATTTGGTGCTTGCTTTTTATTTTGTACTCCCTATCGCTGCCCAGCTGTGAAATAATAAAACAGTTGAAGGAAGTAAAATATATGCTGCACATAGCCTAATCAGAATATCTTGGCCAACCCATTACCTTGAACTGGCGCTCACTGAGTGATTTTGTGTAATATCTGTTGAAAAATTTATGTTTTTCTGGCATCTCCCGTTTATACATCAAGAAAATGCTTTTCTTCAGGAAGAGAATTGGGGTGAGGAGGAACTATCGATCTGGGAGGACGGAGGTGTTAATTTGGAGGGAGGAGTGTGGTCATCATGCGTGTTGTCATTCCAGGAGTGAAGTTGGGGTTTTTTTGGAAGGGGTCAAGAGGTCTTGTGGTGAGAGAACTGAAAGCCTCGGGGTGGGGGGAGGATTCGGTGGGATGCCATGGGGCTGGGTGTGATCATTGTTTGGAGTTTCGGCACCATATCAAGGGCCTGGTGGTAGTGGGGTGGGGTTAGGACAGCAGGCTCGTTGTGAAGTGAAGGGAGATCAGGGCTTAGTGGAGATGAGTGGATTGGGTCTCTTATGGTGGGGGAACTGGGGCCTTGTGGTGCGATGAAACTTCTTTGGATAGGTCCTGGAGTGGGAGAGTGTTACCTGATCATGGAAGCTTTTCAGACAGGCACTTGAGTCCAGAAGGTGGTTATGAATCCAACAAGTCCCTCTCACCTTGTTGAAGCTACTGGGCTCTCCGTGATTTGCGAAACGTGGCCAATCAAACCAAGCTGGAAACCTGAACGGAAAAGAGGCTCAGTCTCATTTTCCTACCGAACGTTCCAGAGCTCCTTGGATTTGCCAAACACCTTCCCAACTATCAGTCTCAGATGAAGTTAGA
This sequence comes from Scyliorhinus torazame, assembly GCF_047496885.1. Classification (NCBI taxonomy): domain Eukaryota; kingdom Metazoa; phylum Chordata; class Chondrichthyes; order Carcharhiniformes; family Scyliorhinidae; genus Scyliorhinus; species Scyliorhinus torazame. The sequence goes on from NC_092728.1 coordinate 61,393,674, forward strand.
AATGAGTGTTTGGAGGCAGGATTTGGTCAGAAACAAATCTTTCGAATTTTTGCCACACACCACCAACCGCAAACCTCCACACCTGACCCCAAACATGCCCATTTATTTTAGTAAATGTTCAGACCAGAGAGTTAAAAAAAACCTGCCTCGCATTAGCAATGTGGCTGCTGTATTGAATCTGCTCTGTAATAGCCGAGTTCAAAAACATTGGACGATGTGGTTTGAGTATTGATGGAGGTGGGATGAAAATGGAATTTGTCATCTTTGCTTATTAATTTTTGCCTCATCCAAGGAAGCATTTCAAGCACTGCATTTAAAATGGAGGTCGCACTACAGGTGTAAAGGCCAGAATATTGACACTGTACCTCTTTGAAGGCAAAGAAATTGCTGCTGGCTGCTGCTAATACATTTCTATAGAACTGGCTGCTGAAAGAAGGCTTCTTGCTTTTGTTTGGAAATAAACCATCGCCAGTCAACACACTTTCAGATATGAAGAGAATCTGAAAAAGATCCGAGTGTGGGCTGAAAATGGTGTCACAATATGAACCAACCCAATGACACATATTTACATTTTTGCATCACATCTCTCCTGTGTGGTGATCCACACATCTTGGTGATTATAGCTTATAAATGCCGTGCAGCCTGTGATGAGAACAATTTTAAGAAAGCTGGAAAAACAGCAGTTTAGGCAGCATCTGTGGAGAGAGAAACAGAGTTCACATTTCAGGTCGATGGTCTTTGAGCAGAAAAGCACAGTCAGTACTTTGAAAGGATATCCACGTGAAAAAAGGCAGCACATTCCAGAGATTACTGTGATGGTTTGTTACCCTGTAATGAAGGAAAGCCAATTATGCTGAGTAGGTTTACACTTAAAGCTTCTCAGTGTGTTTTACTTTCACTCCATTTTCTTCTGATAAGTTCTTTATCTCCGGCTCATTTACAAAAATTCAAAGGGCATTGATTGATCCAGAATCTTGGAATCCCTACAGAGCAGAATGAGGCCATTTGTCCCATTGAATCTGCACGGACCCTCTGAAAGAGCATCCCACCAAGGCCCACTCCCCCGCCCCGTCTAACCTTTTCAACACTAATGTGGTGATATACATCACTGTAAGTACACAAAGTGTTAATGTACATACACTACACATAGCTAGACACTAGGGGGAGCACCAGAGACATGACACACAGACAGTCAACCAATAGGTCAGTAAGATAGGACACGACCAATGGGCATTCACGATACACACAGAGGTGACACTACCACAGGGAGGCATTACACCAACCCATATATAAGGACACATCACACATGCTCAGTCTCTTTCCAGTGTAGACACTCAGTGAGTACAGACACAGGGTTGATTGAACATCACACCCACCACGTGGATTGTAGCAGACTGGTTCGTCAGTCTGAGTAGGTACAGAAGGATTAACAGTAGCGTCAAATCCAAGTAGGAGAATTGTTAATAGTTTAATAAACGTGTTAAATCTATCTCCAAGTCTGAACCTTCCTTTGTCAGAGTGCACATCAAGGAAGCAGCTTTTGCTACGTCAAGAGCATAACAAAACATGGTTCCAGGAGTGAACTGTTAAATCCATATAGTTGCAACTCAGCAAACAGTGATAACCAGCAACAACAGCCAGGCAAGATGATGTTCGAGATTCCAGTTCCACAGCAGCTCAGGTACCAAGGCAATCTCAGTGAAAACTGGCGTTGGTTCAGGCAGTGATTTGAGATCTACCTGGTAGCGTCTGACCTAGATGGCATGGCGGATGCAGAGAAAATAAAGCTTCTACTTACCATCGCGGGTCCAGAAGCAGCTGAAATCTTCCAGACCTTCAAATACTCAAAGGGGCAAAACAAGAGCGACTTCCAGGCAGTCCTGGACAAATTCCAAGAATTCTGCGAGGAACATACAAGAAGAAAAGGTAAAAGAGGTGCCAAAACTCACTGCGAGGTAGGCTTGCAGCAACGAATGGCAGTTTTGAATTGCAGCCATCTTGGAAAAGGTGCTGCACATGCGCAGTTGCGCGAAGAGCGCACAGAACGGGAAGGTCCATTTGTGCATGCGCGAGAAGCCGTGCATGCGCAATTGCGAAAAAGGCCCCAAGTAAATTAAGAGCGATCTGCGCATACGCAATCACTTCCTCCGCACTACGTCACACGTGTTGTGACATCAGAGGCCCCGGACCATGCCAACTTAAAGTGGAAATGTCCCAAAACACAGGAAAAAAATGTTAAACCGTAAAACCCGATTCTTTCACCTGGAACGACAGCTCAATGCCTGAAATTCGACCAGTAGCTGAAAGTAATCTCTGCAGAACCCTGCAACAAGCAGTTAGCACCGCCCAAAGAGGTGATAAAGTCCTTGAAGACTATGACTCAGACCTTGAATTCTTCTTTGGACATCGCGAGCCCAATGCCAGCTCCAAATCCGAACCGCAACTAGATGTGTTGTACATTGACGACCCCGACGACGAGTTCTTCGGATTGGGGAATCTTCAGCCCAGCATATACGACATCCCGACTCGTGAGTGCCGGATTATGCTGCGGAAAGAGACAGAGAGCGGTACAAGCCCATAGAGAGCAGCCTGCTGCCACACAGAGAGTGGTCCACGCACCACGAACGGTGCCCGACTCCACACATCTGGCCTGGGCTTGCAAAATCCTACCAACTATCCTGGCTTGAGACAATTCACACCTCTTTAACCTGGGGTTACCCCTATCTCTGGATATGTAAACACTTAATTAACTGCAAATGCTCGCATTCTAAGCATTGTCTTGCATCTTTGAATTTGTCTATTTATATGTTTCTGGAACATACCTCTTCATTCACCTGAGGAAGGAGCAGTGCGCCAAAAGCTAGTGTTTGAAACAAACCTGTTGGACTTTAACCTGGTGTTGTAAGACTTCTTACTGTGCCGACTCCACACAGAGAGTGGTCCACGCACCACAAAGGGTCCCAGCCTCCACACAGAAAGCGATGAAAGACTCCACAGTGAGACAACTGCACGTCTCCACACAAGAAGTGACTCCAGTGACACAAGCTTCCACAGCGAGCTCATGGACAGACTCCACGATAGAAGCAACGCAAGACTCCACAGCGCAGTCCTTGTATGAACAAGAAGTGACTCGAGTGACACAAGCCTCCACAGTGAGCTCGTGGACAGACTCCATGATAGAAACAAACCAAGACTCCAGAGCACAGTCCTTGCATGAACAAGACCATGAGGGTCTAGCAACCTCCTCTGAGCAACCAGCAGCAGACAATACAAGTCTGTCACGCTCAAGTGAACAACAGAAAGACTATGACAGTCTGCCATGCTCAAGTGTACAGCAAGCAGACTATGACAGTCCACCCAGATTATTTGAGCCATCAGAAGAAGGCTCTGACGGTCTGCCCAGCTCAAGTGAACGGCAAGAAGACACTGAGGCTCTCCCCACTGTATGTGCGACAAGTGACGACGGAATCCCACTTCCCATACCAGATGTGCAACATGACAGACTACAGCTAGAATGTACAGAGGCACTCAACAATCACAGTGAGACTCCTGGTGACTCTGGTGACACCACGTTACTTCAAACCTCATTCGCTTGAGCCTCTCCATAAGCAAATGCATTCCTGAATGTTTTGACTCCGGACGTAGAGCATCAAGAAACCTCAAAAGATGCAAGTGAGCCTGAAATGACTCCGGATAAATTGCCCTTAATGTCCAAAATTGCCTTTAGTGTTGGGTGGAGGTGTTGACCTTGGGTAGGGTGCTCTTTCCAAGAGCTGGTGCAGACTCAATGGGCTGAATGGCCTCCTTCTGCACTGTAAATTCTAGGATAATCTATGATTAATCTAGGACAAAGGTTCGGCACAACATCGTGGGCCAAAGGGCCTGTTCTGTGCTGTATTTTTCTATGTTCTATGTTCTATGACTCCAGACGGGGAGCGCCGCAAACTCAGTGACGGCACGCTCAAGGAGACAGCAGATGCCACAAAGCACGCTAACACGAGTAACTGTGTGAAGGTCTCGTATTATCCACAGAGTATGATCCTTGAGCACAGCAAACATGGCAACGAAACCAACCACCACAACAACAACATCAAAGACAATAGCAAGAGGCGTACCAAAGGCAACAACGTCGACAACAAGCGCAAAAACAACACCAATGGAACTACGACTGGTACGGACATGGTACAACTCTGCAAATGAGGGACACTGTTACTGCTCAGTTCAGTACAATGACATGCCATGGCAGGACGATGCATCTTACCAATTCACGTTTGCTGCATTACCAACAGACAACCTGGCTTTCAGGACAGATGCCATCAAGAATTACCACCACAAGCATCGAAAGATAAGAAAGAGTCCAAATCAGACAACGAAGTTCCTTCAGCACAGGGACACTGATGGCGTTTACAAAGCAATGCCACCATCAACATCACCAACTCACCAACCAAACAAGAAAGCCACTCGACCATAATAATTAATGAACTTTGGACTCATGCATATGATTTAGACTTATTGCTTAATGATCACTGTTATCATAGCTTGTACAGAGTATCACTCATCGACCTAGTTTGTTCAATTTTCTTTAACACTGTACAAAAAATATGTAACATGAAAAAAGGGGGATGTGGTGATATACATCACTTTAAGTACACAAAGGGTTAATGTACATACACTACACCTAGCTAGACACTAGAGGGAGCACCAGAGACATGACACACAGACAGTCAACCAATAGGTCAGTAAGATACGACACGACCAATGGCATTCATGATACACACAGAGATGACACTACCACAGGGCGGCATTACACCAACCCATATATAAGGACACAGCACACATGCTCAGTCTCTTTCCAGTGTAGACACTCAGTGAGTACAGACACAGGGTTGATTGAACATCACACCCCCACGTGGATTGTAGCAGACTGGTTCGTCAGTCTGAGTAGCTTTAACAAGATTAACAGTAGAGTCGAATCCAAGTAGGAGAATTGTTGATAGTTTAATAAACGTGTTAAATCTATCTCCAAGTCTGAACCTTCTTTTGTCAGAGTGCACATCAAGGAAGCAGCTTATGCTACGCCAAGAGCATAACAACTAAGGGCCAATTTTAGCACTGCCAATCCGCCTAACCTGCACATCTTTGGAATATGGAATAAAACCGGAGCACCCGGCAGAAACCCACGCAGACACAGGGAGAAAGTGCACACTCCACACAGTCATCCAAGGCCAGAATTGAACCCTGGCATCCCTGGAGTTGTGAGGCAGCAGTGCTGATTTATTTGACTTAACTCTCGGGTACTGTTTGCCGATTTGTGGTTGGGTATTGAATTGAACCACTGAACAGTTCACGTATTCAGAATAAAACATATTGACGTGAAACCTCAGAATATGAGTTATGATGGAGCTTATTTTTAGCTGGAGAAGAAAGGGTTAAAATCTGAACCTCCCCAGCAGCACTGTCGCAGTAACTTTGTGGAGGGAGCTCACCAACACCTTGTCAAGGGCAATTAATGATGGGCAATAAACACTGCCTTGGCAGTAACACCCACACCTCATGAGAAAATTAAAAAATACATGACACTGGCATTTGTGAATGTGGGAGGACTCTTTTTCCAGGTCTCAAATTACTGACGAGGCTCAGAATTAGCTTGTTAATACGACAGTACGATCGATTTTTAATTGGGCAGTCTCGGTTGAAGTCCAAGTCGATAAACTATGCCTGTGAATGATTAGATGCAATCATTGTGAATCACGTCTGCTTAATCATTGCTACTTTTGCCTTCTGACTCCCTTCGATTCACCCAGTACAGAAAAAGTAATATTATCTGAATGTGGCTTTGATTCACCTTTGTTAGTGGCAAATGTATTTCTTTTATTCGGTCTAAAGGGTATTTCTTTGCCAGCCACTCTATCACCTGCTCTGAACCTCAACAATTTTAGTTCTGTTAACACACTGCCATATACTGATTGTCTAATTCTCGAGATACGGTACTTAACAAATATACTACGATCCAGACCAGACCCTAACAGTGGCTAGGATACTGGACAGAAACCCCAATATTTTACTTTAATTTTGTAAGAGGAAAGGATACCTTGCTCCAGGAGTGATTACTACATAACACCGGCATCGGGTATCAAACCTGAAAGGTAAGATAAAAAAGAAAGGTTAGTAATAATGTTAGTCTTAGAATTAAATTTTAAAACCTCTTTAACCTGGGGTTACCCCATCTCTGGATCTGTAAAGATTTAATCACCTGCTAATGGTCGCATTCCAAGCACTGTCTGGCATCTTTGAATTTGTCTATATATGTGTTTCTGGAACATACCTCTTCATTCACCTGAGGAAGGAGCAGCGCTCCGAAAGCTAGTGACATCGAAACAAACCTGTTGGACTTTAACCTGATGTTGTAAGACTTTGTACTGTAAATTTTAAAAGATTAGAACGATGATAAGATAAGTAAAAAGAGGATCTGTTAGGGAGAGCTCGCAGGGAGTCGCCACGCTCCGGCACCAGCTTGCTGCCTCAGGTGCCTCAGGTACTGCGAATCTCAGGTTCTTGCATCATACTGATATCATGGGCGGGATTCTCCTAACCCCCGCCTGGTCAGAGAATCGCTGGGTGGTGGGCGTGAATCCCGCCCCCGCCGGCCTCTGAATTCTCCGGTACCGAAAATTTGGTGGGGGTGGGAATCGCGCCGGTCGGTGCCCCCCCCCCCCCGCCGCCCCCCCCCCCCCCCCCCCCCCCCCCCCCCCGCACCCCCGGCGATTCTCCAGCCCGTGATGTGTCGAAGTCCCCCTGCTGTCATGCCAGTCCCACCGGCATGAATCAAACCACCTCCCTTCCCGACGGGACTGGTGGCGAGGGCGGGCTCCGGGCTCCTGGGGGGCGGGGGGGCGCGGGGTGATCTGGCCCCAGGGGCGCCTCCACGATGGCCTGGTCCACTATTGGGGCCCGCTGATCCGCGGGCAAGCCTGTGCCGTGGGGGCACTCTTTTCCTTCTGCCTCGGCCATTGCCACCGCGATAGCCGATGCGGAAGTGACCCCCCCCGCGCATTCGCGGGGATGACATCAGCAGCCGCCGACGCTCCAGCGCATGCGTGGGCTTCCGCTGACCGGCGAGGACCCTTCGGCCCCGGCTGGCATGGCGCCAAAGGCCTTTCCCGCCAGCCGGCAGCGCGCCAACCACTCCGGCGCAGTGCTAGCCCTCAAGGAGAAATCCAGACCTTTGGGGCGGCCCGACGCCGGAGTGGTTCCCGTCACTCCATCCCGCCGGGACCTCCCGTCCCACCGGGTAGGGGAGAATCCTGGCCCATATTTGAGAAAACACCTACTCCATGCTGCGAAATTCCATGAATCCCACTCCATTTGGATCAAGTACTGGAATCCTCACCCTAATTCTTCCAAATCTCTGAATCATTCCCCAGATTACCAAGCCTAGAACATTCCTGAAGTTCAGCTATTATCCGAAACTCCAAAAGCGCAGAGTAGAGTGGGAACTGGGACTGAGACTCTACAAAGAATTGGAATGAGCTTGAGGGGTTAAATGGCTTATTCTCTGCCATAATGACTCTGACTCTATGACTATCCCCAAGTGCAGCTACACCTTGTTTTCTTTCTGAACGACTGCTATTGTGATATCACTTTAAGAGCGAATATGCCAATGAGTAAGTAGCCAGAATGTAAACTTTTGATGAGCAGACATTGTTCAGAGGAGCTTTCAGTTTAGCCTGCAGCGTTTGCTCTGAAGGAATTCCTGGTTGACAATGGCTGTTGAATCTTTATAGTAAATGTGTCTGCTGAAGAACCCTGTACTACATGTTCACATCAACTGAACCTATACATGGTTTACCAGTCCTTTGTGAGATTGGCACATTTGTATTAAACAAACATAGAAATACAAGGCGCGATGGAATCACCATGTTCCATCCGACGTGGATCTGGGTGCATCGGTTCAATAATGGGAAAGGCCAAAATCAAGGACGCGAATCAATTTGGAATCCAACTGGCTCACTCCCGATGGCGAGTTCCAGATCTCTTGCAAAAAAGGCAAATATTTAATTAACCCTCATTTGCATTGATTTGAATTGCGTCTGCAAGATTGACGTTGAATGTAAAAGCCTCCTGGGAATTAATCGGCTCTCCAGTGAGAAATCACGTGGGTGTTGTTTAATGTTCCTTTTTAAAAACATGATGTGGACGCAATGGCTATGAGAGGAAGTGAGGAGCCGAGTAGCCATTTCCGTTTTCTGGCATGCAGCTCAAGTGCACCAGAGCTACTGGCCCCGTGCTCAGGGGGGACACATTGGGGGGTTGGGCACTAGGTGAGTTTAGCTTGGTCAGGGGGCTGAAGCGTTCCAGGTCGGCCGTCTTCCCTGGGCCAGGGGTGGATGTGAGGCTTTTCATCTCTGAGGCCTTCAAGCCATCTTTAAATATTGTGGAGACCCATAACAGGGGTAACCACAGCTACAGCCTGTCTGTCCTACCAGACACGTCCAGGACAGAGCTCTTGGATATATGCTGAAGGTCACTTTGATTGTGAGCAGCCTGTAGCTTCACAGCTGAAAGCAATTGCTAATGAGGAATTAGACTTGTTAGTTGTGAGAGCACTTCACAGCAGCAGGTTGTGCTTGCATCTTATTTCTGCATTTGGCTGCAAATACGTGGAGGCTACTATTGCTGATCCTTTCCCTTTCTGTAGCCGGAAAGAAGGACAATTATTTCCCAAGCTATCTGGGTCCTGGAATGCTGGGCTCAGGAGGATCTATGAGTCCAGAAGGCAATCCAGTTTGAAGCAAGAAGACCCTGGGGGACCTGGTGCACGACATTGATCCAAATGGGCTAACTGATGACGCCGCAGATTGCTGATGCTTTTGTTGCTGGTGTGGTGAGTGATGTAACTGGCACCTGGCACGTCTCCACGGGTTAAAGACGCTGAAAGGCGAGGAAGTTCAACAGCACCTTGAGCGCCAGTGGAATGTGTGGATGCAAGGATTTGATTCGGGTGAGATAGGGCCGTGTGGGAGGGGCCTGCACAGCTGCGGCTCCTGGACGGAGAATGGCACTGATACGTGGAACAAGTAACACATTGATGGACAGATCATTTCTCCGACAAAGTTCTGGACATGATAACACATTCTCAGGCTTTTCTAAGATTTCTTTTGAGGACCCTGTGAAGGGTGATACCGTGTATTTGTTTTTTGTGAAAATAAACTGATATAGCTTTATATTGGTACCAATATGGAATGGTGACATTTCCCTGTTGTTTAATGGTTAGTGTGGTATGTTGAATGTTATTTAGTTTGTTTTCAAATCTTTGTGACTGTTGACCATTTAATAAACAGCATATTCAAAAGTGGTGCTGCAAATTGTGTTTTCTGTATGCTCCTGCTTTTGGCTGAATGTTTGTTTGCTGCTGCCTCCTCTGCTTTTGTGGCCTGAAATAAGGGACAGAGAGGCTGTAAGTAGGCCTACTACCCGTCTGAAGAAGCGTATGAGGTGCTTTCCCACTCTGCTGTGCTCTGAGTTAGTGTGGCTTTCAGGTAATCATTGTTTCTGCCTTGAGAGTCTGCTGCTGGGAGCTGCCAGAGGGGGAGAGAGAGGGGGTGAGAGTCAAATGCTATTGCAGCTACCTGGAGGCTGTCTGACTGTTTGTTGTTGTCTCTTTCGCTTCTCTTGCACGGAGTGAGGAAGGGGAGAGAGTAAGGTGCAACCACTGATGAAGGGGAAGGATGGCGGCTGATTCAACAGAGAAACTTGCTGGAGATATGAAGAACTGCTCTTGCAGCTTGCTGGTGTTTTTGTTGTATTACTGACTGTGAAATGTTTTATGTCTGGAGACTGTGCGTTTGCTTTCTACTGCCTCTCTTACCTCTGTGGCCTGGATCAAGGACTGGGTGGAGTTGGTGACCAGAAGCCAGTACTGCAGGGGTGGAAGCGAGGTGGCTTGATTTGACTGAGCAACTTGCTGAAGGTTTGGAGACTTGCTTTTGCAGCTTTCCAGTGCTTTTGTTGTACTATTAATTGTTCCAATTTTTCATATTTGGAAGTGTGTGTTTGCTTGCTGCTGCCTCTTATACTTCTGTGGCCTGGGCCAAGGGCTGGGTAGAGTTGGTGACCAGAGGCCAATAGACTTGCATGGTGTGGTGGTATGTATTAGGGGTAATATGGTACCTGTGAAGCCGAGAGGCTATTGGCTGACAGGTCCCGGGTCCTGGTTGGATCTGCCGACTTCTGGCTCCGCCCTGAAGGTGGTGTATAAGAGCTCGAGTTCTCACTGCACCCTCATTCTGTTACTGAGCTGCTGGGGAACAAGTCTTGCTTAAAAAAGCCTAGATAGACTTCATTGCTTCTCGTCTCGTGTAAGTCATTGTGCGCTACAATTTATTAAGCGAGCTTAAAAGACTATGGAGCTCCGGATCACCCCGGAGTGCCTGCGGATCAGCCCCCATGCAGCAAACTCGGCGGCCGTGTTCAAACACTGGCTTCGACGGCCCCCGGCCGGATCACGGAAGAGCAGAAAATGCAGGTCCTGCATTCGAGGGTAAGCCCGGAGATTTACTCGCTTATAGAAGACGCGGAGGATTTCCCGACGGCGCTCGCGTTGTTGAAGGGCATCTACATTCGGCCCGTAAACCAGGTCTATGCACGCCACCAACTCGCGACGAGACGGCAAATTCCCGGAGAATCGCTCGACGAATTCTACGGCGCGCTGCTGATTTTGGGACGCAACTGCAACTGCCCGCCGGTGAACGCGATCGAGCACACGGACCGGCTAATTCGAGATGCATTCGTGGCAGGTATGAACTCTCCCCAAATTCGTCAGAGACTTTTAGAAAGAGAGTCGCTAGGACTCTCAGAGGCACGGGCCCTTGCGGCCTCCCTTGATGTGGCCTCCCAAAATGCCCGCGCCTACGGCCCCGACCGCGCGGCAGCCCCTTGGGCTCCGTGGACCCCCGTCATGACCGACTCCCCGGCACCCCCCACCCCTCCGCAAGCTTGCGCGGTTAGAGCGCCAGACCATCCCGGGGGGGCCCGCTGCTACTTTTGCGGGCAGGCGAAACACCCCCGGCAGCACTGCCCGGCCCGCGCAGCTACTTGTAAAAGCTGCGGCAAAGAGGGCCATAACGCGGCAGTGTGCCGGTCCCGGGGGTCGCCGCAATCCCCGGAGAAGAACGAGGACAACACATCCCGAACACCCCCCCAACCCCCCCCAGCGTCCCATGTGCGACCCGCGGGCGCCGCCATTTTGGGTCCCGGACACCACGAGGGGAGGATGAGCACCGCCATCTTGTGACCCCCCAGCCACGTGCGATTCATGGGGGCGGCCATTTTGTCCACCCCCGACCGCGTGCGATTCATGGACGCTGCCATCTAGGTTGACAACAAAGGACCCCAGCATAGACGGCTCCACAGGGTCCAAAGAAAACGCCGCGACACTACTGCCACGACTGGCTTCGGTGACACTGGATCAATCGCGGCCCCGGACGCTCCAAACGACGACAACAACGGTGCTGGTCAATGGATACGAGACGCCATGCTTGATCGACTCCGGGAGCACGGAAAGTTTTATTCACACAGATACGGTAATACGCTGTTTTCTGTCCATCCATCCAAGCACGTAAAAGATTTCCCTAGCTGCAGGATCCCACTCAGTGGAGATCAAAGGGTTCTGCATTGCGAACCTAACGGTGCAAGGGAGGGAGTTTAAGAACTACAAGCTCTACGTCCTTCCCCAACTCTGCGCGCCCACATTACTGGGATTAGACTTCCAGTGTAACCTCCAGAGCCTAACATTCCAATTCGGCGGCCCAATACCCCCACTCACTATCTGCGGCCTCGCAACCCTCAAGGTTGAACCGCCGTCCTTGTTTGCAAACCTCACCCTGGATTGCAAACCCGTCGCCACTAGGAGCAGACGGTACAGCGCCCAGGACTGAAGTCCAGCGGTTGCTGAAGGAAGGCATAATCCAGGCCAGCAATAGTCCCTGGAGAGCCCAGGTGGTAGTCATGAAGACCAGAGAGAAGCAAAGGATGGTCGTAGACTATAGTCAGACCATCAACAGGTACACGCAGCTAGATGCGTACCCTCTCCCCCGCATATCCGACATGGTCAATCGGATTGCACAGTACAAAGTCTTTTCCACCGTGGACCTTAAGTCCGCATACCACCAGCTCCCCATCCGCCCAGGTGACCGCAAGTACACCGCCTTCGAGGCAGACGGGAGGCTATACCATTTCCTAAGGGTCCCATTTGGCGTCACAAACGGAGTCTCAGTCTTCCAACGGGAGATGGACCGAATGGTTGACCAGCACGGGTTGCAGGCCACGTTCCCGTATCTCGACAACGTAACCATCTGTGGCCACGATCAGCAGGACCACGACGCCAACCTCCAAAAGTTCCTCCAGACCGCTAACGCCCTGATCCTCACATATAACGAGGAAAAATGCGTTTTTAGCACAAACCGTTTGGCCATCCTGGGATACGTAGTGCGCAATGGAGTAATAGGCCCCGACCCCGAACGCATGCGCCCCCTTATGGAATTTCCCCTCCCCCACTGCTCCAAAGCCCTGAAACGTTGCCTGGGCTTCTTTTCATATTACGCCCAGTGGGTCCCCCGGTATGCAGACAAGGCCCGCCTGCTAATACAGTCCACTACCTTCCCCCTGTCGACAGAGGCCTGCCAGGCCTTCAGCCGCATCAAAGCGGACATCGCAAAGGCCTCGATGCGCGTCATCGACGAGTCCCTCCCCTTCCAGGTCGAGAGCGACGCATCCGATGTAGCTCTGGCGGCCACCCTTAACCAAGCGGGCAGACCCGTGGCATTTTTCTCCCGGACCCTCCACCCCTCAGAAATCCGCCACTCCTCAGTGGAAAAGGAGGCCCAGGCCATAGTGGAAGCTGTGCGACATTGGAGGCATTACCTGGCCGGCAGGAGATTCACTCTCCTCACCAACCAACGGTCGGTAACCTTTATGTTCGATAATGCACAGCGGGGCAAAATTAAGAATGACAAGATCTTAAGGTGGAGGATCAAGCTCTCCACCTATAACTATGAGATCTTGTATCGTCCCGGAAAGCTGAACGTGCCGTCCGATGCCCTATCCCGCGGCACATGTGCCATCACACAAATAGACCGCCTCCAAGCCCTCCACGAGGACCTCTGCCACCTGGGGGTCACTCGATTCTACCATTTCGTCAAGTCCGGCAACCTCCCCTACTCTGTGGAGGAGGTCCGTACAGTCACCAGGAACTGCCACATCTGTGCAGAGTGCAAACCGCACTTTTTCAGGCCGGATAGAGCGCACCTGATCAAGGCTTCCCGCCCCTTTGAACGCCTCAGTTTGGATTTCAAAGGGCCCCTCCCCTCCACCGACCGCAACGCATACTTCCTGAATGTGGTGGACGAGTATTACCGTTTCCCCTTCGCCATTCCCTGCCCCGACATGACAGCGGTCACGGTCATTAAAGCCCTGGGCACCATCTTTACACTGTTCAGCTTCCCCGCATACATCCATAGCGACAGGGGGTCCTCCTTCATGAGTGACGAGCTGCGTCAGTTCCTGCTCAGCAAGGGCATTGCCTCAAGCAGGACGACCAGCTACAATCCCCGGGGGAACGGGCAGGTAGAGAGGGAGAATGGCACGGTCTGGAAGACCATCCTATTGGCCCTATGGTCCAGAGATCTCCCAGTTTCCCGGTGGCAGGACGTCCTCCCGGATGCTCACCACTCCATCTGGTCGCTGCTGTATACCACCACTAATCAAACGCCTTCCGAGCGCCTCCTTGTCTTCCCTAGGAAGTCCTCCTCCGGAACGTCGCTGCCGACCTGGCTGGCAGTCCCAGGACCCATCTTGCTCCGGAAACATGTGCGGGTGCACAAATCGGACCCGTTGGTCGAGAGGGTTCACTTTCTCCACACGAACCCGCAGTACGCCTATGTGGTGTACCCCGACGGCCGACAGGACACGGTCTCCCTGCGGGACCTGGCACCCACCGGCAACACACACACACCCCTAACACCGATCACCCCCTCCCTGCCACCGGCGCACCCCACGACCGCGGATCGGTCCTCCTCCCGTGCCCGCCCAGGAGTAAAACAGGAACAAACAGCGCAATGCTCCCGGAGACGACAACACCCGGGCCAGCACGTGCACCACCACCGGGGCTGAGGCGATCGACGAGGAAGACCAGACGGCCCGCTCGACTCGTGGAATCCGCGTGACACCAAGAAAGCAAGAATTTTGTTGTAAAATAATTTTTTTTTTCCTTATTGTAAATAGTTCTGACAAACTTGTACATAGCTAAATGAAGGGCTAAATACGTATAGCCACAGTCCGAAATTTGTTACAGGGCCAGCCTTGTAAACCCCTACCACCATGCGAACCACCACCCCCGCCGGGTTCCTTTTTAACAAGGGGTGAATGTGGTGGTATGTATTCGGGGTTATATGGTACCTGTGAAGCCGAGAGGCTATTGGCTGACAGGTCCTGGGTCCTGGTTGGATCTGCCGACTTCTGGCTCCGCCCTGAAGGTGGAGTGTAAGAGTTCGAGTTCTCCCCGCAGCCTCATTCTGTTACTGAGCTGCTGGGGAACAAGTCTCGCTTAATAAAGCCTAGATAGACTTCATCGCTTCTCGTCTCGTGTAAGTCATTGTGCGCTACACATGGGTGGGAACGTTGGTGGCTCGCTTCAACTGAGCAACTTGAAGGTTGTGAAGAAATGCCTTTGAGAATTGCTGGTGGCTTTATTGTGCTGGTGACTGTTTACTGTTTCTGGTTTGGAAGCTGTGCAGATTGCTGGTGCCTTTTTGTACTGTTGCTTATTTATGTTTAATGCTCGGAAGCCGTGTGCCTGCTATTGTACAGTTGCTTTTTACTGTTTAATGCCTGGAGGCTGTGTGCTTGTTTGCTGCAGCCCCTTTTGATCGTGCGACCTGGAGTCGAAAACCACTGCCAGTGCTGGAGAGGGGGAGGTGGTGCTCTCTCAATCTTCTGCCACATTCTGTTTAGTTGTGACTTTTCCAGTGTATTGTTCTGCTCACCCCTGAGCGACTTTCTACTGATGCGAGTCTACTGCTGGAGCTGCGGGGTGGGGGAGAGATCTTGTACTGTTGACTGTTTACTGTATGCTATTGTACTGTTGATTATATAATGCCTGGAGGCAGTGTGCTTGTCTGATACTGCCCCTCTTGCTTCTGTGGCTAGGAGCAAGGGGAAGGGTGGCAGTAGGATGGCCAACTGCTAGTGGTAGTGAAGGGGAAGGGTGCTCTTTCACTCTTCTGCCGTGCTCTGTGTCAGTATGACTTTCCGCCATTCTGTTACGTTACCCTCGAGCAACTTTCCACTGATGAGAGTCTATTGCTGGAGATTCATAGAATCATGCAATTTACAGTTCAGAAGGAGGCCATTCAGCCCATTGAGTCTGCACAGGCCCCTGGAAAGAGCACTCTACCTAAGACAATATCTCTACCCTATACCCACACCTCCACCCTATCTCCATAACCCACCTAACATTTTCTGGACACTAAGGGCAATTTAGCACAGCCAATCCACCTTACCTGCACATCTTTGGACTGTGGGAGGAAACTGGAGCACCCAGAGGAAACCCATGCAGACATGGGGAGAACGTGCAGATCTGCGCACACAGTGACCCAAGTCGGGAATCAAACCTGGGACCCTGGACGTGTGAAGCAACTGTGCTACCGTGCTGCCCTTGCCGCATTCGGGAGGGAGATAGAGTTATTGTGCTGATGACTGTTTATAATTTAAGTCTGGAGGCCATGCTTGTCTGATGTTGCCCATTTTGCTTTTGTGGCCTGGAACAATGTACATGCTGCCAGTGCTGGAGGGGGGAAGGAGTACTCTTTCTCTTTTCCTCCATGCTCTGCATCGGTGTGACTTCTGGTGTAATGTTATGCTCAGCCCCAAGCAACATTTCACTGATGCAAGTCTATTGCTAGGAGCTGCGGGAGGTGGGGGAGCATTATTGTGCTGTTGAGTGTTTAAATATTTAATGCTTTGAGGCCATGTAGTTGTCTGCTGCAGCCCCTTCTGCTTCTATGGCCTGAAGAAAGGAACCTACTGCCAGTGCTGGAGAAGGGGAGGGAGTGATCACTCGATCTTCCATCATGCTTTGAACAGGTGTGACTTTCCGATGTATTATTATGCTACCCCCAAGCAACTTTCCACTAATGTGAGTCTGCTGCTGGGGGCTGCGGGAGGGGGAGCGATCAGTGGGTTGATTCAAATGCTGGTGACTTCAAAGTACTGTTGACTGTTTAATGTTTAACATGTATTTGGTTTTCTTTGTATAAATGCATTGTTGTAGCTTTGTGTTTGTCCAGATATTCTGTAGAGAAAAGGGGCGTCATTCTCCGACCCCCCGCCGGGTCAGAGAATGGCCGTTGGCCGCCGTGAATCCCGCCCCCGCCCCCGCCGAAGTCTCCGGTACCGGAGATGGGGCGGGAATCGGCCGCGCCGGTTGGCGGGACCCCCCGTTCAATTCTCCGGCCCGGATGGGCCGAAGTCCCGTCCAGAAATTGCCTGTCCCGCCGACGTAAATCAAACCTGGTATTTACCGGCGGGACCAGGCGGCATGGGCGGGCTCCGGGGTCCTGGGGGGGGGGGGGCGCAGGGCGATCTGACCCCGGGGGGTGCCCCCACGGTGGCCTGGCCCGCGATCGGGGCCCACCGATCCGCGGGCGGGACTGTGCCGTGGGGGCACTCTTTCCCTTCCGCCTCCGCCACGGCCTCCATCCATGGCGGAGGCGGAAGAGACTCTCCCCACTGCGCATGCGCGGGAAACTTTCAGCGGCCGCTGACGCTCTCGCGTATGCGCTGCATTTCCGCGCCAGCTAGCGGGGCAACAAACGCCATTTCCGCCAGCTGGCGGGGCGGAAGTCCCTCCGGCGTCGGCCTAGCCCCTCAATGTTGGGGCTAGGCCGCCAAAGATGCGGAGCATTCCGCACCTTTGGGCCGGCGCGATGCCCGTCTGATTGGCGCCGTCTTTGGCGCCAGTCGGCGGACATCGCGCCGTTGGGGGAGAATTTCGCCCAAGGTGTCTGTGTGTACATGGCACATTACCTTTTCCTTGTCAGTTACAAGTTTCTGTGATATGTGGAATTGTTAAATAGTTTGTTTTTATCTTTTTGAATAAAGGTATTGTTGACCGTTTAATAAACAAAATAATCTCAAGTGGCTTTTAGTGCGTACGGTGATTATTGCATCGCATTTCAATCAAACTTTGAAGCCTGAACAGTTTGCCTGAACTCTAGAAGTGTCGGCACCATAGAGGCAGCAGCCAACAATCAAACACTCAGGAGCTGGGCTTCAGAACAAGGGATATCCTTGTGACCAAAGGGTCCCTAATGTTCCCAGCAGGGTTTGAATCCGGCCTTGGCTGGCTGTCTGTGTGGAGTTTTTATGTTCTCCCCATGGCTGTATGGGTTTCCGCTGGGTGCTCCGGTTTCCTCACACAGTCCAAAGACGTGCAGGTTAGGTGGGGTTACAGGGATAGGGCGGGGGGAGTGAGCCTAGGCAAGACGCTCTTTCGGACAGTCAGTGCAGACTTGCTAGGTCAAATGGCCTCCTTCTGCACTGTCGAGATTGTGCTTGGGCACACAGGGTAAAATCCTCAAAATGCAGACTGTCCATGTCAAATGATTGGTATGCATAATACAACACAAAAACATTTCATCTGGATGTTCAGAAGCTTGTTATGTTGTTTTTTTTCAAGTTTCAACTCCATTGTGTACAGTGCTGTGTTGTTGTTCTTGCAAACAAAAAAATCAATTTGGTGAACAATCTGCTGTGAACATGAAAGGTATCAAGTGACGGACAACAGTATGTGGCATTCATGAATCACTTAAACTTCACCATTACTCGATACTGAAGGGCAAGATGCTGCATGATCTGCCAATTGTGAGTTGTCTATTTCATGAAGAATCACCACAATCAGCTTGTTTGGTGCCTTGTTCAGGAAAAGATAAAATGGTGAATCCTTGTGGGTCTTAAGCTTAAGTGGGTCTCAGCTTAGATCACCCTTAGTCAGGATCGACAGAGAGTGCTGGAGGCAAAGTTATTGGTAAACTTGGCGTTATATTAAACATTCTTCTAACAAGATTTTGCACAAGGTTTCACACACAACTATCTCTCAGCATGCTCTGTTGTCATGTGAACTTCCATCACTGATGTACACTGTCGACTAAGATATTGAACATTAACCCATTATATTACACTGCAGTAGTGCATATTTTGTAATATTTCCATTCCTAAATGTTGGGATCTGAGAATTACTGACTTCTGTAATGTATGATTTTCACACTTTCATTGGCCTGTAATAACAAAGAACAAAGAAATGTACAGCACAGGAACAGGCCCTTCGGCCCTCCAAGCCCGTGCCGACCATGCTGCCCGACTAAACTACAATCTTCTACATTTCCTGGGTCCATATCCCTTTATTCCCATCCTATTCATGTATTTGTCAAGATGCCCCTTAAATGTCACTATCGTCCCTGCTTCCACTACCTCCTCCCGTAGCGAGTTCCAGGCACCCACTACTCTCTGTGTAAAAAACTTGCCTCGTACATCTACTCTAAACCTTGCCCCTCTCACCTTAAACCTATGCCCCCTAGTAATTGATGCCTCTACCCTGGGGAAAAGCCTCTGACTATCCACTCTGTCTATGCCCCTCATAATTTTGTACAAAGTCTTACAACACCAGGTTAAAGTCCAACAGGTTTGTTTCGATGTCACTAGCTTTCGGAGCGCTGCTCCTTCCTCAGGTTAACCTGGTGTTGTAAGACTTCGTACTGTGCTCACCCCAGTCCAACGCCGGCATCTCCACATCATAATTTTGTAGACCTATATCAGGTCGCCCCTCAACCTCCGTCGTTCCAGTGAGAACAAACCGAGTTTATTCAACTGCTCCTCATAGCTAATGCCCTCCATACCAGGCAACATTCTGGTAAATCTCTTCTGCACCCACTCTAAAGCCTCTACATCCTTCTGGTAGTGTGGCGACCAGAATTGAACACTATACTTCAAGTGTGGTCTAACTAAGGTTCGATACAGCTGTAACATGACTTGCCAATTCTTATATTCAATGCCCCGGCCAATGAAGGCAAGCATGCCGTATACC